>NW_028087063.1:3486104-4086929 GCF_014824575.4 Sturnira hondurensis
ACAAAACCAAAGACAAAAACCACATGATCATATCAATAGATGTGGAAAAAGCTTTTGATAAGGTACAACACCCATTTATGATAAAGGTACTCAGAAAAATGGGAATAGAGGAAACATTCCTCAATATAATAAAGGCCATATATGAAAGACCTACAGCCAACATCATACTCAATGGGAAAAAACTAAAAGCTTTTCCACTAAGATCAGGAACAAGACAAGGTTTCTCACTATCACCACTTCTATTCAATATAGTATTAGAAGTTCTAGCCACAGTGATCAGACAAGAAAAGGAAATAAAAGGCATTCAAATTGGAAAGGAGGAAACAAAACTGTCATTGTTTGCAGATGACATGATAGTGTACATGGAAAAGCCTATAGCCTCTACCAAAAAACTGCTCGAACTAATAAATGAATTTGGCAAAACAGCAGGATACAAAGTCAATATCCAGAAATCAAAGGCATTTTTGTATACCAACAATGAAACAGAAGAAGCAGAAATCAGGAAAAAAATCCCATTTGATATAGCAAAAACAAAAATAAAATATCTGGGAATAAACCTAACCAAGGAGGTAAAAGACCTGTATGCAGAAAACTATACAACACTGAAGACAGAAATCAAGGAAGACACAAACAAATGGAAACATACACCATGCTCATGGATCGGAAGAATTAACATCATCGAAATGTCCATACTACCCAAAGCAATTTATAGATTCAATGCAATACCTATGAAAGTTCCAATGGCATATTTCACAGACATAGAACAAACACTTCAAAAATTTATATGGAACCATAAAAGATCCTGAATAGCAGCCGCAATTTTGAGAAAGAAGAACAAAGTAGGAGGGATCACAATACCTGATATCAAACTGTATTACAAGGCCACTGTAATCAAAACAGCCTGGCACTGGCATAAAAACAGGCACATAGACAAATGGAATAGAACAGAGAGCCCAGAAATAAACCCAACTCTCTACAGTCAATTAATATTTGACAAAGGGGGCAATAATATAAAATGGAGTAAAGATAGCCTCTTCAACAAATGGTGTTGGGAGAACTGGACAGCTACATTCAAAAAAATGAAACTCGAGCACCAACTTACACCATACACCAAAATTAATTCAAGGTGGATAAAAGACTTAAATATAAGCTGTGAAACCATTAAAGCCCTAGAGGAGAACATTGGCGGGAAAATCTTAGATATTCCACGCAGCAATATTTTTACTGATATGTCCCCTAGAGCAAGGGACATAAAGGAAAGCATAAACAAATGGGATCTCATCAAAATTAAAAGCTTCTGTATGGCTAAGGAAAACAGTATCAAGATTAAAAGAGAAGCAACTGTTTGGGAAAACATATTTGCCAATGATACTTCAGACAAAGGTTTAATCTCCAAAATATACAAAGAACTCACTCGACTCCACTCAAAGAAGATGAGCAATGTGATTAAAAAATGGGCAAAGGACTTGACCAGACATTTCTCCAAGGAGGACATACAGAGGATCCAGAGACACATGAAAAGAATATAAGCTGTGAAACCATTAAAGCCCTAGAGGAGAACATTGGCGGGAAAATCTTAGATATTCCACGCAGCAATATTTTTACTGATATGTCCCCTAGAGCAAGGGACATAAAGGAAAGCATAAACAAATGGGATCTCATCAAAATTAAAAGCTTCTGTATGGCTAAGGAAAACAGTATCAAGATTAAAAGAGAAGCAACTGTTTGGGAAAACATATTTGCCAATGATACTTCAGACAAAGGTTTAATCTCCAAAATATACAAAGAACTCACTCGACTCCACTCAAAGAAGACGAGCAATGTGATTAAAAAATGGGCAAAGGACTTGACCAGACATTTCTCCAAGGAGGACATACAGAGGATCCAGAGACACATGAAAAGATGCTCGATATCGCTAGCTATCAAAGAGATGCAAATTCAAACCACAATGAGATACCACTTTACACCAGTCAGAATGGCTATGATAAACAAAGAAACAAACAACAAGTGCTGGAGAGGTTGTGGGGAAAAGGGGACTCTAGTTCACTGTTGGTGGGATTGCAGACTGGTACAACCACTATGGAAAACACTATGGAACTTTCTAAGAAAAGTAAAAATGAATGTGCCTTTTGACCCAGCAATTCCACTATTAGGAGTTAAGGACCCTGAAACACCAATCCAAAAGAAACTATGCACCCCAATGTTCATAGCAGCACAATTCACAATAGCCAAGAGCTGGAAACAACCTAGATGCCCATCAGTAAATGACTGGATCAAAAAGCTACGGTACATTTACACAATGGAATTCTATGCTGCAGAAAGGAAGAAGGAGCTCCTACCTTTTGCAACATCATGGATGGAACTGGAGAACATTATATTGAGTGAAATAAGCCAGGCGGTGAAAGACAAATACCATATGATCTCACCTTTAACAGGAATCTAAACAACAAAACAAACAAGCAAGCAAAATATGACCAATGACACTCAAATACAGAATATGCTGATAGGGTCCAGAGAGGAGAGGGGAGAGAATCATAGGGGAAAAGGGGATGGACTCACATGAATAAGTATGGGGGACACATGGACAATAATTGGGGTGGGGGGTGGAAATGGGAGGGAGGTGGGGAGCACTGGGGGGGCAGGGCAGGGAATATAAAACAGAAAACTGTACTTGAATAAGAATTAAATAAAAATTTTTTTAAAAAAAGAAAAATATATTCTATGCAAGTGGAAACCAACACTGGTGGGATAGCTACACTTATATCAGACAAAATAGTTTTAAGGAAGACTGTAATAAGTGACAAAAAAGGTCATTATATAATGATAAAGAGGTCAATTCAAGAAGAGGTGATAACATTTGTAAATATTTATGCAAATAGGTACATCTAAATATATCAAGCATATATTAATAGAAATAAAAGGAAAAATAAACAGCAATAAATAATAGCAGAGGACTTTTTTGTAGGTTTTATTTATTTATTTTTTGAGAGTGGGGAGGGGAGAGAGAACGAGAGGGAGAGAAACATTGATCGGTTGCCTCGTACAGGTTTCTAACGGGAGACCTAGCCCACAACCCAGGCATGTGCCCTGACCAGGAATCAAACTGGGGAACTTTCAGTTTGTGGGATGATGCCCAATCTATTAAGCAACACCAGTCAGAGCATAGTAGGGGACTTTAAAACACCCTTGCATCAGTGGATAAATCATCCAGTCAGAAAATCATTAAGAAAACAATGGCCTTAAAGGATACATGAAACCATTAAACTGGATGAACTTAGTAGACATATACAGAGCATTGCATTAAAAACAATGGAATACACATTCTTCTCAAGCAGACATTAAATATTCTATAGGACAGGTCATATATTGAGCTATAAAATGAGTCTTGATAAATTTGAGAGGATTAAAATCAAGTATCTTTCCCAACCACAGTGATACCAATTACAGAAAAACACTGGAATATTCACAAATATATGATTAAACATCATGGCACTGAATAACCAATGGGTCAAAGAAGAAATCAAAAGAAAAATTTTTAAAAATGCCTTGCAAAAAATGAAAATGGAAATACAACATACCAAAACTTAGGGGATACAGCATAAGCAGTTCTAAGAGGGAAGCTCATAGTGATAAATGCCTATATTAAGAAAAAAGAAATATCTCCAATATATAACTTAATTTAAACATCAAGAAACTAAAAAAAAAAAAGAACAAATGAAGCCCAAAGTTAGTAGAAGGAAGGAAATAAAGATCAGAGTGTAAACAAATGAAACAGAAACTAAAAGGATAACAGAAAAGGTCAATGATACTAAGTGCTTATTTTTAAAAGGATAAACAAAATTAATAAACCTTTAGCTAGACTCACCAAGAAAAAAATTAAAAATGACTTAAATAAATGAAATCAAACATGAAAGAGGAGACATTACAACTAATACCACAAAAATACAAAAGGTCATAAGAAACTACTGTGAAAAATTAGAGCCAATAAACTCAGGAACCTAGAAGAAAATAATAAATTCCTAGAAAATAAAGGACATACAACCTACCAAGACTAAATCATGAAGAAATAGAAAATCTGGACAACCAATTACAAGTAAGGAGATTGAATCAGTAATCAAAAAACTGGATTTACTGGTAAATTCTATCTAACATTTAAAGAATTAATGCCAGTTCTTCCCAAACTCTTCCAAAAAATAGAAGAGAAGGGAATACTTCCCAACTCTTTTGGCGAGGCCAGTATTATCCTGATACCCAAACCAGACAGGGACACCACACATACAAACACAAAGAAAATTACAAGCTAACATCCCCAATGAAGATGGATGTGAAAATTCTCAACAAAATATTAGCAAATCACATTCAACCATAATTAAAAGAATTATATGCTGTGGTCAAATAAAATTTATTCCAGGAATACAAGTATGGTTTATCAATCAATGTGATATACCAACATTAACAGAATGAACGATAAAAATCATGATCATTTCCAAAGATGCAAAAAAGAAAAAAAAGGGCCTGACAAAACTTATTATCCATTCATGACAAAAGCCTTCCAACAAAATAGCTATAGAGGGAAGGTACCTCAATACAATAAAGTCCATGTATGACAAACCTAAAGTTAGCATCATACTCAATGGCAAAAACAGAAGTTTTTTCCTTTGAAATTGGGAACAAGACAAAGATGCCCACTCTCACCACTTTTATTCAACACAGCACTGGAAGTCCCAGGCAGAGCAATTAGGCAAGAAAAAGAAAAGGCATCCAGAACAAAGTATGAAGTAAAATTGTTTTTATTTTCAGATGGCATGATATATTACATAGAGACAATCCTTAAAACTTCACTAAAACCAATTAGAACTAATAAACAGATTCAGTAAATTCACAGAATATAAAACAATAAACAAGGTAGTTGTTTCTGCACACTAATAACAAACTATTAGAAGGAAATTGAGAAAATAATTCTATTTACACTGGCATCAAAAAGAAGAAAATATTAGGAATAAATTCAACCTAGAGGGTGAAAAATATATATGCTGCAAACTGTAACACATTAGTGGAGGGAACTGACACAAAACAATGAAAAAAATTCTCGCTTCGGCAGCACATACACTAAAATTGGAACGATACAGAGATTAGCATGGCCCCTGCGCAAGGATGACATGCAAATTTGTGAAGCGTTCAATATTTTTAAAATATAAAATAATGAAAAAGTATTTGATTCTTATGGATTAAAAGAATTAATACTGTTAAAACGTTCATCCTACCCAAAGTAATCTTCAGAGTCAATGCAATTTCTATCATAATTTCAAAGGCACGGAAATAGAACAAATCTAAAATCTGTACGAAACCACAAAAGATCCTGAATAGCCAAAGGAACCTTGAAAAAGAAAAAGTTGAAGGTACTATGCTTCCTGATTTCAAATGATATTACAAAGCTATAGTAATCAAAACAGCATGTACTGTTTTGATTACTATAAAAGCATACACATAGATCAATGGAACAGAATAGAGAGTCCAGGAGAAAGCCCACACATGTGTGGTCAATTAATTTATGACAAAGGAGCCAAGAATATACAAAAGTAAAAGGACAATCTCTGCAATAAATGGTATTGGGAAAACTGGACAGGCATACACAAAAGAAGAAAATTAAGCCACTATTTTACACCATACACAAAAATGAACTCAAAATGGATTAAAGATTTGAATGTAAAACCTGAAGCCATAAAACTCCAAGGAAGAAAACAAGGAGTAAGCTCCTTGACATTGGTCTTGGCCATAATTATTTTTTGGATTTGACACCAAAAATACAGCAAAAGAAACCATCAACAAAATGAAAAAGCAACCTATAGAACAGGAAAAAATAATTGCAAATCATATCTGATAAAGGGGTAATATCTAAAATGCATAAAGAACCATAGAGCTGAAGTAAAAATAATCTGCTTAAAAATGGGCAGAAGATCTGAGGAGATATTTTTCCAAAAAACATAAATAAATGGCCAACAGGTACATAAATAGATGTTCAGCATCACAAATCATGTGAGAAATGCATATCACAATGAGATATCACCTCACACCTGTTAGAATGGCATTATCAAAAAGAGAGAAGAATGTGGAGAAAAGGGACTCTTTGTCTCTTTGTGCACTCTTGGTGGGAATGCATATTGGCATAACCACTGTGGAAAATAGTGTGGAACTTCCTCAAAAAATTTTAAATAGAACTACTATATGATACAGAGATTCACTTCTCAGTATTTATTTGAAGGAAACAGAATAACTAACTCTAAAAAGTATCTGCACCCTCATGTTCATGGTAGTATTATTTACAATAGTGAAGACATAGGAACAACCTAAGTGCCCAATGATAGGTGAATAAAGAAAATGTGGCATGTATTTACAATGGAATACTATTCAGCCATACGAAAGAAGAAAAGCTGGCCATTTGCAAAAACATGGATGGACCTGGAAAGCATTATGCTAGGTGAAATAAGTCAGAGAAAGACAAATAATATACGATCTTACCTATATGTAAAATCTAAAAAACAGAATTTAGGGTATGAGAACAGATTGGTGGTTGCCACAGGCAATGGGGGTGGAGAAATGGCATGAGGTTGGAAAAATAGGTGAAGGTGGTCAAAAGGTACTAACTTCTGGTTATAAAATGAATAAGCCCTGGAAGTGTAGCCTGGTGAGTATAGTTAGGAATACTGCATTGTATGTTTGAAAGTTGCAAAGAGTATAAATCTTGGGTTCTCATCACAGGAAAAAAAATTGTAACTACGTGTTGTGATGACTATTAACTAAACATGTTGTGATAATCATTTCACAAAGTAAACATCTATCAAATCATTATGCTGTACATCTAAAATAATGCCATGTTATAAGTCAGTTCTATCTATAAACAAACAAGTATTGATAAATAAATATATTCAACCCAGCTGTTTCTATTGCCTAGAATGCTCCCTTCTATCTCCACCTTAAAGTAAGTCTGACCATAGGTCATTAATAACTCATTTTGAGTTTACTAAGACAGAGGTCAATATATAAGAAATAGCCTGGTTAGGAAAATGAGACAAGTTGATTTTTTAAATAAAATCTCTCTTCTGTTTTCATCTGCCTATCCCTGTATCTCTCAGGATTAAGAAATTTGAAAATTCACAGAACTCTGTGTATATAGAAAGTTCTAAAACCAAATTGAAATTGAATTGCTTAATACCAATTTACTGAAGTCAGTAAATGTACAATGTTGAAGGAAGCCACATAGAAAAAAATCGAAAATGGCTACAAGTGGTTGCCAATGTTAATGTTACTCCCATTTGGGAAGGCAAGCCCTAGGTTCACATACATCTCAGCTCTGAGGCATCAAGTAACTATGGTAACTGTGGTTGTACACTGTTCATATTTCCCCTCAAGACACTTGCTGTTCTGCTGTGAGTGGTGTCCTGAAAACCTCCAACTGCAGTGCCTTTGGGACCAGCCATAGCATTTACACTGAGATCACAAACTCCCCAGCATCCCCTACCAACAACTAGGCACAGCGGAGTAACCAGGGTCTGGCCATTTCCGTGCGACATGTGACTCCTGCAGGGACAATTTTTGCGCTGGAGACTTGCTGGGAGCAGCACTGTACCCTGAGACGCCTCTCCAGTCCTCCTCCCCTCATCCTTTCCTTTCACAGGTGTCAGACACATATTGCGGTCTAAAGGCTTTCTCTACCTCACCCTGCTTGCTCTTCTCTTTCTTTCCCAGATGTTACCTCCAAAAAAAATCTCTTGTGCTTCTAATTCCATTCTGGCATCTGGTTCCTGGAGGACCCACCCAAGACCAAATTTTGTTTCCTTATTCCTCCAGAAATTAAGATACCATCCCTGTATTTAGATTTGTAAGGATTAAATAACGTCTACACACAGATCCCCGAATGTAGGAAGCAGTCCAAGGTGAAATGGAGCAGGTAGACGAAGGGCGGGGGCAGGAAAACTATCTTTACCTTTTTAACAATGGTAAGTTTCTAATATTGTCTCTTGCTTTTTAGCCCATTTTTCAAGGCAGTGGAGAGAGAAAGGACATGTGAGGGGAGAGAAACACTCAATGGGGACTGGTCACAGAACTATTGTGGACAGGGTCACCTTAGATGCTCTTGCCAATGTAGTGGGATCTTCCCAGAGGGATTTTTTCTAAGAAAGAAAAACTGTATTTCCGTCCCTTTCAAAATGACATTTTCAACTGGTACCTATGAAGTACTTTCACAAAACACCCTGCCTCCTAGTTCTGATGGTTATTTTGATGTTCAAGGAGAGCAGACTCAATTATCTCAGCGTCCACCCTGAACGTTTCAAAACCTGGTGTGGATATTAAGAAATGTTGGGGGCTCTCAAATGTCTCTGTAAGCTTACAGAATCTAGAGTAATATTTGCATAACATAGGTACTCAATAGGTGTTATCTGATTTGATGGCAGAAAATCATTGCGTAATTGAATGGATACGCTCTAAGCATTGTGCAGACAGTTGGGAGAAATTAAGAAATACACCTGTATACCAGCACCTGGGGAATACTAAGATTATTACTATGAAGAAACAAAGATCTAACACCATCAAACACAAATGCAGTCCTTGGGACAAAAAAAATCCCCCCAAAATACAGCTTTAGTGTTTATTTCTATAATGAAGTTGTTTATAGAAGGAAACAGTAAAAATAATCCATTGGAAAATAGAGAAGAAAACCCCAGACATTATTAACAAGGAGCATTTCATTCCCGCAACATAGGTGGCTTCCCCTACCCCCCTTAAAAGGACAGTAGAGCACCACATCCTTCACATCCCCCAGGGGTGCACTTCCTGAGCCGTGCTCCCTGTGGGCTCACTCCTCAGTGGCTTTGATACACCTGCATGGTCTAAAGAAGTGTCAGACTAGCTCGTCTTTGAAAAGAACCACTTAGTAAAGAAGAGCTGCGCAAGTGGCTTATTTCATCTTAATTAGCCCAAGATGATGCTTCTGAAGCGCTCTGCTTTATCAACATTATCCTTCCTGCTGCAAGGGAGGAAGACTTTGATGTCTCAAACATCCACAACGCAGCCCCAGGAGCCGGAATCGGAACAGGCAGACGCTGCTTTACTACTGCTGGAGTTGCTGTAAATGCAGGCACCTAGGCTGAGTTCGCCTTTGCACTGAAATAAGCTGCACTAGGCAGCAGAAAGGGCTAGAAAAAGACCTTGGGCATCTGTTGTTCAGCCACTGAAATATGTTCACCTACTATGAACCAGGAAGGTGTGAGGCCCCACAGTGGCGAACGAACGGTGCCTCTGCTATCTGGTTTACGCCATTTGAAGGAATAGGAAAAAAGGTTAGAAAATAAAAATAAGAATGAAAGATTACATTGTTACTTTGGAAATACATTAATTACTGGTAGAAAGTCTACCCACTTCTTTTCCATTAGTTCCTTGAGACCCATGTCAGTCAACAGGAAAATAGTTGGAAAGCTTTGGAGACCTCTCGTTAGCCATTTGCTTTTCTCGCCTGGCACCAGCACCAAAGACAGTCCTCAGTGGCCTGGAATGTTTTGCCCTCTCAGAAAATTGGAGTGCACGTGTCCCCAGTTTCGTCAGCGTCCCATGTAACCTTTTGGCTGAGGAGCTGCCAGTGTCTGCCACTCACTTCATTTACACATTGTTCTCACTCAGGCTCTCAGAGGAAGGAGTGTTTCTGAAAGTGCTGCAGGCATTATGTGTGAAAAAATAGGAACAGTATAAATAGCTTTTTATTTCTAATTGCAAATTGCTGCTCACATTTGGCTTCCTGAGAGCTCTGAAAAGGGACCGACCCAAACCACTAATAGCACAGGGGCCCTGGAAGGGTGAGTCAGTGTCTACCGCTGAGTGAGAGTGAAGGTGGGGAAAGAAATGCAGGAGACCTAGAAGGCCATTACTGCCTTGACGGAGGCCATTTTTCCAGGATGGAACCCAGCCAGACAGGGGGTGCTTTCCTGGAGTACCTGGTAGGTCAGCTCTCTGATGCATCGCTCCAGCCGGCGGGCTCCCCTCTGTGCCTCCGCATTGCGCCGGATTTCGCCCTCTAGTTCACCTTCCAGTTCAGAAACCTGCAAACAAGCATGAGGTCAGACCACAGGCACAGGAAGCAAGCAGGGCTGGCATTGTACTTGCCAACTGGCATGGTCGCTGGAAAGAGCAAAATCATCAAGGGAAAAGATGTCCCTTGCCAATGGGGCAACCTCTCTGGGAAAACTTCTCGCCAAAAGTGAGTTGGGGGAACTGTGTACGGTCACATAAGGACCGCTTGGGCTCTGAAGGATGTGAAAGGCTAGTCCACGCAGAGGTGATATACTTCCCCTCTTAGATGACAAAATTACACACACACACAAATGTATGCAAGCACCTGGAGAGAATAAACTATACTTAGAGGATTCAGCCAATATACTACTTAAGTTTACACCTCTTTTTCCATATTCAGCTGTTGCTCTAATAATCAAACCCCGAGTCTATGTCACACATACGTCACGTGGCCTCATGGCCCTGCTTTGGGGGAGAGCTGCAGTACAGACCACCAGTCTGCCTGGAGCCTTGCAGAGCCGTACCAACCAGGTTAACTTAACATCCAGTCCACAACACTTGATGCCTACTGCAGACCAGACCCAAGGCTAGGGAAATCCCTTCCCCCTCCAAGTGTGCATTCTAATGGGGGAAAACACAAGCAAAACAAAGTAAACTGTAGACTATGTTAAATGGCAATAAGTGATTTGGAGTAAAATAAATGAAGAAAGGGTTAAGGAGCTGATGGAGAAGGGCGTTGCTCACTCCTTCTCTTCTTCCACGTGTCCAGGTCCGCCTCCCTGCCTTCTTCTTGAAGCAAATGCCACCTTCTCACAGAGCCTTTCTGACCACGGTTCCCAGGGCAGAGCCCAATGCCCTGAATGTGCTGGCCTGCCTGACCTCATCTCTAATCCCCTCCCCCTCCCCCTCCCCTTTGGCTGTACTGACCATGTTCTTCAGCAGAGAGGCATGCTGGGGATGGGGGAGTTGGCGGGTGTGCACATTCCCTGTGAATGAAGCCTACTTAAAACCTTCTGGACCCCTGTCACATAGGAATACAACACGTAGTTCTGTTGGTGGGAACATGAGACTAACACAGCCCCCTCCACTTTAAGTTTTTGCTGTGTTTCTTGCATGATTAAAACATCTGAGGGGAAAATCACTCTATTAAAGCAAATCCTAGGCATAATTTTACCTACACATGCTTATGTAATTCTAATAGATAATGGTATTGTGATTATGTTTGTAAGAAAATTAACATCATTCTTTAATATCACCTGATATTTAGGAGCTTACTGCTACTGAGTTATATTGGTTCTAGGCCTTAAGAGTGGACAAACAGGAATTGGAAATAATATAAAATCTTGTAATCTATCATTTATATATATTTTAGGGGGGAGGAAATGACTGTCATAAGTTCTTTGATTTTATGCCTAGATGCTTTTTCTTTATCCTAAAAATTTTGGTTCTTTTTTTTTTTAAAGATTTTATTTATTTATCTTTAGAGGGGAAGGAGAGAGGGAGAGAAACATCAATGTATGGTTGCCTTTCATGCATCCCTGCTGGGAGTTGGCTTGCAGGGAACCAGCCTGCAACCCAGGCATGTGCCCTGACTGGGAATCGAACCGCGATCCTCTGGTTCACAGGCCTGTGCTCAATCCACTGAGCTACACCAGCCAGGGAAAATCTTGGTTCTTACATATGCTGTTGGATAAATAATTATATCAGTGTTATTGCTAGTAGCAATAAGGTACTGTTATTTTGAAAGTACAAAAGCTGTTTGCTTTATCTGCTGTTTTGTTTTGCTTTGTCCTCAGGTATAGTTTGTGAGAGATGTACAAACAAATCACTATGTTTAAAAGTCACTGGGAACAACTGTTCTCTGTGTGTTTTATGCCCCCAACTTCCTACGATTGGCTTCGTTTGCCTCCATTTGTGTTAAAATTTTAGGGATCGCTTTGTTTTCCTCTTTGATGTCAACTTTTTTGAATTATGAAGCACATAAATGTTTTATATGATTTTTCAATCAAAACAACAAGGTGTGTTCAGAAGGTCTAACTCTCATCTCTGTATTCCCCTCCTATGAGTAGCTGTTTTTATTAGTCTTTGTTTTATCCTGTCGCCACTTCTTTCTTAAAATATAAGCAAATATGTATGTACCTTCATATCCCCCCATTTCTTGAACAAAAGAGTGTATACACTCCACATCGCCTGTGCCTTTGATCATACAGATAGGCAAGGTGTTATAGAACTTTTCCTCATTCGTTTTTAGACAGCATGACAACGTGAATGTGGTACCGTAAGTGCGCACTGGTATCGGCTATGTGCATATATCATAAATGAGCAAAGGCGACACTTTACTTTTTGGAGGCCCTCCTGAGTCATCAAATCCCAGTCAAATATTCTTTCCATCTGTAGCATTTGTCACATGACCCGTACATAGTCACTGAAATTGATTCAATAATTTTAAAAATCCTGTTTTCAAGATAGGTCTTTCTATTTGTTTTTAAGCTCCCCAGTGGCAGGCACTACATCATTTCTGTCAGCCCTTACTAAATCTTGACTACGTCTTTGTTGATCCTTGATTTAGTTGTTTTTATTCTCCTCACTCTGACTGGTAGGAATTGGGCAGAGGAAGTAACAGGAGCAAAGGCACAGAATTGAGACTGTGAGGGTGTATGTGGGCCGGGAGGCCGCCTGGCTGTGGAGTGCCCAGAGCTGGTGTAGGCGAGTGGGAGGGGATGTGTCTCCCATGGCCAGAAGGGGGAAGGCAGATTTGACCCAGGTCAAGAGAAGTGGCTGAAAGCCAAACAAACATGAATGAACACATTGAGATCTGACCCCATTAAAGATCTGAAAACACTACAAGCAAAAGTGAGGAGGGAGGTAGGGAGTATCTGGTATAATTTCTAGAATAATAAGGCCTCAACTAGGAGTTGTCAAGAGCCCATGATTACCCAGGCCAGCTCCTACCCTGGATTCTAGTTTCTGGATTTGCTTTCTACTCCCCATCAGGGTCATCTGTTCAGCTTCACTGAGCCTTTTGTGTAAGTCGTTCATTGTCTGCTCCATATTCCTTCTCATCTTCTCCAAGTGGGCATTGGTGTCTTGTTCCTTCTTCAGCTCTTCTGACACATTTGCCACCTAGAAAAGAAGGAGAGACCGAGATCATCCAGCAGCCAATTGGCCTTAACATTTCTACCTTCAATCTTCAGTTCTTCGTCTAACTAGACGTCTAAGTAGACGTCTAACTAGATGCCTCTGTGTACATACCCTCTTCTCACCACGCCCTCCCTGAGCTCTGTGGCCCTCGGCTGTGTGAAAAAATCAAGACAGCAGCAGGTACTAAAGAGATGAGGGTGACGGGTGATGAAAACAGAAGAAAGATGAAGTACCATGTGAACGTGATGACACAGCACCTGTACCAAAAGTAAGATAACCCACTGAGGCAATGACTTAGAACCGAAGAAAGCACCGGGACGGGTCCTGAACATCGTGCACCAGGAAAAGTGAGGAGGAGTGCCTATCAGAATCTTTTTCACCTCTCACGTCTATGACTCTGTGATTCACAACGGCAAACAAGTTTAGGCTCCAGGAATTTGGCAGCAACAGATGTTCTGAGTGCCAATAGTCTGGCACATGGTAGGTTAATTCTTGCTTGTGAAACCCATTCTTGGCTTTGGCCGTGTATACAAGGGCTTAGTGTTTCGATGCAATTATTAAGAACTGTTTCCTGAATCTCTCAGTGCATTTAATGTAAGAATACTGCCCTCCCAGTCAAAGCTTCTCTGTCTATCAGGTTACCAACCATCTGTATAATTTAAGTGTGAGACATGTGTGCAGATGGTGAGGGTGAGGAATAAATTACGGAGGCAGCTCTGGGCTCTGCCATGTGAGGTTGGGACTCAGAGCTGAACTGCTGAAGAATTCAAAGGGGGAGGAGAAGTAGTGAATTCATTTTTCAACTTAGCGAAGAAAATCTTAAAAAGTAAGGTTGGTCAGATAGAGTCTTCATAATGTATGACTACATAAATTTACCAAGCAGACTCAGAAGCTCTTTTTATTTCTTTGTATCTATGTGGATTTACATAAATGTTCAGCACATTACTCTTCCCTGGGCCAAACATTTTCAAGCGTTCGCACACCTCTTTTCCATCAGAGAGCAGAAGTATCTGCCTTGTACAAAATGGCTGGGAGACAGGCACGCTGCTCCGTTCTTCTGGATCCTGCAGTGAGCTGGTAGCTTGGACTTGGTGCAGGGTTTTGTTTAGCTCCCCGAGTGCTACGTCACTCAAGCAAATACAGACACAAGCTCTTCCCCTCGTCTGAATCCCAAAATGACCAATGTAAAATCAAATTGGACATCTCGTCTCCCCAATTCCCATACTCTTCTCAGGAAGAGGATCAGCTTCCATTCGCACCGCAAGGCTAAGGCTGCCGCCTATGGCTGTTTGTTTGGACTACGTGAAATCACTTGATGGGGGTGGGGTGAGTGGAGGCTGAAATCAAGCTCAAGCCAGCTCAGCAAGTGCTGAGAGCTGCAAGGCTGGGTCCTGCACAGATACTTCTTCCTGCACCTCCCTCCCCCAACTCCCTCCAGGAATTGATTTGGTATTTCCTCCTGCTTGCCTTATCCTTTGAGAGAAATCCTGCATCTGCCCTCCAGGGCGGGCTTTCTCCACTTCCCACCAAGGCGCAGTCAAGCCTGGCAGCCAACCCTGAAGTTAGTGTCATCTGGGAAAAGCACTGCCCTCACCTTGTAAATAAAGAAGGTACACACCAACCCAGAAGCCCTTCTTTATCAACCTATTCTCCTCAAGCAGTAGCATGGCTTATAAAAAATAAATGAAATAAGTGTTCTTCCTAGATCATCGTCATAAAACCATTACATGCTCTAGGAACATAGCTCTTTGTAAGTAAGCACAGGAAGCATTGTTTCTAGATACTAGATATATGGATTCACAAGTAGAAAGTGGCTTAAGTTAAAAAAAATCTCTCACTCTCATAAGGTTTTGCTTATAGAAATTCAACTGCTCCTTTTCATTGCCTTGGGAGGTTGCAGGGGAGGAGTTAATTGGCGTAATTTTTCAAAATGGGAACAGAGAGCAGAGGGCTGAGCTAACCTCCTCCAGGCTGTGTGGGGAATCAATGGAATCTTTTTTGGCTGCAGACTGACCTCTGCCCCTTGGCTACGGCTCCCACCAACTCTGGAAGGCAGGAGTGAGCAGGCAGTCAATGCACCCACCTCAATGGCTGCCTTCTTGGCCTTCTCTTCTGCATTTCGATGCCCCTGCACTGCCTCTTCAACTTCCTTCTGCATCCTGGCAAGATCAACCTCCAGTTTCTTCTTCTGGCCAAGGAGACTTGCATTCTAAGGAAAAGCAGCTGTCTTGTTAGGCAAGTTGGGGTGCAAACACAAGCTAGTCTGTTTAGGACAGGCAATGGGAGAAGGCTTGGGCCCAGACTTTTATTCTAGCCAGCCGTGTGGCTAGAAGCAATATTTCCAACCCCAGAAGGCTGCTTTAGAGAAGCCCCTTGCCATCAAAGGCATACTTCAATGGAAGAGACTTGAACCACTCAGTATCAAAGAGATGGTAGCCTGAATCAGAAAGGAGAAATGGATCCAGAGAACCTACAAGCCCCAAACATGTACTTGGTTTTCACCTTGCTGAACAAGGTTTTTCTGCCTTTTGTTCTTTGATAGGATAGAACAAAGGTCCCAGAGCAGGAGTCAGGGTTAAGAGCAGACCTTTGGGGAGTAGGGGGCTGGGGGAGTCAAAATCAGTTTCCAGCATGATGTTCCAGAAGGAAACAACCTTCCTCTTTATCTACCTCCTTTTTTTCCCAGACTCAGGTGAGGAGGTGGGAAGAGTAGTTCAGCTGTGCCACATCCCCCACCCCGCTGCACTCCAGGGTTCTTTGTTCTGTGGCTGGGGCTGTCCTAATTTTTCCCTTCCTGGGGTATGACAAGAGGCTGGAGCGCCTTCTGCGGCTCTTTGGTCCATGTTTGAAGCACAGATTTTCTGAGGATGTGAACCCTCGGCATACAGAGTGTGTATAAAAGGCATGAGCCTTCTATTTTTTATTTCTCCTCACTGTCCTTTCGCATTCCCCTAGCTCGTGCCTCTCTCAGTGGCAGGACCGAGCCTTAGAAACAGAGAGGTATTCCTGCCTCACAGGTTCTCCCCTTTCTTGGATGACAGAAGTGTCTTCGCCAAGGCTGCCATCCTCTGCCCTTAATGGACAGCTGGGCTCTGGGCACAGCCAGGCTTCTCTCCGCCAAGGGTGTGGCCTGAGGGGTTAAGTGTATTTTCCTGGAGTATATTCTGGATGCTCAATACACTTAACTCCATAGAAACTACTTCTTTGTAAAGGCAGATCCAGCCATAAATGAATTTTTTGAAAATAAAATTAGTCAAATCTGCTAGGGAGATAATGGTTGTAAACTTTTCAAGCTGAATGACTCTCTAATTGGTTCTTTTTGGGGGGAAAATTGAGTTGGGGGTATTTTTGTGGAAAGGTAATCTAGACTGTCACAGGTTTGAAAAAGGACACATATAATAAGCCAAGGATAAGTATGGCCTCATATGTTTGTTCTAGGCTAGAGGTCTGAGAATTCAGAAGGGCCTAAGAAGGCTCCACAAAGTTTCATTATTTACCAAAAGACTGGTATGCTCTAGTAACTGCAAGGCATCCCCACAGGGTTCAGGTAGGGGAGAGGTCCTTGTGAGCGTCAGGATACCACTGAGGCTCCCTGCACAAGAAAGGCCATCCCTAGACCAGCGGCGTCACCTGAGAACTCGCTTGAGTCCCTGGTACCACGGCATGGATTCTGATTCAGTAGGAGACCTGAGAGTTTGCGCTTTTGTGTTAGTTTCTCTTACACACCTACAGTTTCAGAAACTCTGCCATAGAGACCAGGTCTCTATGCCTAATATTTCCCCCCAGTCCATCTCCTCCTCTCTGTGACTGGTTGATGGCCTCATGCCTCCCTAGGCTAGTGGTTTCCCCCCCAACAGGGACCTGCTGCTGCCTTATCGGTTATAACAGGCATGGCAAATGATTTGTTCCCAATCGCTGTTAAATACTATAGATGACGAACGACTTGCTTTTTAAAAATTCGATATTCTACTATATAAGAATCTTGCTCATCGTATTTAGATCAGCTTTCTTGAGAGAAAAAGAACATGGTGTGAGTGAGCCTGCTGGGAATCACACATAACCTCCAACCTATTTGTTCTACACCACATGCTTTCCAAATAGGACTGTGTCCTGCATGTGACACAGAAGTCAGACTGCAGGCACAAACTAATTGCCATGCCTTCCAGCTGGCACGTCTCTGGTTTCTACTTCTTTTTTTCTCAGTGGGGACACCATTGGCATTCTGGGAGGGGCAGTCCTTTGTGAGGCAGGATTATCCCCGCACCTCCCAGGAGTGTGAGCATCTCTGGACCTTTCCCACTAAATGTCAGTGGCATGTCCCAGTCACTGTGGCAACCAAAGTGACCCCACAGACGTTTCTGAACACCCCAGAGCCTGGTGGTCCTGCCCCTAGTTGTTTTAATTCATCCCTCATAACAATCACGACAGTAAACTTCCTAAAATACTGAGCTAATAACTTCACATTCAGCTACTTAAAATTCTTTAGCAGAGCCCTGCTAGCTGCAAGACAGCATTCACAATCCATCAGTCTCACATTCAAGGTCCCTGGTGTCCTGGCTCTTGCTTAGCCTCATTGCCACTGATCTGTCCTGCCCTGACCCCGTCCTCGAGTGAGGAGATATATTTGAGAAAAAAATTAGGCAGTAGAGACCTGGTCTCTATGGCAGAGTTTCTGAAACTTTAGGTGTACAAGAGAAACGAACACAAAAGTGAAAATTCTCGGCTCTCACCCAGACCTACTGAAGCAGGCCTCTCCCCAGGCCCCTGCCCTTGACTCCTCTTTGCCTGGGTGACTACTTACATGACTTTCATGACTCAGATTCAGTGTGTCCCGCATCTGTCTGAGTCTAGGACGGTCAGAGAAGGCTTTCTGCAAGGATGTGCTTGCTCTATCATGAAACCCGCAGCGGTGCATTACAGTTTGTTTGCTTAGGGTCTTCACGTTTTTAGGCAATAAAGACATTTTGTATCTGTACCATGTATGCCTGTCCAAGTTATGGTAGGTGCCCTAAAAATGTGTGAATGGCCCATTTACTGTACACATTCATCTTAGCCACTACGAATTTTCCCGATTCTATGAGAAGGGCAAAGAGTCTACGGTCTCTTGCTTGGAGCCACTTAGGTAATCTTCCAGCAGCAGCCAGAGTCCCAACAGCACGTCGGCAGCAACTCAGAATTGTTCAGTATTTTCTGGCTCTGACGCAGGAGGGCTTTTTTCAGTCCTAAAGTGCTGGGGGGACATGTGCCTTAGAGGGAACAGGAGAAGCAGAGAGTGGTTCTGAACACGAGGAAATGTTTATCTTTGTCTCTCTCCTCAGCATCCTGGCTTAAATGCCTTGACAGTCCATTCTTAAGGAAGAAGGCTCAGTGTTATGGGTCAAATTGTGAGCCTAACCCCCCAAACTTATAGTGTTTCCTTATTTAGAAAAAGGACCTTTGGGAATGTAATCAAGTTGAAATAAAGTTGTCAGGGTGGGCACTAATCCAAAATGACGGATGTCCTTTTTTTTTTTTAAGAGAAAATTGGGACAGAGACAGATGCTCACAGAGGGAAGATGGCGTTGAGGCACTTGGGGAGAATGGCCCATGGAGGCAGAGGACTAGAGTGATGCATCTACACGCCAAGGAACCCCAAAGATGGCCAACAAATGACCAGAAGCTAGGAAGAGGTGAGAGAGGAGGCACCTAGGAGATGCAGAGGATGTGTGGCCCTGCCAACACCTTGGTTTCAGTCTCCCAGCCTTCAGAAACACGAGAGAATAAAGTTCTGCTGTTTTAAGCCACCCAGTTTGGGGTACTCTGTTACAGCAGCCCTGGGACACAAGTGCACTCAGGAACAAACGGAGCGTGACCGCCGCTCTGAAGCCAGAGGCTCTCCCTATGCCTCACATGCACACCCAGCGCCGAACGGGGCAGCCCTGTGTGGCCCCGGCTGACCCGTGTGGGGAAGCCACTGCCTTCAACCAGCTGACTCGGGTGATGGGGAGAGCTTCTGGGCCCCACCTGGGTATGGAGAAGATTGATTCTTTCTGTGGCCTCTAGGAGCTCTTCCTCTGCCAGCCTGCGCCCACGTTCTGTCTGCTCTTGCAAGGACCTCAGTTCCTCCAGTTCAGACTGGAGAAGAGAGTTGTGTCGCTCAGCCAAAGCCACCTGCTCCTTCAGCTCACTGTTCCGGTGTGTGCTGTCATCCAGCTGCACCTGAAGGTCCTGCGAGAGAAAACACGGGCCAGGGGCACAGATCTCCCTGACGTCAATGGGATAGGCACCTGTGCGTGCGTGTGCTGAACAAAGCTCCATCAATTTCAATATAAGCATGTTTCTGCTCTGTTGAAGGATTTGATTCATTGTCCCCTCTTTTATGGCTCAATACAATCTGTCACTTGGTTTGCCTCCATAAGCCGAAGCATTCCCCACCCCCATGCTGCCATTTGAAAATACCTTGATTTGAACCTGAAGCTGGCCCAGGGACTTGGTTGCCTCTGACACCCGCTGGTTGGCACGGCTAAGCTGGAGTTCCACCTCGCTGAGGTCCCCCTCCACATTCTTCCTGAGCCGGGTGGCCTCCACTCTGCTCCTGGTCTCTGAATCCAGGCTGGACTGCAGGGAGTCAATAGCACACCGCTGGCTCCTCCTAATTTTAGAATAACATTCAGGGGGGGAAATCATGCACCCAAATTAAGAAAGGTTACCTGCTGTGTACATAACAGTTTAGGAAACAGAAATGCATTAAAATTCAATAAAAAGTCTGGGTAATTAACAAAATGAGTCTAAAGGGTTTTCATTTTTAAAACACAGAGGTTGAAGGATTAGGTTAGTGAGCATATTTCCATCAAAACAAACTATGATTCCCAGGCCAGCCTCCAGGAAGAATCCAGGAAAGCACAAGAATCTTCCTGAAGTTTCTGTGGAGCAGACTTAGCCTCATCTTAGACCCCCTAAAGGACAGTGTAGGTCAAATAGCTGTATTTTCTAGAGTGGCTAAAGGTGAAGGAAAGGATGCTCTTTCAGAGAGCTATGATATTTATTGATTTTAATTAGATTTTATTATGTATGCTATTACAGTTGTCCCAATTTTCCCCCTTTGCTCCCCTCTACCCAGCCCCACCCTCACTCCCTCAGGCAATCCCCTCTCCATTGCCCTTGGCCATGGGTCATGCATACATGTTCTTTGGCTGCTCTATTCCCTATGTACTTTGTATCCTCACGACTGCTCTGTAACTACTAATTTGTACTTCTTTAATCCCTTCACTCAGAGCTAGTGCCTCTCCTCTGCCAAACCCATGTCCCTGGTCACCACACAGTAAGGTCAGCCTTTCACGTTTATCTTGAGGTCCTGGGCCTTTGCTCAGTTCCCAGATCAGAATCCTATAGGTATGCCAATATATAAAATTCATAGAGACTGGTAGGTGCTAACTATGTCCATCCTGATCTCTACACCCAAATTCTTACGTTGAAACTCTAGCCCCCAATACCTCACAGTGAGACTGTGTTTGGAAACAGGACCTTTAGAAGAGGCAATGAAGGTAAAATGAGGCCCTGAGGGTAGGCTCTAACCCAGTCTGACTGGTATCCTTATACAAAGAGGATACTTGGACACAGAGAGGCACCGGGGATACACAGACACAGAAGGACCCTTTGAGGACACAGCACGAGAGGGGCCTCCTGCAAGCCAAGGAGAGAGACTTCAGGACAAACCAGTTTTGCTGGTCAAACCACTTTGACCTTGGACTTCCCACTTTCAGGACTATGAGAAAATACATTTCAGTTGCTTAAGCCACCCAGGCTACGTATTTCGTTACGGCAGCCGTAGCCCATCACTGCTACAAGGATGTACACACTCAACATTGCCACAAACATTTCTCTGTCTTCCGTTGCGGAAACTCACTTTTGCCTCTGCTGACTCTCCTTACGTGGGAACACTAAAGCATCCCTGGTGTGGTGTCAAAATCCTCTACACAGAGATGCATTCTACTTAAGCAGACAAACTGAATGCTTCAAACTGTCCTTTTTCCACAGTTGTTTATGAAACTTCACGAGTGCCTCTAGACACGTAAAGAGTGCTGTGTTTTAAGAGGCTTGGATGTGATACAGACCTAGAGAATGGCTGCTAGGCAATCAATACAACTCATGCGGGGGTCAAGGTGTCTTTAAAGTGAAAGCTCCCCCAAGCGCATTTGTAAAGAAAAATGCAGCTCTCAGGGCCAGGGCAATATGGTAAGAAATTCCTTTTTTCCCTCCTAAAATATAAAATACAATTTGAGCAAAGAAACCCAATGTGAAAAATAATAATGAAAACTTAAACCTTGAAAAAACCATACAGTCAATTCAATAGGCCCTTTTCCCCCCCGCTCTTACAATACTGCTCATCTACGTCAGAGAAATATTAAGATGATCCTTAATTCCAATACACGTGATTCAGTTTTAAAATGGTGAACAAGGCATTCTGCTAACTAAATGCCCTGAGTTCTCGAAGACATGCTAAAATACTCTAGTTAGAAATGGGAAGAGAGTTAAACATTCTTCTGGCAGACACTCAAACCACAAAAGAAATTAAGTCAGGTGGTGCATCCAACTTAAGACCATGTGACAGAATTTGATGTTATTGAGCTGAGAGGAGGGGCCCATATGGAAGGAAAAGATGATGGAACATCATTACTACATACCTGAGGCTACAGGGCAGGGATGGGCACACTGTGGGTTACGGGCCAAATCTGGCCATGCCCACTTGATTTCCAGGGTCTACGGCTGCTTTCAAGCCACAGCTGCAGAGCTGAGCGGTCGTGACAGAGTCTCTGTGGCCTGCACAACCGCAGATATTTACTGTCTGACCTTATACAGAAAAAGTTGGCCTAATTCTTCTCTAGGTGGTCAAACCAAAGCAAACAAATGCACTTTGATGGAATTTCAATGCCTCGTTCCCAGAAGCCCCTTCTACAGCACCTTTCTGGGTATGTCTGAGAGCCCAGAATACGGGCCCAGGCCAGTGGAAAGACCCTCACAAGTTTCAGCCTAACTTTGAATAACCTGGGTTGGGGGGAATAGAGTTGATAATCCCTGGAGTTTCAGGAAGTACCTGACCAAGTTGTTTTAACTCAGCCTGGGACCCTGTGGCAAGACTGGACTGCCCTGGCCGGGAGGGCCACCAATTGGCCTTTAAGCTGGCCACTGACAGCAGTCTTCCTTTCCTGTGTCTGGGATGGGGAGGATCAAAGCCAGTCACCAATGCTCCTCCTTTCCATCAATGACTACATTGTCATCTCCCTGCCTTTAGCTATGCTAACTATAACATCTGTAGATGTTTTTTAAAAAAATGGCCCTACATGCATATCCAGCTGCTCACACTTTTCACCACCAACAGGCCCCCAGGTCCAGCTCACTCAGGATCGATCCTCATGGAATGAATGGATGAGCAAGCTCAGCAGGCTCAGCAGCAGAGAATGTGTTGAATTGAGTTGTCAAGGTTTTGTCTTTGCCTCTGAGTCTCTGTCCTGCTTATGTGGTCCCTTTGGCTTCTTGGGCCCTGTCTCACAGGCCTCCTTCAGTTCCTGTGGAGCTGCCTAAGCTTCATGGGGACATAGGACCTTGAACCTCATCTTGCCCTCAGGCAATCTTTCTCTTGCGTTCTATAATTTACCTGGCTTATCCTTGATTGCTTGAGGGATCCTATGCTTTACTCAAATTTTCCCAACATTCTACTCAGTTTCCCTAATATCCTTTCCTCTCCTAGCCGGGAAATCAGATTAAACCAAAGTTCTGTGATGCAATCTCTACACACAAACAGGACTCCTCACGGAAAAAGCCTGGGATGCTATTTGTGATGCGTTTGTGAAATATGCCCATCTTTTCTTTCCGGATGTAACTATTGTAGTGATTATGAACCAGTAACTATTTAAAACTCATGAACAGCCCACCCCTCCCTCCAGGCCACCTATTCCTTTTCAGCCCCTTCACGGCTCCTGCCTAGTCTTCTGTTCTCTCTTCTCCGGCCCTGGCTGTTTGGTTCTCTGGCTTTTTTTCCACGAAGATGATTATCATTGGTGAATGGCTCCATGACATTCAGATGCACCTGATGAGATACAGGCTCTCTGAGGATTCATTTTTCCTTAGCTAGGTTTATTAATAGGCACAGGTTTGACATTACCTGAAATGAGTTTTTTTTTTAAATGTACAAGAAGACATTCATTTTTGTTCCTCATGGAAGGAAGTAGGGCAAATATTAAGGCCCCATGTTTTTGCCCTTCATCAAAAGATTCTTTGAGACACTGACTCGGCGGAGCCTCTTTATTCCACCCGAAGCTGTCACCACAGTCGGTCCCAGAGCAGGGGGAGTGCCGATGAGGGGGAGCAAAGACAGCTCAAAGCCACAGAGGGCCCAATCTGGCTGGACATCCTCATTAAAAACATAGCCCCCTGTGGGAGTTTTGTCTGAAAATGGGCTATGGGAAAGGGGTCAGTTCAATCGCACATGTTAACAGATTTTTTTAAATGTTTAATAAATGCACTGGGAGCAAGTTACCAGTTAAAACTTAGATTCAAATGATTTTCCTTGCTGACATAAGACATCGACTTAAGGGAACAGATCAGATAGATAATATAATCACAGTTAATTCCATGTGTTTGTAATTGTGCCTTTGATCTACGGAGTGTGAAGTGCTTTGCCAACACCAGCTTACCAAGCTTCCTTACCACCTTCTGTGGCACGTCTGGGGTTGCTTTTATCCCCTCACTCCACTGAGAAGCTAAGGAGTGAAATGTCTAAAGTCATCAGCTTGGAGTGATGAAGTGAAGTAAAGACCCCGCCACCCAGAAATTCTGTCTGTTCTGCGTCCTGACTGTTTGGTCTCAGCTGCTTCAATGGGGCCTCAATAAGCAGCTTAGCCCTTGGCTTGCTCCTCTCCAAACAGATGGCTACAGGGACAGGCAGGGGGCATGTGAAACTTCACTCTGATCTGACATTCATTTTCATGTACAGCATCAAATTTTTTGTTCTTCTTCTCCACTGTTTAGCATTTTTGGTTTCTTCAATATCCAGGAAAGAGACCTTTTTTAATGAAGAGCCACAGAGTACATGCAGTAATTGTATATATAATTAAGTTTTTCTGTGTGAGTTTTTTTGAGTTTTGGATGGGAATAGAAGCTACTGAAATGTAAACAAAATTATAAAAACTGGCAGTAATTGTGTAGAGACATTTCTTGATAGTAACAGTGGTGAGCTTTCTAGAAATATTCCAGTGTAGGGTTAAACTGACTAAGTGTCTGAGAATGTTCCAACAAAGGTCTTAAAGTAGCCAAATGCAGCCAAGTGCTGAAATATGCAACTGTTGCTTGCCAAAATAATCTTAAATACCTAAGTTTGTCTATTTCTTCATCTTTCTCTGAAAGCTTTCTTTCAAGTTCCGCTTTGGTTTCTAAGAGTTCGAGCTGGAAACGAAGAATCTTGCTTTCATTACGTTCCAGAGCTCCCTGAAAAACATAAATAAAAAGCACTAAGTTAAGTCTTAGAGAAATTTCTTTTTCCTCTCAAAACATATGTCATCGTTCAAATCAGGTCCCTGAAATTTGGGACAGGATGAAACAAGTGATTCCTTGTGTTTGTTATGTTGCGGTAGGCAATTAGACAGGAGCAGAACAAGGACTATGGGCCAGGTACAGAAGGTCAGTGGGGCTGGAAGTCCCAGGTGCCTAGCAACAGGAAAACAAGGGCCTTGCCCCCAGGGTCCCCTTTCCTCCCCTAGTGAATTGCTGATTATGCAGTTTGAACCCCCTCACCTTTCACATCACTGGTCGTGCAGTTCAGACTCCCCCCTGTCTGTGCTAGTTGTGCGGGTTAGAGTCCCTGAGAGGGGATGCGAACAAGGGGACCAGAGAACAGCCCTTAAACATCAAGTGCCCCCAGGATGATGAGGTTCTGACTCACATCAATCCATCTAGGCCTCAGCTCCAGGCCCAGAAAAGCAGCAAAGCCAGACAAGGGACCCTGCACTGGCATCTGGACTAGCAGCAATGACTAATGACCCCTTGCCCTGAAACCGATCAGTCAGTGAGGACCAGAACCCTGAAAGGACACAGCTGGAAAGCTGATAAATGTTCTGTTGGGATCCTTCCCTGAGACCTGCACGTAAATACCCTCAAGAAGGAGGACCCAGTAGGGCTCTCTTGGGGGAGCACACCTGTGCCTTGCCCCACTCCTTTCCCCAGGTGGGTTTTCCTTCCTTCTCTCTTTCTCCTAAGCTCCCAGGGCCCTTCTTTTTCTTCTGCAACTCATTTCCTGAAGCTCATTTCTTCTACGGCTCACTGCTTCTAACCTCTGTGACTTCCTAAACTTTCTCTTATCGTTTGTGTTGGCTCTGAATTCTTTTTTAGCCAGAATCCAAGTACGGAGGTTGTGGAGCTGAGGTCCAGTATCACCCCGCCAGTCTAAGATCTGGTGTCATTTCACCTCCAGCAATGTCACTTAATAGCTTTGACATTCTTAAGGTTTTTAGCTATAGGTCAAGAACTAGAGTTCTAAAACATTTTTACATTAGAAAATTTCAATCATGCCTGTCAGTACTTAAACTTTTAGGGTTATTACTCTCGACTTTTTGTGATGTATTCCATCTTTGGGATAAATCAATAAAAGTATCAAAGCTAGAACAAGGATTCTACCTAAAATGTTCTTTAATTCTGGATATCAGAGAGGGATACAGAAAAAGTTGAAAGCGTTGAGAGAGCAAGAAACAGAGTAGTGTGAACAGAATAGTGCCCAAATGCTGTCATAAGAAGTACAGTGAGGGGATTTAGGATGCATTTGACGCATAACTCTCAGTGTGGGCCATTATCACCATAATTATTACTACGGCTTCAAATGGATTCCTTTGACAGGCAGGGAGGTCTCCTGCCCCTTTGAATATTTAAAGATAAACAAAACAATTACCACCAGGGTTATTCTAAAGGTGACTCAAGTTTAAAAATGTAGGCTTAATTAAATTGTTAAAGCCTGTTCTAAAAATAAAATTTGTACAGAAGAAGAAACAAACACTTAGAGGATGCCCAGGGGGACTCTTGTAAAGAGCACAGGGGCGAAGACAACCTCTGTCAGTTCCCGGTTGGCAGACAGTCCTGAGGGCAGGAGTACTCTTCAGAGTGGCCTCTTCAGAGGAGTGATTCGCACATGCCACCGAAAGTAAAGCTGAGTAGCAATTTCAGAGCCAAAATAAGAAAGGTGTTGGAGATTTTAATATAGCTGAAGGTCTCAATGCTGCTCCCTGAACACTACTTTCAATATAAAAGAAAATAAATCAAAAACAAATGCCTGAATAACAATTTCCTCCTGGGGAATGCCACCCTTTCTTTCCTTGGGGGAAACTGTCACCTCTCACCCCTCAGACCACACGGAGAAAGTGAATCTTTGGAGAAGGTGACCTGGGATAATTTGGGTTTTGTGACTTCAAAAATAATCTGATAAAGTTTCTCATAAAGGCTCACCCAGGAAAATAACCCAATTTTATAAATACATGTCCAGGTTGATGAAGTATTTATGGATGTGGCTGAAGACAACGTTTGAGAAAATGAGAATAGAAGAGGATGCCATCTAGTGGGACAAGATGGTATGAGTGCTATGGCCCTACCAGCTACACCTTTGATGTTAGTGCTGGTGGATTTAAAACATACAAAGATGTCTACACTTCATACAGGACTAAAATTAATCCTAATCCTACCTCTCATTGGATTGTCACAGTGCTTGAAATCTCTACCACAGAAGTTACTTCTTTGGCTTAAGGTAGCAGCTTTAGAAAGTCCCTAGCTTGGATGTCCAGAGAACCAACCAACGGGAACAAGTAAACGCAAGGTTTACCAAGTTTACAAGGGCCAGCCTTGCTAGGGAACTCCACACTGTGAATTGCTGGGATTCTGCACATAATGTAGATGACTTTGGAAAACAGTTATGCTTAAAAAGGCAACAGGAGAGCTGTGTCAAGAGCTGTCCACTTGAGGCCTGTACACGCAGAGGTGACAGGAGCATAGCTTCTGTTGGGCAGGCCTCTTACAGAAACGTAGCTGCGAGGTAAATTTAACAGACACCGCTTGGCACAACACAGTCCTCTGAGGTCTAACGTTTCATTATCACACTTCCAAAAGGCCCCTGCCTAAGACTGATTGCCGTGTCTTCTAAAATTCATTTTCTCTGTTACAGTCTGAGTGAGTAGGGCCATGTGTTAAACAGGACTGGGTGATGGTTCAGAGGGTGGGTTGAGAAAATGAAACTCAGCTGTGAGAAAAGAGGCTTCTCAGGGCTTATTAACTACCTTAACACCTGTTTCCTTCTTAGTTCACCCTCTTTGACAAAAGATCTCCTCAGCAGTCCTTCTCTGTCACCCCCAGGGGTAAAATCGGAGTTGTCCTGGACTTTTAACCCATACCTCTGAAAACATTCCTGTCAAGCAATATGCACTCAGTGAGCTTTCACAAACAAACTGTCCAAAGTTTTCTGGGGAAAAAATGTTTTGACTGATTCTGTTTAGAGAAGAGGAAGTATGAGGACATTTTCAACATTCAACGAACATTCATGGGACCTCTTCTATGCCTGGGGCAGTGCTGTAGGCCAGGGCTTCTCAAATGTCCCTGTGAACCTGCACCGCCAAGGGACCTGGTTAAAATGCAGATTCTGATTCAGTGGAACCAGGGGAAGGCCTGACAGTCTAGATTTCCAAAAACCTCCCTGGCGATGCCCATTTTGAGTGGCGAGGGTCGAGGCTCTGAGAATAAATTGGTGAACAACGTAGTCATGGTTTCTTGGTTTCTGTTTTCATCACAACCAGGAGATCTGAACCACTATGGCTGATCTTGCTCTCTGAGCCTCAGTTTCCTCATTTGAAAAATGAGACAATAGTTTGCTAGAGTAAAAACATGAAATAATGCACATTAAGCCCCTGGTACAGAGCCTAGCATGTAGTCAGCACATGAGTAAGGGTCCCGCGTGACTGTTGTGGCCACAGGCAACAACATGCAGAGACATGTCTGCACAGACAATGCAGACCTGCTTTGTCACAATGATAAAAACCTTCTTTGCTCCCTGAACGTAATACCTCTGCTTCTTCCAGCGCCCCCTGGACTTTGGCCTTCTCTTGTTCAATCTGTTTGTTGACCTTTTCCATTTCACTTAACTTCTTGTCTCCTTCTCTCAGCTGATTTGTCAGATTAGAAATCTCTTCTGAAAGGGGGAGAAAAGCAAAGTCAGTAAGAGGATCTGGTCTCAGACCCATGACACCAGACAGCATGGACTGCTCCCAGAGGCCCCGTGGGACTGCCGATGTGCTGTCCTTGGGAACTTGGTGGCAAGGCCGCCCCTGGCACATAAGGGACATTTGTTTGAATTAGAAAAAGGCATCCCTTCTTCAATGTATTCTTTTGTCATCTGCCAGAAAGTTGCCTATAGCAGCTGGCGAGCATAGTGCTTCTCCAAGTATTGTGTACAGCTTCCCAAGGTGCCCCTGTGTGCTGGAGCCATGCCAGATTCCGCCCGGCCAGGCTCCGAAATGCAGACCCGGAATCCTTACATTTCCCAGGTAAGTGCTTCGCTATCAGCACCAGTGACTGCTGTTTTGTCAGCTGCTGCTCGATACCAGGATTGGTTTCTAAAGCAAAAGCCAGCTCACTGTATGTCTGAAGCCAATGCAATGAGCTCAGATAAACCAAAGAATCTGAAGGAGCTCAAGCCCTTGAGAGTCTGTGGCTAGCTTCTCATGAAGACAAGCCTTTGACAGAGTAAGGTGTCCAACCCCCTCCCCCCACCTGATGTTGTTACTGTCAGTTCTGCCTCTTTGTGAAGGATTTTTCCACTGCCCAAGGCAAAGGTGTCAAACTCATGCTCACTGGGGGCCACATCAGCCTCACAGTTGACTTCAAAGGACCGAAGGTAACTTTAGGACTGTGTAAATGTAGCTACTCCTTAACAGTTAAATGAGAGCTCAGCGTTGCTGTTGGGTAGAAACAAGGTGCCAGGCTAGATGAAACAAGGTGGAGGGTTGGATTCGGCCCACAGGCCTTGTGTTTGCCACCTGTGACCTAAGAGGTGTGGAGTGGGGCCAAGTCTCTCTGGGCACCATCCATAGGCCAGTATCAGTAGAAGGAGACAGCTTGCCTCTCCTCTGGTTCTGAGATCCCAGTGTGATGTGACAAGAATTTTAAAAAGTTACAAAAACGAACCCATTAGATAGCATTTCTCATGTGAATAGTAAATCCTTCTCTAATAAGCTCTCTCCTGAAGAAATATTTACCGGAGGAAACCCAGGGTGATGGATCTCTACTGACCATACCTTAGAATCACTTGCAGATCTTTTGAAATAGGTTTCTGCCCAAGCTTCTGCCTAAGCCCCACCCAGACCAGTATGGTCCCCGGAGGAGCAGCGCTGGCCTCACCGGGGAACTTGCTAGCCACACAAATTCTCAGACCCCTCCTAGACCTAATGAATCACCAACTCTCTGGACGGGGCCACCCAACTGTTTGAGCAAACCCTCCAGGTGCTGCAGATAAGCTGAAGTTTTCCCACCACTGTTTCCGCAACTCTCACATGCCCGGTCAGGGACTGGGTCATGGGTACAGGTCAACACAGAAAGGAAGCTTTATTTATGCCTCCAATGGTAATGAACTTGCTCCCAGGGCACCTCAGGTTTTGACGCACATCACTGTCAGTGCTGGTGTGAGCTGGCAGCTGCTTTCAAGGGCTGTTTGGCACATCTCAAAATTTGAAAATTCATTCCTTCAACCCAGCAGTTTCATTTCTACGACTCTATCCTACTGAAATATTTTTACATGTCCAGAAATATATGTGCAGGATGTATAATATAGAATTACTTATAATTGTGAAACATTATGTCTAAAATGAATAAAACCTACTTAAATAAGTGTTAGCCATTCTTAGAGAACACTGTGTAGCTACTGACGGTCACGTGGTAGGTCTCCATGCGAAGACTCACGGGCACGTGGGAAGGTGGCACAGGCCAGGACTGGCGTGACACGCCAGAGTCAGGCTGGCTGGGTGCAAGTCTCAGGTGTGCTACTTATTTTTTTTTTTTAGGTGTGCTACTTATTGACCATGAATTTGAACAAGTTGTTAACCTTCTGTGACTCCACATAATCTGCATTTCACAGATAAAAAAAAAAACTGACACATAAGACTGTCCTGAGTATTAAACAATAATTGTATATAAAACAGTGCTTGGCACGTACTCTGAGCTATAGAGTTAATTGTTAAATTAGAAAGCATATGGATAAACAAAAAATAAAAAGTATAGAATAATGCATAATTTAAGTAAAAAACACTTGCATGGATATACATACAGAAAATCTAAGGGATATAAAGTAACTCTTAATTGTAGCCTCCTTAACAGAATAGAATTGGGATTAAATATGGAAAATTAGTCTAATTTTTAGAACAAAAATACTATCTGTAGTAAAGCAAATGTTAAGTGTGAGAAAATAGAGGAGCTAAAACCTGAGACTGCACCAATGCTGGAGCGTTTGCCCCGGAGGACAGTCTTGCCCTCGAAGCCAGGGCTCTGCCAGAGTGCCTCGCCCCTGCACTGGCTCCAAGCCCCGCTCAGAGTACCTTGGAGGTGGTTGTTCTCTCTCTGCAGGGTCTCCTGGCTCATGGTGCTCTCCTGGTAGGTCCGCCTGAGCTTGAGGAGTTCGGTGCGGAGGTCCCGGGCCTCCTTCCGAGAGGCACCCAGCGTCTCCTGAGACTCCGTGTACTTCTGCCTCCAGTCATCCAGGCACTTGTCGAAGTGTCGCTGCTTCTGGTCCAATGTGGCTGCCACGGACCGGGCCTTGCCAAGGTCCGACAGGGCGTCCCCCAGCTCCTGCTGCAGTCGGTGCCTGGCCCTCTCCAGGGAGGCGTTTCTGGCATTGGCCACACCCACGGCCTCAGCAGCTTCCTGCAACCTAATTGCTAGCTTCTTCCTGAGAAAGAGGGACCCAAAAGGCCAAGTGAAGACACAATCCGACAGAACTCATCCAGTCTGTACTTGATTAAAGACAGTGCTTGGGGACAGAATAGTGTGGCCCCTGAGGTTGGCTTAATAGTATGAAGCAAAAGCAGTTTGTGTCTGAAAATGACCTCCTTGTGCTTATAGAACCTAAATGTCTACTGACTGTCCTGTGGCTCCTGTGACCCTATGTCCTTCATTTTCCCCTACCCCGTCCCATCCTGGACTTGGACCTGAGGATCGCCAAACCCCTGTATTTGCTCACCTGAAACCTTAACTGAGCAATGAAGCATACAGACTTTATTGATGAAAGAAATAAGAGAAAGAGAAAGACTGTATTGAGTTCCCCACCAACAGCAAGCAACTATCAAAAACCCTTTAGCAGTCCTTAGTTGCTAAAGAGTTCCTCAGCTACGTTGCTTTCAAAGAACATTTGTTGGCTCTCTCCTGCCTGAATTATCTCTTTTCTCTAAATGTCTTTTCCACCTCAGCTCCTCTGCCCAAATTTGTTCACCCAAATCCATCCCATTGTTAAGCTCATTTAACAGGTGCCACTGCTCTCGGGAGGTACCTCGGCCTCTATTTGCATCTCCTGGGGTGGAATGGTTTATTAAGGTGCCTCTTCCACTTCCCCACGATACAGTGCTTCAGGGCTTGCTAATGGATAAAACATGTTCCCTTGCTCACATCTCCTTCCCGGACACTGGAAGTCCCATTCTTATATTTCTTAGATGAAAGATACTGTAAGTACCAAAGTTTTTCTCATCTACTGTTATTAAACAGAAAAAGGTCCTCAGGATTTCACATGTGCCACACAACTGGCCCAAGAGAGCAATGTGGCCACCAAGCCCCTTTCTGTGGGACTGCTGTGAAAACCGGTCTGTGCTCAGCATCCAGGAAGGAGCTGGGCTCCACCAGCTTTTCTTTGCTTACTGGCTTCCTAAACTTGGTCACTTCCTGTCTCTGCTGCACTTTCCTTAACTGGTAAGAGGAGATTCTGATGTACCGCATAGTGGCCATGGTTAACAACATTGTGTTGTATAATGGAAAGTTGCTATGAGAGTAGGGCTTTAATGTTCTCACCATAACAGCAACAATAATAACAAGTGGTGATTAGTGAGGTAAAAGATGTATTAACTAACATTACTGTGGCCAAGATTTTGCAATGTGTACATGTAACTTCGTACATCAAACTTACACATGTTAGCTGTCAATTGTATCTCAATAAAGCTGAAAAAAGAGGATGTTTTACCCCAACCTAAAACAGAAATCACATAAAAATAATTACATGTCTTTTACCTACTTTACCAATGCTTGATGGGTACCAAAAAATAGGAATTTTACTTTGGGCGACCAACCCTGCTGGTGCCCAGAACTGAGGGGTTTCGGCAGAACACAGCACAGTCAGAGCCCAAATCAGGCTTGTCCAGGACAAATGCAACAAGGTGGTCACCCTTGTGTCACTGATAATGTGCCAGATTTAACACTGACTACCATTTTGCTCCTCAACTTGCCCTCTGAAGTGCCTTCTTAGTTGTCTAGAATATGCATGGAGATGTGGAAAGTTAGGAGGCCTAATCCCTACTGTTGTGCGATTCAGAACCAGAAGCAGTAAACTGGGTTTCATGTGAGCTAGATTCTGCTGCACTGACTCATCATGGGAACCCAAGCCTGGAAATCAAGAGAGAAACCTCAACTTTCCAATGAAAAAAACATAGAATCCTAGATTTGTGTATGTGTCTGACTCTACTGCCCCAAGGTGATTTAGAGGAAAAGCATAATACAGATGATGCTATATTGAATTGAAGTTCAACTAAGTTTAAAGCAAAAATAGTTTTCAGGTATGACCGTATTACAATATTTTTCTTCAGTTGTCACGGGCGACAGAACAATTTTTTAGTTCCAACAAATCCATGTGGTCATACAGTAGTCTATGTACTTACCTTCTTTCCTACTCACTCATGCCCCCCCCCGCAAAATAACCCTTATAAAACAGAATGACTGGTAGGCACTTTCACCCAAATTCTTTATATTAGAAGAACAAATCTTTCTTCAGAAGCAAATGCCGTATTTTGGACATGAAGAGCCATCTTAGTTGAAAGCCGCACTTTTCTGTGCTCCAGAGTTTGTAAAACACCCACGGCAGGTATTTTTCGTCTCTGCCACCCCAAAGCCCTGTTTCGGTTGCTGTGGCTGCAGAGATGGATCACTTGGTACTCGTTCTGGGGCAGAACCCAGCAGCTGTTCAACAACTGCACAGTGATGGATCACGAAGATTTAGGTGAAGAGCTGAAAAACGATATTTTTGGCTGAAGCTAAAAAGAAATGTATCAATCTGCCCTGGATTTTTGCCAAGCTAAAATTTGCCAAGCCAGGGGCACATTGTTCTGAGTAAACCTTTAATGCTTATAAGCTGGGGTTGTTTGACATTTTCTCTCAAAGATACATAGTCTTTTGATCTTTGAGGAAAATGCTTCAGTACTGCACCCTGCTACCAAGTCTGGATTCATTTGGGCCCCGAACTTCTGTAGTTCCTGAGAAGAACTTCTAAAGCCTTTGTGTAGTATTGGCTATAAAATTGATGTTCTAACCCTAGAGGTAGCCTGAGGGTGACTTGTTTTCAAAGAAACCTTTATCCCATAAGGCATGGTGACAGATCCTAACGTGTTTCTGACTTATCCCTACCATCTCCACAGACCAGTTTGTGGTCTACAGATGATGAACCAGAGACACAGTGACTTTAATATATAGAGACCTGTACAGATATGAACTCAATTGCTTTGGTATATTAAACATAGAATTTTAAGTGCTAGCCTATTTTCAAACCATGACTCAAAGTCACATCTTCTATGAAGACTTCCCTTGTGGCCTAGAAAGAGCATCCTTACTCCCTCCAGGTCCTCTCTATAGTATTTATGATTTGGTATTTATAGTTTTTATTGTTTAGTGCCCCCCGCCCCCGCTCCCCCCCCCCCCCCACACTAGAGCGTGTACTTCTTGTCAGTGGTGGCTTTTTCACCTTTGGCCTTTGACTCGTCCATGCACTCAGCCTTAAGGACAGAGTTCCTATTCTCCTGCCCCTCTTTGTAACTAACTCCAGGTTCAAGGTCACCTTGCTCTACTCACTTGGCATCCTCCAAGTCTTCAGTGCTCTGGACAACACCATCTTCATACTTCATTCTCCACTGCACCACTTCAGCATTGCCTTTGGAGACAGCCCGGCGCAGCTCAGCCTTGGCCTCCTGCTCTTCCTCATATTGCTCTCGGAGCAGGTCACAGTCATGCTTGGCTGACCGCAGGGACTGGGCTAGGGCACTCTGCGACTAGATGGGACACAATACATATTGGGAAAAGACACCACCATAATTAACAACCAAAGGATTGGAAGTGACATCATTTTTTTTAGATAAGGTTAATAACATCCTGCCACAAGTTGATGCTGAACCTGAACCTGGTAAGATAATACCAGGAAGAGACTTTGGGACAATAAGAAAAAGACTTGAGTATCTAATTGCTGCTGTTAAAACAGGAGAGAGAGTTCTATTTGGGGAAATGCCAGCCTGACTTCAACAATAGACAAGGCCTGGAATTCTGGGAAAATTGTGGAAGGCAAAGGTAGCTAGGAGAACATTATCATCTAGGCAGTAAGATTTATATTTAGCAATATATAAGATTCAGATCTTGTTTGAACTAGAAAGGACCACTAAGATTTAGTCTAGCCTTTTCATTCCATTGATGAGGAAAACAAAATCTTTTATTTTACAAGTGTATCTCTGACAACATATCTCATCACTTTAAAATCACACTATCCAATAGAAATTTCTATAATGAGGAAAATATTCCATATGTACACTGCCCAATGTGATAACTACTAGCCACATGTAGCTCCTGAATATCTAAAATGTCCCAAGTACAATGTATGGGCCAAACTGAATTTTATTAATATTAATTTTTTATATTAAATCTTGATTAATATCACCTTAAACTTAGAGAACAACCATCATTCAAACCACCTGAAACCTCCTGAATGGGAGTCCTACAACTAGGGATCTAAAGAAAAAGCCACATCAAGACTGGTCGGAGGGACAGAGATGAGGAACAGGCTGGTCCCATACCCACATATTGGGAATGAAAATTGGGAAAGATATCTCAGTTACAGAGGTCCCCCTGAGGGGCAAGGGGCCTCAGCCTCACACCAGGCTCCCCAGCCCAGTGTTCCAGTGCCAGGAAGAGAAGTCCCCATAATTGAGGCTTTGAAAACCAGCAGGGATTGTAATTGAGTGAACCTGAGGACTTTTGGAGTTCCAGGCAGTTCCTCTAAAAGAGCCCACACATAAGCCTACCCTGATTCACTCACTCTGAGCTCCAGCATTGGGGCAGCAGCTCAAAAGGAACCAGGGGCATACAGAAAGGGACAGAATTATCTGGCACCAGGGCAAGAGCTGGCGGTGAAGCTTTCTGCCAGACAAAAGTGTTGACAGAGGCCATTATTCCTTTTCTGAGCTCAACCCCAACAAAATCAGCAGGCAGCCACCCTATCTGATTTTCCATCAACCTGGCTATCACTGTTCGTCTCACCCTGCTGATTCTCTGACATCCTCCATCACCCAACTTGTGGACCCGCCTAACTTGTGGGAACACCCAAGCTCTTTCCAGTGGCTTTTCTATATAAATGGCCTGTCTTGACTCATACTTCAGACATTCCTAAAATCTCTCAAACAAGAAAAAACTGGACTCAGCACGCCCTGTACCTCTCACTAAGTGGACCCAGGCCCAACACTATCAGCAGCTGGTCTTGGGTTACAGCTTGGCCTCACCTGGGTACCGTCAAGCCCAGCACTAGGAGTAGCCACCTGAAAACTGCTTTTTAGCTTATTCCAGGAGGCCCCAGGCAGAACACAGGTGATTGCTGACCTTGGTCTACAACTTCCAGTAGGCTCCAAAGCCAGTGTACATGGTAGACAGGTTCAGACCATGCCGAAGCACCACCCAACCACCTCCACAAGCAACATACTCAAGGGACAAACTCAGTAGGCACCAGAACCCTGCTGGAGTAAGTCCTGCTGTGTGGGGTGGGTCCCTGCACAGCTGTTCCTCCAAAGGGGCTCGTGGTTGCAGCCAGTCTTTGCAGCTGATCAACCTGGGAGTAAATCCCTCCCACTGAGGTGCCAACAGCAGTCAAGGCAAACTACACCAGGAGGGTGTACACAGCCTACATGGTGGGTAAGGTGGAGGGGCACACCTAGAGTGTCTAGCTCAGGTGATCGTGGAGGCTGTGCCACTTGACCCTGTAGGACATCTACCATATGAGGCCACTCTACCAAGCCTAGGAGATGTAGCAGTTCTACCTAATACAGAGAAACAAGCACAGGGAGGCTGCCAAAATGAGGAAATAAAGAAACATGGCCCAAATGAAAGATCAGCACAAAACTCCAGGAAAAGAACAAAATGAAGACAAGCAATCTATCAGCTACAGAGTTCAAAACACTGCTTATAAGGGTGTTCAGTGAACTTAGTGAGAACCTCAATCGCATAAATAAGATTCAGTCACATTTGAAGGATACACTAACTGAAATGAAGAATAATTTACAGGGAATCAACAGTAGAGTAGATGAAGCCAGGAATTGAATCAGCAATTTGGAATATAAGCAAGCAAAAACCACCCAATTAGAACAGCAAGAATGAAAACAATTTAAGGAGCCTCTGGGACAACTTCAAAGATACCAACATTCATATCATGGGGGTGGAGGGAGATAAGACAGAGCATAAAATTGAAAACCTATTGGAAAAAATAATGACAGAAAATTTGCCTAACCTGGTGAAGGAAATGGATATACAATCCAGGAAGCACAGAGAGTCCCAAACAAGATGAACCCAAAGAGGATCGTATCAAGATACATCATAATTAAAGTGTCAAAGAATAAAGACAGAGAGAATTTTAGAAGCAGCAAGCAAAAATCAGTTAGTTACTTATGAGGGAGCTCTCATACCATCAGCTGATTTCTCAACAGAAACTTTGCAGGTCAGAAGGGATTGACAAGAAATATTCGAAGTGATAAAAACCAAGGGCTTTCAACCAAGATTACTCTACCCAGAAAAGCTATCATTTTTAATCTGAGTACATATACAGAGCTTCCCAGGCAAGAAAAAGCTAAAGGAGTCCATCACCCCCAAACTAGTATTACATGAAATATTAAGAGGTCTTCTTTAAGAAGAAAAAGAAAAAGATAAAAAGCATGAACAATAGCCCTGACCAGTGTGGTTCAGTTGCTTGGACGTTGACTTGCAAAGTGAAAGGTTGCCAGTTTGATTCCTGGTCAGGGATATGCCTGGTTGTGGGTTTGACACCAGCTGAGGTTTGTGCAAGAGGCAACAAATCAATGTTTCTCTCAGTCCCTTTCTCCCTCCTTTCCCCACTCTCTAAAAATAAGTAAAATCTTTTAAAAATATGAACAATAAAGGGGCAACAGATACACATCTATCAAGAACTGAATCTAAAAAAAAACAAAGTAAATGAACAAACAGAACAGAAACAAAGTCATAGATACAGAGAATATTTTAGCGGTTGCCAGATGGGAGTGGATTGGTGGGTGAACAGGGTGAAGGGATTAAGAAGTATAAATCGGTTGTTTCATAACAGTCATGGGGATGTAAAGTACAGCATAGGGAATATAGTCACTAATACTCTAATAACTATGTATGGTGTCAGATGGGTACAAGATTCATCAGGATGACCACTTAATAAGTTATGTAATGTATATTATTGAGGTATGTACCTGAAACTAATATATATTGTATGTCAACTGTAATTAAAAAATAAAAAATGATTAACAAAGTTGAAATTTAGATAGTCACCTATAATGTGGTAGTAGCTACTATTATGTGTCCAGAGCTACTGGACAGCAGAGCTGAGTTTAGTGAACATTTCACCACTTGCATGGTGGTCTGGCGAACCAAGCAGTATAGTTCCTAGAAGATAACCTAGTCTAGTGAGAAAAACAGGGGATCTCTACCAGTCCTCATGTGTCCTTTATGCAAATTTTTAAAAATGCAGTGTTAGGCAGATGCCGCTGAGAGCATAAGGCCTAATTAATGGCAGCCTCCACCAGACACCCATGGACAGTGAATGAGGAGCCATAATATGCAATGACCCTGAGAAAGGTACATGCTTTGCAACCTGGTAAACTTGGCTTCAAATTGGGACACTTCCTCTCATTGAATATACATTTATTGAGCACCTGTTCTAGACATTAGTGTTTCAGAAGTTTCACACACAGTCTTTGCCCTAAGAAGCCAAAAAAGAGTTAGAGAATACACAAATCAAACATGTAAACAAATTAATAATAATATAGCTAACAGCACTAAGACAATAAAACCGATTAATGTGATCTAGAATAGTTCACTCCTTCTCATCATCCCCAAAGACCTTGGAGAAGGGCCTCCAAGCAATGGAAATGGCAGCTACAAGAGGCCTAGGGTAGGAATGATGGCAGCTGTTTAAGGGGCAGAGAGGAGCCCGGGGGGCTGCAGGGGAGGAAACGAGGAAAGCAGATGTATGAGGTGAGATCACGGAAGGAGGCTGGAGCCGGAGCAAAGGGGCCTTGTAGGCCAATTGGAAGGTACTGGGAAGGCAGCCAGAATGATATTCTAATATATAAATCAAGTCATTTCATCACCTGAGTAAATTCCTTCACAGTCAACTAGTAGCTATATGACCTTGGACAAGTTATTTGTCATCTGAGTTTGGTTTCTTCATGTATAAAGATATAATTCTACCTGCTTTATGTGACACATGAAGATTGAGGTAACATGAGAAAAGCATAATGTCTGATGCACAAACCATAGCAATAATTTAACAACTTGCATATAATATGGAAAATAAGTAGAGTGAAGGAAATAAAATATTTAAAGACAGAAGTCTCAAGATTCAACAGCATTTACCCCTGAGAGTAATGTCTCTGCAGTGAGATTATGTACAAGTGAGGCAATTTGGGGTCTTAGTATCCAGATGATTTGGATATCAACTAATGCCAGGGCTCAGAGAAGTCATCTCTCACATTAGTCATTATGCTTTCATCTTAGAGAATTGCTTTCACTGAGGTCACTTACGAGCAATGTTATATATTCTTTTAGGAAGAAATTACTAATATCTAGAATTTATTGACAACTTCAAAATAATATTGAACTAAGTTAGCTCCATGTATTTTATTCTGGTCTTTTATTAAATTCCACTTCTTAGTGCAATTCAAAGTCAAAGATCCATAAAGAAACTTGCTGACTTTCTGTGTAAGAAATAATGCAAAATGGAAACACGTACTTCGCTTGCTCTAAATCTGACAAACCAGAGATGCAATTTGAATCACTGAGGAAACTCCTTCAGTGATCAGGGTCCTTCCAAGCACATACAAGGGCCAACATGTCTTTCTCCCTGAACTTCTAGGGCACTTTCTCCTTTTCTTTAATATGAGAAGATATGCAGGCTGACACACCAAAGAAAAATGTGTGGTCAAGCTACCAGTGCGAAATTGCAGATGCATTACTTTGTTCTTCTCTTCCAGTTGCTCTTTCAGTCCTTCAATTTGCTGAATGAAGGTGCTCTTCTCCTTGGAAAGCTGGTTGATCAGAGCCTGCTTTTCTTCCAGCCTCCTTAGGAACTCATCTACACAAAGATTTCACAAGTAAGTTAACCATGCTGTTCTTCATATACTGCCTCCCCAACTTGTTGAATTTAAGAGCAACCAGAATGACTCCTACCACATATACATCATATTGAGAAAGGGTTTAAGAGTCTAGTTATTAGCAAAACTATGACAACGATTCTTTCCAGGGCTCACAAGAGAACCCTAATTTAAAAAAAAAATATATATATATATGTATATATTTTAGTAGTAAGTATGAGTCAATAACAGATATTAGCTACCACTTGCTAAGAATTTTTTATTCATTAGGCATTTTCTGTATATTATCTAGTTTAACTCTCATAACTCCTTGATAATATAGGTATTATTACCCATTTTTCAAAGAAAGCAACAAGGCAGCTTACTTACGTGTGGTCGAGACACATGCATAGCCAGTAATTGGTGGAGGTACATCCAAATTGAGTTTTTAACCCTGCAGAACGTTCTTCTATGCCATTCCCCTTGTTTATTATGTGTAGCTCTACCGATTTGTGACTACCCGGTTTTTTTAGATAATTACACTTGTTTGCATCATTTGTAAAATGAGAATAACAATAAAAGATTGTTAATGAAAATTAAATAAGTGTGAATGTATTTTCCAGATCAACTGCTAAATATTAGAAATAGTCATTAAACAATAGAGAATGTGACCATAGAGGGGGAAATTCTATTACGCTCTAGTCTACACTCCGTGATTAGCTTATTTTATCAATAATAGGACAGAAATACTGTTGTTATTAGAAGTGGTCCTAAAAGCTGAGCCAATCCTGGGCAAAGGCAGTTGCTTCCTCAGTGCAATTAGAGCAACAATAAAGTTCCCGATATCTGTGACCCCAACCCCTCTTACTACAAACAAATTCTAAAACTCTTAACATTGAAGGAAGCACCTGTATAGGCTGAAGTAGGAACTCTGAAACTTTTTAGTCTCAGGGACACTTGACATGGTTAAAAATTATTGTGGACCCCAATGAGATTTTGTTAATGTGAGTTTTATGTTGATAGGTAGTGTATCAGAATTTAAAATATGCATTAGTTGGTTTTAAAATAATAATAAATATCTTAATGCTGAGTTAACATGTCAATGTAACAACCTTTTTAGAAGAAAAGCTATTCTCCACAACCCCAGAAAAAAAGAAAAAATGACATTATTTTACATTAAAAAAAATCTCTGGCTTAATAAAAGACAGCTGGAATCTCATATCCGCTTCTGAATTCAATCTATTGCAATATACTCTTTTTGTTGCAGTATATGAAGAAAATCCAGCCTGTCACAGATACGTAATTAGAAAAGAGGGATGTACAGCCATAGTCTTTTCACATAATTTTGACCATTATTTGCTATTACATCAAAATCCAACAAACAGAAATTTCTTATGGGGTTAGTTGCATAAAATAAACTAAATATACTTTATTTAGTATGAAATAAACCAAATCTTTTTTTTTTTACTGGTATACTAAATTCATTGATCCATGTTAAATGTTTAGTTGCTCTTTTGCCCACACATTATTCTGTAACATCATGCCATGGTGATCTGCAAAAATCTGTGTTCACTGAATTATGCAGACCTTCCAATTGGCATATTTCATTACATAATATAAAAAAATCATTTTCCAGTGTCACCTCTGGTGTCATCAGGAAAGTCTTTAAGACTTGAAAGACATGAAGCTCATAACGACGCATACATTTTCCAAAACCTAAGTTTTGCCCCAAAGCTCCAATTGTATTGCAACAAATATTGTCAGTTACTTCCTTGACGTGACAGGCTCACTTTATTTTTGAGAAGTATTTGCTAAGTATCTAAGTCTGAATTAGCACAGTGTATTTGTCAATCATTCTTTCAAGGAACTGTGATGCCCTCTGAAAAAACTGCTAGTTCAACTCAGAACTCAATCTACATGCCGCCCTTCAATATGAACCAGAAATGCTTTATGCATACTTCTGGTTGTACACACAGAACACTAAGGAGATGTGCATTCAGGGTCAAAATGGGAGAAAATCATTAACCTCAAAGCCCCCTGAGAGGGCTTTGACAATCACTGGGAGTCTGTGGACCGAACTTTGAGAATCTCCGGGTGGAAACATCATACTTAAAAGGATTCTGAAGAAATGCCAATCCATGAGGGGTTGAGACTAATATATCACATCTGTTGCAGACCCAGAACTCATTAACATCACTTCATTGATCACATTTACTATTGGTCTCCCCCAGGCATGAGAAAAATACTTTGATGGTAGTAGCAAAGGAGCACCAGAAAAAACCTGGAACAAAGACCCAGCAAGGAGAGAGGGGTTTTGCACAGACGTATATAGTACCTCCAATTTAGTTCACACGAAAGCCAAATGTAAAGATGAGTATGAAAGGAAGAAAAAGGTTCTGCATCCTAAGCAGAATTAGCATCTCAGACCCACGTTCACTTCACTTACCTGCCAATTTTCTTATCAAAAAGTGAGTAGAAAATTAATGGCAATAATTAGGGGGAAGTAGGCAATGCCTATCAAAACAAGTTTTATACAAAACTTCCTTTGGAGCCAGATACACAGGGATTCTCCAGCCTTGTCTCTGGACTGTGGAGTCCACACCAGAGACTACATTCTAAGTGGCACAGAAGATCAAGTTCAGAGTTTTGTAGCAGGGCCAGGAGCCATACGCTCTGTTGCCAGCATAGGAAGAATCCTATTCAGTGTCCCTGCTAGAACCCAAAATACCTTTCTCCTCTAGATTTCCAGGTGCGTAGTTTTGACTCTGGATTTAGCATCTAGAATCAGAAGTATCCACTGGCAAAGGATGTTACACAGTCTAAACGGTCTCCATTTTTGTTCTAAAGTGAGTGCCTCTGGGCATCAGGCACATATTGTTTATTTTCATTGGCCTAGAAATTCTATCTCTGGAAATATATTACTAAAATAATTACAGTTACAGACAAACTTCTAGTCACATGCTGTTCATAGCAGAGAAACAAGTTACAGGGAAAGGTTAAGTAAACTACAGTCTCTCTACTTGATGGATTAAAAGAAACTGTAATAGTCCTGACCAGGTAGCTGAGTTGCTTAGAATGTCATCCCAGTATGCCAAGGTTGCAAGTTCATAGATCAGGGCACATACAAGAGTCAACAAATGACTGTATAAATAAGCAGAACAACAACAAATCAATATCTCTTTCTCTCTCCCACAAATCAATAAATATTTATTTCTTCTTTTAAAAATATAAAAAATAGCCTTGGCTGGCGTAGCTCAGTGGATTGAGCACGGGCCTTCGAACCACACGATCGCGGTTCGATTCCCAGTCAGGGCACATGCTTGGGTTGCAGGCCCGTTCCCAGCAGGGGACTCACAAGAGGCAACTATACATTGATACTTCTCTCCTCCTCTTCCTCTCTAAATATGAATAAATAAAATCTTTTGTCTACGGCCATACCACCCTGAACGCGCCCGATCTCGTCTGATCTCAGAAGCTAAAAATATAAAAAATAAAAGCCATTATAAATGGCTGAGATACAAAAAAAAAGCTTATGACAAATTAAGAAAGAAAAAACCAATTAAATTGTGTGAACAAAAAAGGGGCCACACACCACACCTGACAAGCTCAGGGGAGGCTTGCAGGGTGGGTCCTACAAACTCAGTAACCCCATAGGCTGATCTGAACATGAAAATTTCTAATTAAAAGTGAGTCTGGCTGGTAGCTGTGGCCTAGGTCTATAGCTTCCTTGACAAAGGTCACTATTTACCTTAAGTGAGCCCGTGCATTGTCTTTTTGCACCTAAGATAACATACCTTTGAAATGTCAGAGTAATTGCCTTTCCCTGACCCTTCAAGGCACAACCACTAAAGTGCCAGACCACAGAATTCCTCGTTGTTATCGGGTTGCCCGCATGCCGTCTCTGCCTGCTGTAAATGTTAATTAGCATACCCACCAACGTAAAAGAAGCATGTGTCTATTAGGCTTTTTCTCCAACCCTCACTTTGCTTTCTCCTGCCCTCTTAATCTATAGCCAATGGATCCCATATAACCTTCCTCACATCTCCTCCTTTTATTCTAATGTATAAAATGAGCTGTAAAACTGCCTTTCTCCAGAGCATTTTCTCAATCAGTTGAGATGTTGCTTCCTGGAAATTGTTAGTATTTTGGTCATATAAACTTATGAAATTCGCTGTAGGTTTGGACATTTCTTACACCAACATTTGACCCATGTAAAAGGTTAGATTAAATGCAAAAATGGACACACACGACTCTCAGTATTGGTTGATAGTAAACCGTGGGACATTTTTTCTATTTTTAATTTATTAAACATTTGTGGGGCAGAAAAAAGGAGCTGGCATTACTCTAGATAATTGACACATATCAGTGAACAAAATAGACACCCACCTTCCCTCACAAAGCTTACAGTGTGGCAGATGGAGACAGTCAAATAATCATATTTATTATTATGCCAAGTGTGTAGTTTGTTTTAAGGTATGAAATACTATGAAAAAAGAAGCACATGGAAAAAGCAGGTTAAGTGTGCTCACATGTCACCTTCCCAATAAGGCCTATCCTAACTTCCCCCAGGTGTCTGACTACCTCTCATTTTCAAGTCTCACTGAAAGAATAGGGGATTTCAGACAGAAGGAATAGCTAGGGCAAGATTCTGGGTGGGAATGTGCTTGGTGCATTCAAAGCAAAAGCAAAGAGGTCAAGGTGGTCAAGGCCAAATGAGAGAAGGAAAAGTAGCAGCAGATNTCTATAGCTTCCTTGACAAAGGTCACTATTTACCTTAAGTGAGCCCGTGCATTGTCTTTTTGCACCTAAGAGAACATACCTTTGAAATGTCAGAGTAATTGCCTTTCCCTGACCCTTCAAGGCACAACCACTAAAGTGCCAGACCACAGAACTCCTCGTTGTTATCGGGTTGCCCGCATGCCATCTCTGCCTGCTGTAAATGTTAATTGGCATACCCACCAACGTAAAAGAAGCATGTGTCTATTAGGCTTTTTCTCCAACCCTCACTTTGCTTTCTCCTGCCCTCTTAATCTATAGCCAATGGATCCCATGTAACCTTCCTCACATCTCCTCCTTTTATTCTAATGTATAAAATGAGCTGTAAAACTGCCTTTCTCCAGAGCATTTTCTCAATCTGTTGAGATGTTGCTTCCTGGAAATTGTTAGTATTTTGGTCATATAAACTTATGAAATTCGCTGTAGGTTTGGACATTTCTTACACCAACATTTGACCCATGTAAAAGGTTAGATTAAATGCAAAAATGGACACACACGACTCTCAGTATTGGTTGATAGTAAACCGTGGGACATTTTTTCTATTTTTAATTTATTAAACATTTGTGGGGCAGAAAAAAGGAGCTGGCATTACTCTAGATAATTGACACATATCAGTGAACAAAATAGACACCCACCTTCCCTCACAAAGCTTACAGTGTGGCAGATGGAGACAGTCAAATAATCATATTTATTATTATGCCAAGTGTGTAGTTTGTTTTAAGGTATGAAATACTATGAAAAAAGAAGCACATGGAAAAAGCAGGTTAAGTGTGCTCACATGTCACCTTCCCAATAAGGCCTATCCTAACTTCCCCCAGGTGTCTGACTACCTCTCATTTTCAAGTCTCACTGAAAGAATAGGGGATTTCAGACAGAAGGAATAGCTAGGGCAAGATTCTGGGTGGGAATGTGCTTGGTGCATTCAAAGCAAAAGCAAAGAGGTCAAGGTGGTCAAGGCCAAATGAGAGAAGGAAAAGTAGCAGCAGATGTCAGCGAGATAATCAGGGGCCCAGTTGTGGCCCTTGTGGTCCATTGTACAGACTATGGCTTTTAGTGAGTGTGGAAAAAAAAGTGTGGATTCATTGTTAAAAATGAGAAAAAGTGACTATTTTAATGAAGTAGACCTTATAAAACATGTCTTGTAGGTGGTCAGCGACTACCATCTTTTGAACTTACGTACTTCAGCCAACTGCTCATTGCTTTTCCCTTCCATGGAAGAGAGCTAGGCAGGGCCTCCCAAAGCGGCTCAGAGGTATCCCTTCCCAGACAAGGGCATGTCTGCAGGCAGGACTGCATAAGAAGCCTCATTCTTCCCCTAGAATCTTCAAATGCCCACTCAAGGCTCAGTAGTTGGCTCATCATCTCAACTGTCTCCACTGCCCCCCACTTCAGTATGCTGTGATTTAGGTTCAGTCACAGTGAAGCAGTATGTTTACTTACTGTTCTCACTTTGTAGCTTTGTCTTCTGTGCTGTCAGGGCATTTGCCAATTGAGTCACTTCCTCTAGTTTTACATTTGCTTCATTCAAGCGCTCTTTATACAGACTACAGAGCTTCTCAGCATTAGCCTAGAAGTTGAGAAAAAAGGGTTGGACATGCTCATGTAATCCCTTGCTGACCCTGGCCAAGTGGATCAGCTGGAACACCATCCTGTACATTTAAAAGGTTGAGAACTCAGTCCCCACAGGGCATATACCTAAATTCTGTGTTTGACCCTCTATCAGGGTGTATATGGGAGGCAACAGATCAATGTTTCTCTCTCACAATGTTTCTCTTTCTCTCTGCTTTCTTCTCTCTCTAAAATTAATAAACATACCCTCAGGTGAGGATGTAAAAAAAAAAGAATCCATGCTGAATTAGCTGCACTGAAAGTGGGGAGAAAGAAGAAGAAGAAAGGGGAGGGAGGGGAGAAAGGGGAAGGAAAGGGAGGGGAGGGAGGGGAAGAAAAGGGGGGAGGGGGGAAGGAAAGGGAGGGGAGGTTCCTGGGACCCTTGTGCTCTTTTCTGCCCTGAAAACCACAACTAGCATTGAGAAGCCACATCTAATTTAAGCAAGCACAATAAACTCAGGGTCTGGGCTTCTAAGAAGCCCAAACTTCTCAGACTATAGGTCTCAATAGATAAACTCAACTCTCTGGGTATCAGACCCCCTCCAGAATTCTTAGTTCTTCTGGAAGGAAATATACCAAATACTGATGAAGTACAGGATCATTTCTCAAAATTATATTACTGGGTTGGCCAAAAGTCTGTTATATTTTTTCCATAAAATAAGACACATTTTTTTTCATTTCATGAATAATTTTATTGATTTGGATATTTTGAGTATATCGGCTACCTCCTGCTATTGGTTCCTAGTGGGTGAAAGCCAGGGGTGCTGCTAAATATCTTCCAATGCATAAGACAGCCCACAGCAAAGAATTGTTTGGTAAAAATGTGAATAGTACCAAGTAACTCTGCAAGCCACTGATGTTCAGTCAGTCACAGCACCTCCTCCATATACCGCACAAATCTTTTTTTGCATTTCAGTTGTGTTTTTACCTTTCTTGAAATAATAAAGCATAAATACGTCAAAAATATAATGTATTTTCCTTCCATTTTCAATACTAAAATGGCCACACAAAAACTCACCAATTTTGATGTTTTTTAAATGCATGCTGATATGACAACTCTCACAATACAATCTAACCAAATTGTTTCAGATGAAGTTAAAGACAACTACTGTATTTTGCCACATGTAATGTGTACTTTTTTTGCCCAAATTTTTTGAGGGAAAAATAAGGATGTGCATTGTACATCAGTAGTACTAATTCCATATCTATATGACTGTTTTAAATTCTTTTATTTATACTTATACATTAGAAGTGTAGCTCTAGAAAGCAATAATATCTGTATGTAGAATATAATAATAGGAAAAACAAGCATCAAAATATAAATTAAAAATGGTATTACAATTTTTTAAAAAAGATTTTCTTCCTGAAACTTTAGGCCCAAAACATGGGTGTGCATTATACATGGCAAAATTTGGTAAGTGCTACTAGAACCATCATACAGAAAAAACATAATGGACTTTTTGGCCAACCCAATATATATTTAACAATCTTTCTCTCCCACTAGAATTTAAGTACCATCAGAAGGTTCTATTTGATCACAGATATACCTCCAGTACCTAGAATAGTTCCAAGCACATACTGAAAGCTCAGAAAGCAAGGGGGTAGGTGTAGGAGATTCGGGGGCCGAGGGGAGAGGGAATGGAGGGAAAAGGAAGGACAGCCAGAGGGTGACCAGGCAGGATGGGAGCAAATAGATAGACGGAAGTGGCGATTTCTTAATAATGGAAATTCGAATGGTCAAAGCATCTGCGCCCTCCTGATCATGAAGGCTGTAGGCGCAGGATAACTCTATTGGGTTTATACTTCAATTCCAAACTGCAACTTCTCAGAACTGGTTTTTCATGCTTGGAAAAAGAGATATGTCCTTCCACCTTTGCAATTCTACCTGGTCTCGGTAACCAGTCTAACACTGGCTTTTGCTATGCTCTGGAAAGTAGCGCTAGTGACTTTGAAACCCAATATTCTTAAGGACAAGAGCTGCCAAATGTAAGGTGGTGTTATGCTCCTTACCTAGCTTTAATTTGTATTCTTATCATTCTTATGGTCAAACCTGGTAGAATGACATTGGTGGTCCTACAGATCCATAGTTCCATCAATTTTACATAGCTGTTTCTGTGTTTTGGTCTTTACATGTATTAAATACCAATCCATACACCCACCCCATGGACTTTTGTCTCTACAAAGAAAGAGTGCTGTGGACATGGCAGAGTAAGAAGACATCACACCAAAGGCATTTCAGAAAATGGTGAATCTGGCAGTAAATCTAATAGTCTCAATGTTAACCTAATTTTTATGACATAGCAATGGCCAAGGGCCAGGAACACTTAAAAGATGATGTCAGGTTTGGTCCTCAGGGACACTCTGAATCAGTAAATGTCCTGGAGCTCTCCAGCTGGAGTCTACACTGTGTTGAATGCTGTTCTGTTTGAGCTCCTACTCCTGACTATTCTAAACTTCCTCTGAAAGACCACTTGATTATATCTCCTTGTACCTCCAAGACCAGATGTACTGCTTGACACAAACTAGACACTTTATAAATGCCGGAGACACTCAAATTATTGCAGACTTTAGCGAGTGTTTGGCCAATCATACCTACTAGAGTTTACTTAGAGGTCAAAGTCAAGCTCTCCTTATAAACCCTAACCCCCAGTTTATTTTTTAACTTGGTCAGGATATTATCCACAGGTTAGCAAACAAGTGAAGACCCAACTCAGGCGTATGCCCATTTGGAAGCTAACGAGGAAAGTGATGTAGTGTTAGCTCACAGATGTGCCACAGCACACCCAGGCTTGGTGGTAGTTGTGAAACCACACCTGGCAGATATTCTATGACAGCTTGTCATACGATGCCACCAGCATCATATCAGTCAGAGCACTGATGTTAAAGGCCAGGCACATTTGATTACCCAGACCCTCCAATGCTACTGAATGAAAACTATACTAGTGATAAATGTAACAGTGTGTAGATGGTCTGGGTATGTCGAATATGTTTCAAATATGGCATGTTGAATGTCTTTCTTATTTATGAAAATTAGCACACTCATTGTTTTTTCCTCATGATATTCCTCAAGAGTTCAGATTGACTCTCTTTTATAAATGAGAAAAAAGGGTTAGAGAGGCTAAATACCTTGCCCAAATCACACAGCTAGTAAAGGTTATAATTAGGATTTGAAATGATAACTGCCTGTGCAGGTAACACTAGATTTTATTTGTTGCATGAGTTAGTAAAAACAAAGGACGCTGATGTCCTATTTGTCTCAATTGTCATGAATCCAAAGTCCCAGAGGAAGCTAGATAAAAATATGATGACTGTTAGTCATGTTTGTTTTCTATTGTCTCCAGTAATAAATGACCCATTATTAATAAATGTCCCATCCTGGGCCAGGAGGGACACATCCATGTATGAGACATGGCACTTCTGTTTATGGTCCTAAATATGCTATGCCAGGCAGCTGTTTGCTGGGGGTGAAAGAACAGAAATCTGTGTAAGACAACTTAGTCAATGATGTGTGGAAATTGCAAGCAAAGGAGCCAGAGTATCCCCAGTTTTCAGGAGACACCTGTGTGGTAGAGCCCAGCTGGGCTGTGCAAGTCTGCAGAGAAGGCAGCCACCTGGGCAGACAGAAAAGGCACTGGCCTCAGGCATAGTTTCAGTGGAAGACATCCATGGACACTGCTAAACATTATTGCAGCATTTTTAATTTTCAAAGTATTTTAATACACAGGACCTTCAAAGGTAGTGAGACTGGTGTTGTACCTTCAAAGGAACTTCACATTTAAGCATAAGGATAGACACTTAAGTTTGACAAGGAGAGAAGAAGTTAATGGAAAAATGCACATTCATCTTATAGCTGGTTCTTAAAATGCATAAAAATGCTGCCTCCCAGAAATGCAGGAACCAATACAAATTCAAAATAATCAAAGTAATTGTGAGATTGCTCATAACTTCTAAATTTCCCTGGGCCTCTCTGTGAACATAATATGCTTTTGAAAATGCTTCCATTTCCAATGTACCATTGAGTATTAGCATTTCTGGCATTACAATTCAGGAAAGATGAAGTAAACAATTCAAGAAAAAGTTCAGCATAATGTATATGCCTGTGAAAGTGAATAGAATGCATTTATCCAACCAACAAATGTTTAAGGCCACAGCAGGATGTGGTGACCCACAGACACACATGGGATTCAGAGTTGAGGCCCATGTATGACATATAACTGTGTGACCTTGGACAAATTACTGAACCTATGAGCCAAAGAATGCCCAAAATTCTGTGTAATTTTCACATGTGTAAAAGTGAATGCTAGAAATTGAGTGCACAGATTATGCAAAGCATGCAGTAAACACGAATAAAATAAGGCCTAGCTTCTATCTTGGATATACTTTCTATTTAAGCAACGTTAAAAGGCTATAATGCAGCAATACAAGAAGGGCCCTAAAAGTGCTAGAAGAATTCAGAAACAGACAAATCTTAATGTGGGAAGTTGAAATGGATCATTCCAGGGAGCAGGTTAGTTTGGAAATGGCAAGAGTTCTCAGATCACTTTTAGGTAGAGACATGATTCAGTAAAGCCAAGTCTAGGAATATTAATATGGATACTTTATAGAATGAATTAGAAAAAAGAAGACCAGAAGCAAAAAAGGTAATTTAGGAAACCACCACAATAGTCCAGTTGAAAGGTAATGAAAGTGCTACATGTTCATGGGAGTGGACTGGAAAGCTATAAACCTGCGAAGAATGGACCTGCTGCAAGAATTGACTGGAAAGCAAAGAAAAGGAGAGCAAACAAGGGATCAAGCACAGGCTTAGAGCCCTGGATGATGGGCAGAAATGTCCGGGACACACCAGCTGCAGGAGAAGATGATAAGTTTGGTTTTAGAAATGCTGGTATGAGAAAAAGAAATCTCTACTCATCTTTGAAGGAACAATTTAAGAGAAGGCTTTTAAGAAAAGTAGAGTCTTGGCTGGTGTGGCTCACTTGGTTGGAGTATTGTCCTGTAAGCCCAAAATTCGCGGGTTTGATTCCCAGTCAGGATATATGATGCTTAGGTTGCAGGTTTGGGGAACGTACAAGAGGGAACTGATCAATGTTCCTCTCTCACACTGATGCTCCTCTATCTTTCCTTCCCTTCCCCAATCTCAAAAAAGACGATAAAAAACAGTTGAGGAAATAAAAGACATTGCTGGCGTTAAAGGAGTGAAGAGGTAGGGAGGTATATTCCTGCCTGAGGAAGCTAGTCTCCAAAGTGGGCCCCCCAGTGAGCCATACCCTCTGGCAGTCATACCCTTGTGTAGGCCTCTGGCTCTGTGATGTGTAACTAATGGGAGTCACAAAGAGTCACTGCACTGTAAGTTTACCTTAGAAGAATCTTTGCAGCTTCTGCCCTGGTCTCTTGGAATACATACTTGGTCTCAGTGCCTTGAGTTGCCATGAGAGAAGTCCATATCCTCTGTGGCTGCTCTGCTGTGAGGAGGCCCAGGCTTGCCCTGTGGTGAGGGCGTATGGAAAGAGACTCAGCCCCAGCTGTTCTAGCTATCCTAGCCCAGGAGCCCGATGCCCAAGGGAACAAAAAGTCAGATAACTATAGTCTCAACCCCTATCTAAGCTAAGCCTATATCAATCATCAGAACCAGGAAAGGTGATAGTAAATTGTTGTTTTAAGCTACAAGGTTCAGGAATGATTTGTTATACAGCAATAGGTAAATAGAATACTATTCTTTAGTCAAGGAGAGACATTAAGGCAGATATAGACAGCCTTTGCTTTCTTCTCAAAATTCAATCATTAGTACCTAAAGAAAAGTCTTTTTTATTTCAGTTTTTAAAGAATAAGTGAATAATAATTATGTCAAAGAATATTTTATTCTTTGGGACAAGAAGAAAAGAAGTGGATGAGTGAAAAGAAAAATATAATGTAAGGGGAAAAGAGAAGTTTTACTAAATAGTCTTCATCTTATCAGTTAGGGTCTTACTTATCAAGAAAAAAGATTCAAAAAGGCAGGATTGGAATCTGAGGAAGGATTTTGTTTTAAAAATAAAACAAAGTTTAAGAATAAGAACTGAGAAGCAATGAGATTCTAAAGGAATTTGGAAAGTATAAAATTCATGCCTAATTAATATGGATTTACGGTGAACCTATCAACAGTTTCATGATTGCGTGACTTCCTCTGGAACTGTGTAGAAGCAGAGTGTCCCTGAGGGCAAACAAGAGACACAGGCGAGTACGGAGAGAATAAGGTCCTCTAGGACCTCACTTGATCTGGGGAAGGCAAATGAGGCCTACACGGCATGGAGAGAGCATGCTCCCATTGCTGAGTGAGAGACAGAATGAAATACAGAGCACACAAGAGACAGCGAGAGAGAGGGCCCATCCCCAGTAGATTTATATTGCAAGGTAATTGGGGGTGGAGTGGCAGGAGCAATGAAGAGAAAGAGCAAAGGTGGGCAGTGGGAGTCAGGGTCATTGAGCTTCTTTTTCCTGAATGTGGTCTTTGAAGGGAATTAATGCTAAACATGTTAGGAGCCACTCAATATTTCTAAAGAAATTCTATTGTACATTTTTCTGCCCACGGTCCATGAAGATCAAGCTTCACTGTTGGTTTGCCTCTTTCCCAGTGCCTTTACAAATTTTTCTCACAAGGAAAACTTCCTCTGTTTGACCTAAAACAAGTCTCCTCCCAACTGCCAGAAGGTAGAGTGGTCGTTACCTGTGATCTGATGCTAGACATTTGAGATGAGAGCTTGCAATGTATACATTAGCAGGTTCAGTGAAGAAAAAAGCAGTCATAAAACTTTCTTTCAGTCCTGGCCAGTTAAAGAGATGCCAGAGGACATGAGAGAGAAAAAGTTTTTTTCTCTTGGCAAAGCCGTTTGCGTCCACGTTCATTCAGACAGGATCAAGAAGTATCTGGGTCATCCTTAAAGGGTTCTCCCAACACAAAGCCATTCTTCAAGAAAGTCACACTCCTGCCCTGGGCCAGTGGCTCAGTTGGATGGAGCATCATACCGTGCACCGAAGGGTTGTGGCTTTGATTCCTGGTCAGGGCATATACCTAGGTTGTGGGTTCAATCTCCAGTCAGCTTACGTACAGGAGGCAACTGATTGATGTTTCTCTTTCATACCAATGTCTATCTCTCCCTCTCCAACCCTCTCTAAAATCAGTAAACATATCCTTGGGTAAAGATTAAAAAAGAAAGGAGAGATGCACTGCTCAAATAGCTACTGGTTTCACTTTTCCAGCCGACTAACTTATGGTATCATCACAAGAAAGAGCCACGAGGAACATGGACTAAATTCCAATAAAACCAGAAGTCATTGCAAGGCTACATTCAGGTGATGGCCGTGTGAACCTTGATTGAGAATGACCCCTGAGGTTAGATCTGATCTAGTCAATCTGAAGAATTATTGCTTCCATTAGCAAATACCTCAAGTCACCAAGTGGATTAATTTTTACCTTTTAGCTATTCTATGTTCAAATTCCCCAAGGAGGGCTTGGGAATATTTATTACCTTAGTTTGGGTCATCTGCTCAACATGGATGAGATGGTCATCCACTTGTAGCTGCAAGTCACTGTTGTCCTTTTCCAATTTCTGTTTGACCTGTTGTAGATTTTCTGCCTGGCCCTTGAGTTCAGCCAGGCTGTATGCATGTCTCTTCTTCAAAGAGGCAGATGTGGCCTCAAAGTGCAGTGTGGCCTCTTCCAGGTCTCGGTGAAGCTTGTGTAATTTTGCTTCTTGTTTCTTAGTTTTCTCCAGCTGAGCCAAAGTGGCCCCTCCTGCCTCCCGCAGCCTCTCATTCAAGTCTTCCAGTTCTTGGGCGAGGTCAGCTCTCTCCCTTTCCACCTTGGCTCGAGTGGTCCTTTCAGTTTCCAGTTCCTCTTTCAAATGCTGTATTTGAGGCTGTAGCAATACATAATTTTGACCTGAACTAAGACCTTGGGGTATAGTTTATATTTAAGAGCTTTACTGGTGGATGTGTAAATATATACACATATTTTTAAATTTTGGCATATATATTTTAATTTCTCACAGCTAAGGAAAGTAACATAACACTTTTGGTCCCCATTTAGTAGTTAGAGAAGATGGCATACCCAGAAACTAACTGACTTGCTCCAAATCAGTAGCAATAACAGGATATAAGTTGGCTTTTCCTCCGTATCTCCAAGACCTTGGTGATGAGCAACTCCATTAAGTGAGATACATGAAGAGGAAATCTTAGTAAAGAGCACTTTCCAAAGGAATAAAGAACACCCTCACATAACAATAAAAAATAATTTTAAAGGTGGCTTATAAAAAATTAGGATAAATTTTATACATAACACCTCACTCATTCCAGAGTAATACCTCACTCTGGCATTCATTTACCTGAAAGTCTCAAACACTGGAAACTCAGGCAAATTGATCAATATAGTGAATATCTCTGAATTTGAGCAACTTACTCATAAACAATATCAGCTTAATTTCATACACAATTTTGGCAAAGTTGGTTATTTGGCTTCCTAATCTGCAGACCATTTTAAATAGCAGGAGATCTAACAAAGTGGCATTGATAGAGGAGGGGGGACTACTAAAGAGCAATAATCTGATACCATTAGAGGCAGAGTTATTACACAAAGAAAAGTATGGTAAGAATGCTGAGAGTCCCAAATTCTTTCAGTGTGGGGGCAAATAGTTCTACATATCTTGATGACACCATTGTATTACAGTATATTGAAGCCATTGAGGTTCATTAACATCACCTTAAATAATTAGGCATAGGCGAAGGTAGACTGAAAGTTAAATCTATTTTAGAATGTTTTCCTTTCCATTAAATAAGAGTACCATAGCTTAAAGAAAGCCAACTTATAGATCATACCAAATACATAGGCTATCAGATCTGTGGGTAAGTCACAACAGAGTAGGTGCTAAAAAAATGTATGATTTCACATCCAAGTAAACATGATCTCCTTCTAACTGGTCATCTTGGGATCTAACACCTTTACTGCAAACAATGCTGCCATCAGATGAAACATTTCCAAAGTATTTCTTCAGAAATAATCTTCAGCCCTGGCTGGTGTAGCTCAGTGGATTGAGCATGGGCCTGTGAACCAGAGGATCATGGTTCGATTCCCAGTCAGGGCACATGGCTGGGTTGCAGGCCAGTTCCCAGCAGGGGACCCACGAGAGGCAACCATACATTGATATTCTCTCCCTCTCTCATTCCCTTCCCCTCTAAAGATAAATTTAAAAAGAAAAGAAATAATCTTCAGAGCATTTTTAAAAATCATCAAGGTAGGAAAATTTGTCTTTTGAATAAATGTAAATTTTTTTATTTTGGGTAAAGTTAAGTATCATTTGAACACAAGCCTGGTGAAAATGATAGATAAGTACTTGAAGATGTAATGTTGTGTCTGAAAGCATGTCCATGTAGCAGTGAGATTTTTTTTTAATGTGGCTCAAAATATCTCAGAAGAAGTTATTAGAAAGGGGTTCTAAAATTATTTTGAGTAATTATTTTGACATAAATATTTAGCTCCAAAGGAAAAACATCCATCTGTATGCATAAGTAAGGGTTTATAAGTACCCATATATTATTTTACAACATGGTCATATGGTATAAAACAATCACATGGTCTAAAACTTATAAATAGCTGTCCATTATCAAATGTTTTGAGGTTATATGTGGCTACAAAACACATGTGCAGCACACTTGACTTCTAATCACAAGGAACAACCATCATAAAAATTAAATCGATAACACTGAATGCTCACCGTGGGTCAGGCACAGTGCTTACCAAGGGCATATATACCATTGCATTTAATAATATTAGCTCAAAGGTTGGCAGGATGATTAACAAGTAAAACATATATGTCCAGAATTTTAGCACGATGCCCGGCTCATGACAAGCATTTAACAAATTAGCGATTTGTTTTTATTATTCTCATAAGAGAATTTAAGCTTAAAAAAGTAATTTTGCCTGGATCCACATATCGGTGGAATGCCCTCATTTACTTTTGAACTACTGCTCTTTCCTGCCTCTGTCTGCAGCTGGCTGTCGGTATGGACACCCCGGCAGAGCATTTGTGACTGAAGCGCCCACCAGTCGTCGCCGTTCACCTAAATACAAGTCCTCACCGGTGATTGGTAAGTGATTGATTACCTGAAGCTCCGTAACGACCTTCCGCAGCTGGGCCACCAGGCCTTTCTCATTCTCCACTTTTGAACTCATCTGACTCATTTCTAATTCTTTCCTGCTTGGAAAAACGTACCAAATGAAATTCTTCAGCATAATGATGTTTTATTTAAGTATTTTTAGAATTACAACAACACATGAATTCATCGTTCTCATTGTAAAAATTCAACTATTACATCTACATCTGATGTATTTTTTTGGCTATTACACATCGAATCTTTGGTGTGAACCTACCCAAACATTTTTTTAAGTATTAACATATGTTTGTGTTTATATATTAGCAGAAATCTTTCTTTTTACTGAGATGGGTTTAATATTGTATATGTTTGTATTTATAGTTCTATAACTTCCTTTTCACCCAATAGTACTTTGGAGATTTTTTCATTTTGGCTCACACATAGATTGCTTCATTTAAAAGTTAACTGTGAAATACTAGCCCATGATTTAGAAATTTGGTGGTTTTATTTATCCCTTTCCCTATGAATAAGCACTTAGGTTTTCCTAATATGGATTTTGCTTTTACAGGTAACACTTCATACACATGCCTGTTGTGCACAACTGAGTGTTTCCACAGCATGCATCCTGAACAAGAGTGCGGGGTCAGTACGGACGTGTGCTTAAAAACATACAGCCCCGACCTCTAACGGCAGTGTGAGATGATTATTTCTCTACATTTATGCTTCTAATCTGAGGGACTAGATTAGTATGCCATTGTTTTATTTGAAATGTCCTTGTTTTAAATGTTTATTAGTCATGACAGCATTTGTCAACTGCAAGGGCTGAAAAATGGGCAATAAACCAAATGAACTGCTTACTGTATCCTTTACCCATTTTTCTATTAGGTTGTTCATGTAATCATTAAATTGTAGACTTCTTTTAATACTCTCAAAGTTTATTTTTGATATCCGTTGGAAATATTTCTCCCACTTACGATTTGTCCCAATTGTATTTTTGTTGGCTTTTGTCACATAAGTGTTTAGAAGTATGACACAGTGAAATGTATCTAGATATTCCTTTTTATGTCCTTTTGTGACTTAGTCAAGAAGATTTGACCAATTTCCTAAGACTTACCACCTATATATTGCTTTTTAAGGGCTTTTGTTGTCTTTATTTAACATGAGCTCTACCCTCTTAACAGATACTTGCGTGCACAGCATTGGTAACTGTAGGCACAGTGTCAGATGGCTGCCCTCTAGACCCGAATCATCTCCCGTAGCCGAAACTTTGCACCCACTGAACAGCGGCTGCACTTCCCCTCTCCTGCCCCTGGCAACCACCATCCCCCTCCCTGTGTTGATGAGTTTGACTGTTGTAGATGCTTCATGTAAGTGGAATCATGTGCTATCTGTCCTTCTGCGACTAGCTTGCTCCACTTAGCACACTATCCTTCAGATTTGTCCATGGTATAGGACATGGGAAGATTTTCTTCACTTTAAAGGCTGGGCAATATTTCATTATGTGTGTACACAACACTTTCTTCATGCATTCAGCCATCAATGAGCATTTAGATTGGTTCCATATCTTGCTTTGCTCATGTGAATAATGCTACACTTCCTAATGGCTTTATAGCTTTATTTTTACATTTAATTCTTAAATGTAACTGTATTTTGTGGGTGTGAATAATGTGAGGTAAGAAATTAACTTGTACCTCAGAAAATGAATAGCTAATAATCTCAGCACCATTTATTAAGTAGTCTATCTTATTTTGAAATGTAGTCATCAATATCTTGAAATGCCATCTTTATCATACACTAAACTTCCACATATAGTTTCTTTTATAGAAAAGGTTTCACCATGATGTTATAACTTCCCATAAATGTGGGTTTCTAAAATGCCAGAGCTCTCTGACCTATACGGACGTGGAGTATCATTTTCACTCTGCTGAGCTTAAACACAATCTTCAAAATTAAAGGCTAAGAAATCTCTATCATCATTTTGCTTCCCACTGTCCCATTACATTCATAAGGTTATTCATTTCTTTTCCAAACACTTACCAAGCTTAGTAACTTAGTAGAATATGAATCACACCTGAACACACGCTTGTGCCATAGACACTTGTTTCCACAAACAGGAAGCCGGGAAGCTGACAGGTGCTCTGCTGATGCCCTGCTTTCCAACTGTGGGACCCGATGACCAATGCCCTCCCAGCTCTGACTCGGCCTTACCTTGCTCTTGGACCTCACTGTTTTCCCTCTCATTCAGAATATTCCAAATTAACTTGAAGATCCCTAACGGTTAGTAGAAAGTCTAGCTAAACAGAGGAAGACATAAGGGAAAAGGTGAGAGAATCCATTTCACTGAGTTGAGAAACCAGGGCCATTCTCTAGCCCTGAGTTGCTTGGGACATCCATGTGAACTGAGGTTCCACTAGTTTGGATTGTGTTAAGTTTTGTTTTAGATTTTAAGGTTTACTGCTAATATAGCAAAGAATAGCTATATGAATAATAGAGTATATCTTGCAAATAAGTATTTTTTAAGTAATCAGAGAATATATAGGACTTCACATTAGGGTCAGTTGTTTATTTTGACTTATTTTTACTTTTGTGCCATTGGTCTTATCATAAGTAAAAGAAGTGAGCCATTTTTATTTTTTGATTTTTAGCCTCAAATTCCAATAATTCACATCTCAGGTACTTCAGACCTTTCATTCACATCTGCTCGTCAGCTGCCATTTCAGTTATATTCTTCTAGATTATACATGCACTCTTCTCTTATAATAAAGTGTAGCAATATATATATATATATATCCATGTCCTAGGCTAGTTATCATCCCCTTCAGGTTTTGAGAGATCTGGCTGGGGAGTTGTGAGGATAAATGATATGAGAAAGCTGTTCCTTCCACCCTAAGTTCTCCCAGAATTCTGTGTGGGCACAAAGGTGGCTTACTTCCTCAGCTTTTCTGCAAGCTGCAGCTGGCTGCTCTCCAGGTGCGCCACTCTCTCCTGGTTCAGCTTTAAATCGCTCTCCAGTTTGCACTTTTCCCGTTCACAGTTCATCCTCGCTTTTCTCTCCTGCTCAAGGGCACCCTCAAGCTGACAAAAGGAGATAATTATTTAGCTAAACAAATCGGTAGAGTTTATACTTCACTAGATGTGTTCATTAATTACTTACCTTCTGGAAAAATAAAAAAAAATAGAAGCACAGATTCTGTAAATGATGCCCAGCTATTTAATATTTACTAAATAAATATTGCATCCATGAATAGGATAACAAAAAAATCTAGTAATGACAGTGATGGAAGAAAACTTTGGAGATTAAGGAATACACATTCTATCCTAAGGAAGGAACCAATGATGAATGGCTAGTGAGGCCTTGTTTGCTCACTGTCCAGCAAGGGAAGCTCCCTTCTTCATATGGCAGCTCATTTCATGGATGGGTACGTCCATTCATTCAGAGTGCCTCTTTGTAAAAAGCAAAGATATTCTCTGTAAATTCTTCCCACAAGTCTAAGCTCTGGTCCCTGGAGCAATTCCAAGCAAACGTGTCTCAACCACTGTCCTAAATCTCCCAACTTAGTACTGACCCTTTCACACACGTCTCACATGGCATGATTCCTGTACCTCCTTCACCCCCTGAGTGCCCTCCTCTCATGCATAACATTATGCCATAGTCTGGTACCACACCGAAGTGCACAGAACATGCTAGTTTTGTCTTAATTAAAGTTGCCCACAATGATATTGAGGTAAGTTTAACAGGATAAGTAACACTTATAATATAATTTTTTTCAATGGTATGTTTGTTTTTTAATAATTGAAGTTATTTCCTGCAAGGAGAAAACATATAAAACTTAAATGGGTGGAAGAGAGAGAATTTCTAGAAGCTTTATGCACCAAACTGAAAGTAGAACTCCAGAAGAGAACGAGTACGTGACAGCAATCAGTCCTCACACAGAGGCTTTGTGAGATGCACAGTCAGTGGAAATAGGAAGAGAAGTGAGACAACTGGTAGGTAATGGAGGAAACTAATAGAGAGGCTGGAGGAAAAAGCAGATGATGATGATGATGATGATAATAATAATAATAATAATAATAATAAAACTCATCCACCCTTACCAGAAGTTTTATAAAGGCTAAGCTGTGGGGACTAATAAGAGAATGAATGAATATACCGTGTCAGCTGGGGATGGGGAAGGAAGAACAATGAAACTATCCATTGAGGCTGGTCTGAAATACAGTAACTTATATCACAGGAGGTTTAGAGGCAGAACACAGTACCATCTTTAGAATATTATAAGTACTTTCCAATGTGTGTGTAGAACACAGCTTGTGACTTACCTCTCTTTCAGCTAGAAATGAACCTCAGGTCACACTGGAGACATAGCAGGGTCTTTAAATCAATCCTTCAACACTAGTGTCAAATAGAGTACCCACATATCTGTGGGGCAAAACACCAGGTTCTGTGGTGGAAAGTCAGCCACCTGGAGTGATGACCCTTTACGATTCATCCCAATGTTTTCCCCAGACTGCCCAGGGTTGTATAAAATTTGCATTTAAAAACTGACAGAATACATGCTGGGGTCACTCTATACTTTAGTGGTTCAATGTACAGTAAGAAAAATAAAAAACGACTTCTAATAAGGAGGGATACAAATCATGTTACTAAATTTTCCTGAAACTGTCAAGACAAATTAACTAAATAAAAATTATAGATTTGTACACATGTAGACAGACAGCTAACCAGCTACACATAGCACTTCTTACCTCATCTACTTGCTGTTCCAATTTCAAGTTGGCTTTGCTTAGGTCACTGAGTTTCTCCTCCTCAGCATGCAGGTCATCGAGGGTCTGCTGGTGGGCCTCCTGCACAAGGTTCACTTCTCTGTTAAGTTTGCTGATATCCTCACTTAGAGACTCTACTTCCTCAGTCAAGTTCTTGACCTGTGGGAAGAAGAAAGCAACAGCTTTGTTAGAGCTACTTCTGGAAGGCTGTGCATAACACTAAGCTGCTGTCAAAGAACCAAATCTAGCCCAATTCCAGATATACTTTTAAAAACTGTGAACCCACTTTTTCTTCCATACACACAAAATGATGTTACCTGTCATGGTCTGGGTATTCTGGTCAATCAAATATTATCAATACAGCTCAATGGATGGCCAGGTTTTAGTGTCACATCATTGTACAATAAAAATGCCAGTGTGGTAGACCCCCCTTTTGAGTATTCAGGGGGCACATGTTAATTTGTTGTGTCTCAATATCACCCAAAAAGTGGAGGTTAAAAAAGAGGTCCACGGTCGCACATTCGCGCGCAGTGGGACAGAAGGCGCAGGGCCCCTGTGACGGTGGCAGCTGCAGCGGGGGCAGGCGGCAAACGGGACTGCCATTGCTCCTCTTTGACCCCACCCCCACGTACAGCGTCACAACCCAGTGACTGAGTTGCCCTGCCCTGGTGAACACCTAGGACTCTGTTCCTCATCCATAACAGGCACAAACAGTCCAAAATATGGCTCAAGAAGAACTCAAAGCCCCAGAGCCAATAACTCTAAGTGAAAAAGAAACAGCGAACCTCTCAGATGCACAGTTCAAAACACTAGTGATCAGGATGCTCACAGAACTGGTTGATTATAGTCACAAATTAGAGGAACATATGAAGGCTAAACTAATTGAAATGAAGGGAAATGCACAGGAAACCAATAGTGATGGAAAGGAAACTGGGACTGAGATCAATGGAATGGACCAGAAGGAAGGACAAAACATCCAACCAGAAAAGAATGAAGAAACAAGAATTCAAAAAAATGAGGAGAGGCTTAGGAACCCCCAGGACATCTTTAAACGTTCCAACATCCGAATTATAGGGGTACCAGAAGGGGAAAAGAAACAGCCACGAGTGGAAAACTTATTTGAACAAATAATAAAGGAGAACTTCCCCAGTCTGGCAAAGGAAATAGACTTCCAGGAAATCCAGGAAGCTCAGAGAGTGCCAAAGAAGTTGAACCCAAGAAGGAACACACCAAGGCACATCATAATTACATTAGCCAAGATTAAAATGAAGGAGAGAATTCTAGAAGCAGCAAGAGATAAGGGGACAGTCACCTACAAAGGAGTTCCCATCAGACTGTCAGCGGATTTCTCAAAAGAGACCTTACAGGCAAGAAGGGGCTGGAAAGAAGTATTCCAAGTCATGAAATCCAAAGACCTACATCCAAGATTGCTCTATCTAGCAAAGCTTTCATTTAGAATGGAAGGGCAGATAAAGTGCTTCTCAGATAAGGTCAAGTTCAAGGAGTTCATCATCACCAAGCCCTTATTATATGAAATGTTAAAGGGACTTATATAAGAAAAAGAAGATGAAAAATATGAACAGTGAAAGGACAGCAAACTCACAGTTATCAACAACCACACCTAAAACAAAAGCAAACCAAGAGGACAGCTAGATCAGGAGCAGAGCCATAGAAATGAAGATCACATGGAGGGTTAGCAACAGGGGAGTGGGAGGAGGAGAAGGGGGGAGAAGGTACAGAAAATAGCATAGACAGTAGGTAGAAAATAGATAGGGGGAGGGCAAGAATACTATGGGAAATATAGAATCTAAAGAACTTGAGACACATGGCTATAAACTAAAGGTGGGGAATGGTGGGGAAGAGGGTGGGCAGGGTGGAGGGGAATGAATGGGGGAAATAGAACAACTGTAATGGTATAATCAATAAAATATATATTAAAAAAAGAGGTCCAGCTGCTAAGATATACAAAAACAAAAGCTGGCGGTCTCAAGCCCAAGTGCTTTTGTGAAAGTGAACCAATGGCACAGAGTTGCTATTTAATCATCGGCCAAAATTAGAGTCATTCTGGAGACTAGTTATTTTTTAGAATCTGATACAGACTCTCCAGTTAACTTCAATCCATACACAGAGGTGCAAGTTAAAACCTTCAACTGAAAAGGACAAAACAGCGAAGTCCATAACTGGAATTCAGATGCATCCCAAGGTCAAACTATGACCCAATGACGGAGCTGGAGGATCAGACATATCCCAAATCACCTTCCAGAAAACTGCATCATGCTCACTCTCCTTTCAGAAAAAGGACACTTAGTGGCCCCATGAAACCATTCCACTCTTACTTATTAGACTTCAGATGTAATAAAATTAGAACAAATGAAGATATTTCATTCTGCAGATTTAGTGGGGTTGCACAAATCAAGTTGGAAATTTGAATTGGGATAGCACAGTTCACCAGACTCTTCATTTTATGCCACTTCTGACTATTAGTGCTTCTCAAGTCTGCAGGCCTCTGTGTTAGTTAATTTAAACAGAACAAGCCTGCTACCAAAGCCTGGTTGGGAGTGGCATTCAGGCATCTAGGCCTTCCTAACATTGTAGAAAAAGTACCTTGTGCTCCGTAGCACGCTTCTCCTTCTCTGACTTCGCCAACATTGTTTCCAGGTCATCGATTTCTTTCTTCAACTCAGAACATTCATCTTCCAGTTTCCGCCCCCTGGCAGTCAGCTCAGAATTTATCTCCTCTTCTTCTTCCACCCGTGCAGACAGTGCCTTGACTCTGGCCTCCAGCTGGATTTTGGATTTAATCAGTGACTCGCACTGCTCTTCAGCATTTGCCAGGGTCTCTTGCTCCTGCCATGATGAGGAGAAAATTGTTGCCAACAGCTGGAAGTAATTTATCAGCTAGGCGAAAATGCTGCTTAACACTAGCAAAGAGATAATTGCCTGCCCTCTGCCCGGCACTTTCACCTACCTTCTTTCCCAAGCAGCCGAAATAATATTCCCAGTTTCCCTGATTCTATTGTGCAAAAGTAGAAGAGTTGCTTGTGTTTGGAAGTGCTTTCGATCTTTCAGGCCATTCACTAGATTAGATTACCTCTTCTAAAGCACTTAATGGAATTCTGGTGGCCTGGAGGAGTACACATGCCTCCAGAAACTGGGGGGGTGCTGCTTAAATCACAGCTTTTGGAAGCATCCACTGGGCACAGGCTTTGAGGTTGATACCTGCTCAGAATACAGTCTTTTAAGAAGTAATCCTCAGACAACAGAATATTTATAATAGTTATAAGAGCCCTGATGTACTTATTTACTATATAGGTATCTTCTAATAAAAAAACCCCTGAGCTATAGATTTATTCATAGGCTGAATTCAGAATTCATAAGATTACATGCAAGTCAATGCCTAAATTTCACTATTTTCATCTAAAATCTTTTCCTCGGTGATTCTGCCAGCAATAAATTCTGAAAGCTATACACATACAGCATAAAATACTCTTTCCTTTTATCCTTTCAAATGTACTCTTCAGCTCTCACTATGGGTCAAGTAAAAATGAAGGAGCTGATTGCTTTTTGCTACAAAATCACCTTTTATAACTCTGAACCCCTCTAATTTATCTCTATTAGAAGCTAAGTAAAACCTCCCCTTTATGAGCAAATTCTTAATTACTGTAGGGTTCGTGGCAAAATAACTTCACACACATCTCCATCTTCCATGTCTAGACCTCATTCATCCTCTGCAATATGTTAATTAGGGGCACTTTATTAACCATGTATCTATTTGTCTGGCTTAGGTAATTTCAGCTATTAAATCAAGAGCAGAAAAAAGGCAAAAATCCACACTATTGGTTTCTGGCTAATTACTGACAAGAATGGCCAAAAAATGGGGCTCAAAGAAACACAGCTGGGGGGTGTCGAGTAGCACATCCCCAATATCACTGAGGGCCCAAAGAGAAGGGCGGGATTAAAAACAAACAATAACGTCAAAGCAAGAAGGGTTCATGCATATCAGAGAATCTTCCGATGTTTGAGATGGGGCACAAGGGATTTTCATGCTCCCCTGGGTGACAAGCATTTGCTCTGTCCTATTCGGCACATGTAAAGGACCTGCCTCCGACACTGAATGAATAGAAGAGTCCAATTCCCCATCATCAGCCCTGTATTGAACGTGATGACAGGACTTGGGGCCCAGCTGAGCAGTGGGGTAGCAGTTGAGCAGTAGAAATACCCTGTCCCCAGTGGCAATTCTTTTCTCATGTACTCACAAAGTTAATTGGAAAGGGTTCTGAGTTCTGCTGGTATTCAGAGTGAGTGATTTTAAAAGATTCCTCATTTCCTTTATCCCTACTGTGTTGTGTCCCTTGAAAATAAGTGATGGTAAAACATTTCATAGCTCTGGCAAGGTTTTTAATCACAGTCACAATGTGAGCTCATTTCACACTTCCTGGGTTTGCTCTGGAATTGGCTTCCGGGTGTTTCCCATGCTCACCATGCTGATCTTTTATCATGTTTCCCAGGCTTTGAACCACCACCCCCTACACAAGTTGGGTCCACTCCTACTTCCCGCGCCAGCCTACGTCGCACTGGCCACCCTCTAGATCAGTAGGAAGAGTCATGAAAACTGGGAGGCCGGGTCTCAGCCAAGGCTGCCTCTCCCCAAAGCCATACAACATAAAACATTACAAATTGTGATTCTCACAGTATGGATCTTAAAGTAGGTTTCAAGGAGGGGTGGCAGGAATTTGTGTTTCTAACAAGCCTCCCAGGCTGACATATTCTAAATATTCCAAACTCTAGAATCACTGTTACTTAAATATGTGTGAGAAATGTGGTGTGAGTATAAATTGTTATGTAAAATATGGCCTACCGAAACACTGATGGATAGCACAGCTCCGAAATAAAAGAATAACTTGGGTTAGTCTAAAATTACTAAATTTTCTGTTTTTAGTACATTTGGAAACCAGGAAAAACTTTTATTTATATTATTTATTTGAGCCCAGTATCTTCTAACCCAGCACTGTTCTAAGTGAGGTGAAGAACATAACGAAGGTGGGTGAATCCTAGCACTCCCTGTGGGGTGTTTGGGGATGACAGTCGTCCCAGTGGCTAGAGAGGGGGAATATGAAAGGAAGTGAGTAACGGCACCATTGACGGCCGATTGGAGACGGAAGCTCCAACACCAGGGCAAGGGTTTGGAGCCTACAATGCACATGTTGCAGAATCCAAAGCTTGTTCATCGGAGAAGCAACATCCTGTTTGCTTAAGACAACGGTCCTCAATTTTGACTAGATATCAGAGTAACCAATACAGATTATTTAGACCCACACAGGGTCTGCTTAATGAAAATATCTGAGAGTGGGGCCTAGGCTTCTTTCTTTTTATTTTACTGCTTCACAACTCATTGTGATGCAAATCCAAAGTTGAGAACTGCTGTACTTAAGAACCTAACTGATTAATAATGTTAATTTTGACTCGGAAATGGAGAAGTGAGGACAAAAATCAGGAAAACCAAGTAGGTGCATACTACAATAATTCTGAAGATTGACTAAAATCCTGTGTTTGATTTGTTAATGGGTCATGAGCTATATACAGAATTTAAATTAAAACCCAGAGCTTCCTGGCTGGCTCCCATGATAGATGGCAGTGCTTTTATGTAATTAAAACCCATCTAATAGTTTGTCTCTTTTTCAAAGACATCCTGCCAATAAAATCACTTCTCTATTGAAATGGGGTGTCTCTTTACATGTTTCCATTGTCTGTGTTTGATGAAATTCTACAGTATTTGAAAAGTGCATGCCTCTTCTTTTCAAGTCAACACTATGTGCAAAACAGGGACTCTAATTAAAAACTTGATTTGAAGAATGAATGGTGGGGCCACTTACAGCCTGCAGCTGAAGAACCAGGTCATTCTTCTCCTGGATGAGGGAGACTTGCTTTGCTTTCAGTTCCTCCCCCTGAGATTCTGATTTCTCCAAGGCTTTTTGCAGTTGCACACACTCTTCCTTCAGTCCAGCTACCTCCTTTCCCGTCCCAGCAGATTTAACAAGAGGCTTAATCTTGTAGAAGAGTCTCATCCAGGGCCAGTTCTGCACAGTCATAAAAGCTCTTATGTTCCACTGGATCAAAAGAAGTGCCTCCCTAAATCAAGATGAAAAAAAGGAAAAACAAGTTAACCCAGACTATGACAGCGTTATTTTCCAAATTAAAATTCTTAATAAGCACATCTTTTTAGGAGCCATTATATATTGTCATTCATCTTCGAAGCTCTTTTACATCTGGGCTCTCATTTAATTCTGGCAAAGCCCCTTGTGGGGCTTCTGGGGCCAGAAGTGATATTGTGGGCTAGATATCCTAAAAATGCTTCTGTCACAAATAGCCTTTAAATGTGAGCAGAGCCTGAGAAGTGTGAGAAATAAAAAAGGAGCTGAACACCTGAGCAGTAAATAAATGGATGTGCACCTTGGCCATCTTCGTGGAAGAAGGGAGTCAGTCTTAGTATTTTAGGGGTTTGTAGTTTTCTATCCACATGGATAAAGAGACAGGCTGAAACCTTCAAAGGATATCACCCTTAATGAAGAGAAAGGCTAAAAATGCACTACCAGCACAGAGAAATGTCAAAGAGAAGTACATCCGATTTAGTCTGAACTCAGAGTGAAGAAAAAAAATCCGACTCTAAGAATTTTTTTAGACCCACCACTCGGAAATGTCTGAGGTTTAAATTACACTACCTGATTGGTGTAGAAATAGGCAAGCAATTAGCATGATAATTTTTCACACTGGTAATAAATACTGTGTGGGTCCTTGGGAGAAGACAACACAAAATTTTACTGAAGAAAACACCCTAATATCAAGCATCAGAGATTCTCTTGGATCCAGCCCTTGAAGATGAACTTACAGTTCAAAGTTATGAAACATATATTTTTTAAAAATTAACCACCAGTGAGAGTGAGCACCTACAATAAAAACTTTGATTAAATCCCAAGAATTTATATAATTGAACAACCTTTTGAATACCATAAAATAATTATTAAAATTATTAAAGGCATAAAGGAAAAAAGTAAAAAAAAAAACAAGAAAGAAATGAGCCATTATGATAAAATGGCAGACAGATTTGAAAGAGGAACAAATAATATGTCTAAAATTGAAAAGTATAGTTATTGAAATCAAACACTCAGTGGAACAATTAAGCAGCTGTATAGATCATTAGGAAAAATGTGAATTAAGAAAAGAATAAACTCAAAGAAAATGGAAGGAAAGAATAAAGATGAGATCATAAATTAATGAACTAGAAAAAATGAAGAAAATTTTAAAAGATGATTTATTAAATAGGCTAAATAAACATCTGACATGAAAAATCAAGAAAAAGAAGACACAAATAAATAATAATAGGAATGGTGATATTCTAGAAATATAATCTAGGAATGTGCTCTAAAAACAATCATAGATATGGTAGGGAATTAAAAATAAACTTAGCAAATTGGAAAATTTAAAAGAAACATATAATTTTTTTAAAAAGACATATAAACTGATTCAAAAAGGAAGAAACATCAATAGGCCTGTAACTATTAAATAAATTGAATCAAAATGATAACATATATCACAAAAGAAATACCAGATCTTGATAGTTTTATAGGTAAATTTTACCAAATGTTCAAGGAATAAATAAGCACAATAAATTGTTCAGGTTTTGAAAAAATGAAACATTCCTTAACCCTTTTATTAGGTCAAGGTGACCTTGATCCAAAGTCAGGTAACCCAGCAGGAGAAAAGACAATTAGAGGAGAAACCTATTCATGAACACTGATGCAAAAATCCTTGTGATAATACTACTAGTGTTATGAAAAATAATATTTCATAAACAAAACAGGTTTAGCATTTTAAAAATCTATTAATATAATTTAATAAATTTATAGGTAAGTGGGAAAAACATGTGATTACTTCAATAGATAAAAAAAGGGTTTAACTATTTTCTTAGGAAAAATGGTTCACAAAATAAGATGAAGGAAATGTCCTTCACAAAATGTCACATCTACAAAAACAAACAAACACACCAAAAAAAATTTAAAACCCTACAGAAAACATCATTTCAGGGAAATAATTGCTTCCCCCACAGTCAGAAAATTGGTAGTTTGGCAAAAGATTTTGAAGTCTGAAATACCACAAATTGATGAACATATAGAATAGGATTTCCATACATTTCTCTTTTTAAAAAAGATTTTATTTATTAATTGAGAGAGGGAACAGAAGGGAGAATTAAGAGAAACATTGATGTGAGAGAAAAATTGCCTCCTATGCACCCTGACCAAGGACTGAGACCACACCCCAGACATGTGTCCTGGGAATTGAACTGGTGACCCTCTGCTTTGCGGGATGATACCCAACCAACTGATCCATACTGATCAGGCAACTTGCACACACTTCTGATGAACAGTAAGTGAGAAAGCATGTTGGCACTATCTCATGAAGTTGAATTGTATACAGCTTAAAACCTAATAATTCACACCATGGAGAAATGCCGCTCAAAGTGCGGGCCTCAGCCAGCTTCCACCCACAAACTATTAGCATGGACCAGCATTCTGAGTAACAGTACCCTCAGAAAACTACTGCACATGTTCAAGGGGGCACATTTATAAAAATATCACTGCAGAGCTGTTGATAATAGCAAAAAATCATAAATGACTTGAATTTACTTGAACTGGAAATGAATAAATTGTGGTATATTTGGGTAATAAATACAACATGGTAGTTAAAATAAAAAATCTAGCACTACTTTTATCAACATTAATAAGATTCAAAACTACTACTGTCTATAAAAACAAATTTTAGGATAATATATACAGAATACTATTTATGTGAAAACTAAAAACATAAAAATCATGTCACCCTTTAAAGATATCTTCATATCTACATGTCTTCATATCTTTACAAAACTTGACTCAAGAGAGAAATATGAAATGGGCTTTCCTTTGTTAATTATTTTTTAAAGTTGTGAGCAATTGTAGGAAAAAATGTTAACAATTGATATTCACTGGTAATAGATCCACAAGTGCATATTACAATATTTTCAGTCTGTTTGAAATAGGTCATAATAGTTTTTGAAAAGTTATCCTATGATTTAGAAAGAGTGGATAGTAAAGACTTTATTGTAGCGACAAAGAAAGTGAGCTATGGAGAAATTAAGAGTCTTATTCAATTTCATGCACTTGGTCCCAGATGCCATGTCCCTGATCCCACGTCCCCATAAACTTCCACACCACACTGAGACTCTACGAGGGTCATAGGAGACTCTCAGGAGATGTAGCTCTAATACCGCTGACCTCACCATGTCACATTGGGGCTAACAGAAGGACTTAACAGGTTGTTAATTAAGTAAATTATACCAACACCATAGTTTACATGTCTCCAGAATGTCTACTATGCTACAGAAAAAGCAAATGCAACAACTGAAGAATCCCTTCCTCACAGTTCTACTATTTGGAGATTTTTCTAGATTGATTTCCATGAGTCCATTAAAGATTAGAAAAAAACCTATCCCTAAGTGTCCAAATGTGGTGGTAAATGTTCCTAGTGAACCTACCTGAAATTAATTAAGAGAGTTATGGTTACCTGTCACCAAGAGATGCACATTTTCCTCTCCAGGGGAGGTTGCACAGTGGACAGAAAAATTCCCCACAGAGATGGCTGCAGGGTGCATATGAATCCTTCCAGGTCTGCTGCTGTTATGGCTTGTGAATCACACTACCCTCAGAGATCCAGGCTTCTCTGACTATAAGGAATCCCTCCAAAGGGAAGGCTACAAGCGGTGCAAGAAATATCTGAATTATGCTTATACTTGGTTGGATAAGGCAATACAAGACCTCTGTGCTGTGTTTCATGTTCCATGATTTAAAAACTTTAAAGTTTGGTCCGTGCCGAAGCAGAGGAGGCAGCTCTTTCCCAGATCTGGTGTAAGGCAATGGGATGAAATCACACTGACTGAGGCCCGCTGTCATCCTAGCAGAACAGATGCAGGGAGGGGTGGCATACATACTTCTCTTCTAGAATCCTCTGGAATTTGATTCGCATCAGTGTGCCCCTCATTCTGGCTTGGAACAATATAAAGACTTTAGATAGCCTTTCATCCTTCATTGCTTCCAGTTGGCCTAAAAAGCCAGCTTTTAAAAACACCTAAAAGAAATAAGTCAGATGTTAGTTCCATTTATAATGTGTAGTCAGTAAATGTCTGTTGAGTTACCTTAACAGCAATTGATGTATTCTTTTTTTTCAGTTCTATTTCTTGAGTTTTATTTAATGTGTAAAATGCATGTTTTTAGAATGACTGGTTTTTATAACAGTAAGTTTGCAAAAAAATTTATCTAATTCTGTGTTTATATTGGTTCCTTAAGAACTGTGTTTACATAAGGTTCCTCCCCTCATCTATTAATAATGGCTATGTTACCCAGGGAACTTTAAGTTTTATGATAGGACCAGGTAGGCCATTCTCTAAACTGCCAGGCAAGGTCCTACAAATTTTTCTGTAAATGGTGAGACTGTAAATACTTTCAGCTTTGTAGTTCACATAGATTCTCTGTAGAATATTCTTCTTCTTTTTTAAAATCACCCCTTAAAAATGTAAGACCTTTTTTAGCAATTGAGCCATATAAAAAAATAGACTAGAAATGGCCCTTAGTCTATAGTTTGTTGACCCCTGCTCAAAATAAAGGCACTTCTGTCCTAGGTATTAAAGAATTCACATAAAATTTTTGTGGCAAATCTTTAATAATGGACCAGATGAGGTGAATGAAGTACCGAAGGCACAAATATTAAGGAGACCATCACTCTCAGTGTTGTACATGTCAGCACTTGTATAACCCAAACAGTGAGCTCCTCCTTAAATTTTGTGACTTAAGAGGCTCCCTCACCTCATGTAGATGAGTGGTATACAGCAAAAATAACTAAACACACAAAGAAGCAAGGCACCAGAAGAGAAGATCAGCAGAGACAATGAACAGCAGAACCGGACTCTCAGATACTCAAAATATAACATTCTGCACGTATGTTATAACATTTTACAATTATGTCCTACGGAGTTCTTTTCTTAGGAGCTCTTCAATCTAGGCCCTCCAATTGTCCTTCAGATAATATGGTGCTGACATGGGTATCACTAGGAGCAGCATGATGTTGACTATCAGACAAAACCAAATCGCTTAGTTAGAAGTTCCCCAAAATATGTGGATCATCTCAGATAAAGCAGAATTTAGTGAATCGCATTTAACGAAGTTCACTTTGTATTAATTTTTTGGATAATGGGGTTGACCTTAAAGTTTTTAATTACTCATATAGTCTTCTAGAATTCCCTAAAACAGTAATTATGGATTCATCGGTTTACACACAAACCAACAGTTATGCACACCATTGATTCATTCACCTTTTTCTTGCTCTGATATGTATACACAGTTGATTCAGTATATTTTGGCACAAACTTGCTTAGATTAATAAGTATAAAAATGTGAATGCAGTCAAGACTGAGATTCAAGAAACACTGAATTTTCTCCCAAGTAGCATGGAAATTTCCCCTTGTCCCTGCTCTCTATTTGTATCATTTGTGGTCACAGAGCTACAGAATGCCTTAAAGGTGAACTTTCATGGGTATTTTAAGATGCACATCTCTCCTCCCACTCTTCTTCAAGTGCACTCTTGGTAGTGTTCTGGTTACCTTGGTCATTCCCAAGCAGTACTGAGTATGGTCTATCTCCAAGGAGCCAAGTAATTCTTCAGCTGCTTTTCTGCTGCTCATAAACTTGTTCTTTGGAAAGGCCTTTGGGTTCAGAATACAGTACCTGATTTAAAACAAGTAGAGAATAAATTCTGGGATCAGGAGGACATATGACTCAAATAAAGAATAATCTGGACAAGTAAGCTGGAAAGAAGTACAGACTTCTATCTCCTACCAATATGTTCAATTTTCGTGAAACTCCTGGCGATAAGTAATGAGGATACAAGCAATAATCCCTTACTTTGGTACAATAGTTAGTACTCTTCATCATATTTTAAAGGCAAGCTCATTTGACTCTCTGTTCAATTAGGGAGGGAAGGAGAGATTGGGAAGACAAAAAGAGAGAGGGGCAGGTTTACATGTCTCTATTGTGCAGATAAGAAAAATGAAAAGCAGAGACAAATGCCAAGAAATCTCCACCCTAATGCTAAGTTGGTAGAGACCCAGAAAAATGCCTTTTAATTCTGAGACAGGTACCCTGTCTACACTACCATAATTTGCCTAAATTTGCTTGATGACCTATAATTTACACTTTTAGAATTTGGGAAACAGACAGCAAAGATGCCTCTCCTGCTTCCTACTACATACCCCGCCAGCTTCCTTCCTTTCACACGTTTGCTGGTGAAGAAACAGCCTGCTTGGATGGCAACTACAATTAAGTATACACAATATTTCAGAGATTCAATTCAGCCTCCATATCTTTCTGCTGTGTATATTTCTTCTATATGTGGGACTATTATCCATTAATAGAGATATAAGGATATTACAGCTACATGGATGTGGGATTTAAGGGGAAATAATAACAAAATCCTGTCCTCATCTATCTCACCACCATCAAAACACAGCGATCTGTAGTCTGGAGGACCTCAACCAAACAAACAACACGCGGCTGAGCTCTCGGAATGAGAGGTAAATGGAATAGGCTGCCTCAGGCTTTTTGGATCCTGGGGTGTACTTTTACCTTTGTTTAAAGTCAGCATACAGCAGTCGGTTTGGAAAACCTTCACGGCATATCCTAGCCCCTTCTAAGACACCGTTACAGCGCAGCTGCTGTAGAACTAAGTAAGGGTCCATTACACCTGCAGAAAAAGGAGCCCAGTTGAGTCTGTATCTAAAAACATTATACCCTAGACTTTGTCCTAATTGCTGCATCTTAGGTTCCAAGAGTTTTGTGTTCTCTATAGGATAGGTAATGAATAGTTCATCCACTCCCAGCCTGATGGTACTTACAGTACCCATCCTGTTTTGTGGGAGTCTCCAAATAGGATTTACCTAAAATTCCTTTAACATGGAATGAGCCCTTTAGCTTGCAGTTAGTCAAGACTTTATAAGCAAATAGTCCTCGAAGATGAAAAAAATACATTTTCACTAGAATGGAAATGGCTGTTACCACATCTATTCACCAGCCAAAAAGCAGCTAGAGAGAGAAATAAGAATTCAAAAGGAAACTGGTCTCTCCAAGTAGGACAAAGGGATTACAAGAAGGGGGGATAAAAAAAAAAGAAGAAGAAAATGGCACAACAAAATCCCATTTACCATTTTGACTTAGAAAGGATTTGGCTACATTCCAGCCTACATTCAGCATCTAAGTTTTATTCTATAGAATAAGCATATCACCTTCTCGTTCATCAAAAGAGGCACCTCTAGAGCTGCAGTCTCAGANCCAAGTAGGACAAAGGGATTACAAGAAGGGGGGATAAAAAAAAAGAAGAAGAAAATGGCACAACAAAATCCCATTTACCATTTTGACTTAGAAAGGATTTGGCTACATTCCAGCCTACATTCAGCATCTAAGTTTTATTCTATAGAATAAGCATATCACCTTCTCGTTCATCAAAAGAGGCACCTCTAGAGCTGCAGTCTCAGACAGAAAGTTTTGAAAAACCCCCAAAGGAGCCACTGTATCTGGCTCTCAGCAAGTCTTCTGGAAGAAGCCAAGCAGCCCTCCTCTAAACACAAAGCCCTCCCATAGCATTATAAGAAAAATGGGGATGAGATGTCTGTCTATGCCCTGGGTCACAGTAAACAAATAAAAGCCATGCACCGATATTCCTGTCCTCCCATCCAGTTTGCAGACAGAAACAAATGATCCGTGAGAAGTGGCAAAAGGTGCCTATGACACCTTAAAGGCAAGCACACTCAACCTCCTTTAAGTGCATGTGAAGAGCTGTTTTGAGTAGATCACGAAGCTTTTCTTATAACTTTGTCTTATGACTTAAAAAAAGGAGAAAACCCAAAAAAGCCCTGCTGAAATTAGAGCTGACTCAATGGGAGGCAACTCTAATAGGTAACAGAATGACTCCAAAATCGAGACAGCTAATTAGATTCCTTGCTAGATGGAAGCAATGTCCCCAGATGCATTCAGGAACCCAGGAGATAGGAAACAATGAGGCAAAAACAGACAGTGTAAATGAACATGAAGTGTTCACATTGCAAAAACTCAAACTGCAGCACCATTGTTTAGCATCACACTTTCCTAAAATAGGTTACAGACTGTCAAGATTGGTGTCTTAATTACAGAAGGTTAATAAAAATGCAAAATACTACAGAACCTTAAAAATCAGAGTGAGCAACATCTGGCTACATATTCCATAGGTGATTAGTGCTCTGAAGACATAAGTGTTTGTCAAATACACAACTTTGAGGCTGACAGCCTTTGGCCAAACTCTATAGAAGCCTGTAATTCTAAAGACAAGCCTGGGAATATCCAACCCCATGGTTTAAAAAAGGCAATCTATGTTATAGTTAATAACTGTAAAAACTGTGTTTTGGCAATTAAAAACATTAAAAAAATAATTTATCACCACCCATCTTATTCCATCATCCTCCTACCACCATCTACTAATCAAAGAGGATCCATTATAATAAGCCAAGCCATGTGAACAATCTGAGTATCCATCTACAAATGAATGGGTTAAAAAGTTGTAGTATAAATATTCAGTGGAATATTAGCCATAAAAAGGAGGAAATCCTGCCATATGTGACAACATGCATGAAACTTGAGGGCACTGTGCTAAGTGAAATAAGTCAGACAGAGACAGACAAATACCATAGGACCTCACTTATATGTGTAATCTTAAAAAAAGAAGAAAAATCCCAACCTCTTGGGAAAAAAGAGATCAGGTTTGTAATTACTATAGTGGGGTATGGGGAGATGAAAAATTGGGTGAAGGTGGTTGAAAAGACAAACTTCCAGTTACAAGATAAATGATACTAGGGATGCACATACAACATGATGACAATAGTAAACACTGCTTTTGGAGTGTGTATGTGTGTGTGTGTGTGTGTGTGAGAGAGAGAGAGAGCGCAATTCCTAAGAGTTCTCATCACAAAGAAATTTTTTTTCTATTTTTATATCTATATGAGATGATGGATATTAACTAAACTTGTGGTAATCACTTCACATATAGATAAGTCAGATCATTATGCTGTACACCTTAAGCTTATATAGTACTGTATGCCAATAATATCTCAATAAAAGTAGAAAAAGTTTAGAAAGGTGTGGGGAGGCTGCTCCCACAGCCCACCCCCCCACCCTGGCCACCAAAGATGAGAATAAGTGTACCAAAACATGATCTGCTTGGGGAGGAAAGGTGGCTGATCTCTCAAAAGAGAAAGACCAGGAGCCTTTTTCTCAATGGGTTTAATCTGCACAGGGATACAAGTAAAGCTCATTAATAATTGTCAGGCAGTAAGAATCAAACAATAGATAACATACAAAGAACTACACGGGCTTATTCTGAGTCAGGGTCAGTTAGCTAAAGGCCTATAAAACTTTGGAAAACAAACTCATTTCCTCCTCAGACCCTTATCAGAAAATTGAAAGCATTCTTAGCAAAGCAGGTTTCACAAGATTTTGTCTATTTTTTCTTAGGCCTGATCATCCTCCCAGGGAAACTGCCCATTCCTGACCAGGGCTGCACCCACTTCCAGCATTGTTTCAGGATTAGGTCAAGCAGGGGAAGTAAGACAGCCAAGAGATTAGGAAACTTCTTGCAGACAGAATGAGGACTCAGGCTGTGTCAAAGCTGAGGGCCAAGGGTCCATCACCCCTTTTTTCTATAGCCCCCCAAGTCCTTTTTGAGGGCCCCCTGTAACCATGCCTGTCTTAGGTCATCCCTCCCTTGAGGAATCTTACCCATCACAGGCTAACCAGTCATGTACTGGGGGCTAAGCAGGGTGAAGTAAAGGGGTCAGAGGCAGAGCCCCTGCCGGGGAGATAAGCTTTGTCTACTCAGTGGCTTATGGTCCCAAGGTATTTTTACTCAGCCTTAGACATGGGGGGTTACAACTTCTGAAACCAGGCAGGGCAGTTCCCAACAGAAAGGTACCCATGACCCAGAAGTATATAACTAAAGAGATAGACACTACTAGGGAGAAAGGCTAGAGGAAGTTCTTAATAATTAGAAATGACTTTAGAAACTGTCTTTATGGTCAATTTAGATGAATCAGACCAAATCATGTCCTTTATGCTTATATATCTATCTTAATCCCCAATTGATCATTCAATCCTTTTTATTATGCTTTGCTCTTATAGACAATGACATAGAATCTCATCCACATGTTACATGAAATTCAAGGACTTTAAACCGTGACATCAAGCATTCTAAGGTTACCCCATTGAGCCTGCTTTGTGAAATCCTTCTGTATGTCCACTTCAATCTCAATTCAAAGGCAACCTTGTGGAAGTTCTAAAGATCTCACTTTTAACTTACTTTCATTTTTCTATCTGAAAATCTACTCTTAGGTAAAGGGGACTGGTAAATGTCTCTTAAAGAGACATTCAATATGACTTGAATCAATTGTATGCCCCTGTGTGGATTACAAAGAAGTCCAGTTCTTACCTGGCATTTTGTTTTCATTGGGATTTATGCATCTCACAAAATGGGGTGCTGTTGACTTCAGATTAATCATCAATTTATTTAAGTTTTCCTAAAATAGAGGCCATAACAAACACAAAATCACTTTGGAAACCACTAAAAACATTTATCCCCTCACAAGTGTCTCCGAGTCCATCAACTTTGTCTTAAAACCAACATGCACATACCAACAATAACTTAATGATTTCAAGATTATTTTCTGCTTACCAAACATACATGATTTCTTTCTTATGCCAAGTAGTTCTTTATGTGACATAGTTCTATTATGAATCATATCTACCTGTTTTGAATTTGATAGCAGTAACTTATAGCTAGGCAATAAATGGCTTGAAGAAAGAAACTGTTTCTCAAGTTTTCTGACTGGAAAATATTAATCTTTGGTCAGATTCTCTGGAAGCAGAATCTGAGGGAGAGATTGAGGGAAGCAGGGTAGGGCTGGGGGTGGGGCGGCAGGGTGAGGAAAGCAACCGCGTAGACTCTGCTTGGTCTGATCCCTGCAGGAATGCTGAGCAAAATGCACCAAAATTGCATCACACTTAGTCCCACCTTGAGGCAAGGGAGGGGCCACAGTCTGGAGTTGAGGGTAGGGGGCAGCTTAACTTCCCCATTTGGCCAAGGGTAATTTTGGAAACTATGAGTTATGAACCAATATTTTCATTAAAGCCAACAGTGTCCTCTAAATCCCAGTAATACCAAGATAAACATCAACTATTCCAACTCCAGATATTTTATTCTTATTTGAAGATGTAAAATTTCAAATACATAATAACCTATGCACATTGTAAGTCAGTTAATATACAGCTAGATGCAATTAAAATTACTTTATACAGAGATGCAACTGTTCGGAATGAAGCTCCCTTCTTGCGTTTATTCTCCCCAAACTGTAGAGCTAAAAAAAGAAAAAAAAATTAAAAATCTTTTTTTTGGTCCTACTGATGACAGCATATATTCATCAAAGTTCTAGAAACAATGTGGCAATATCTACAAAAGCTTTAAAAATGCTTATGTCTCAACACAAAAATGTCCATTTTTAGTGCTTTTCCTTAAGGAAATAATCAAGCAACTGTGTAAAAACACTCATTGCAACAATTTTTAGTCATTACAAAAAATAAGCAAAAAATAAAATATATCAATAAATGTCCATCAATAGGAAGTTGGTTAGTTAAATTATGAAAGAATAGTCATACAATGAAATGCTTTGACTTTTTGAAATGATGGTATGGATTCATATAACTGGCATGAAAAGGCTTGTAGGATTTATTTTAAGAGAAAAAGTTGATTACAAAACAGTTTGTATATTATGATCCTGAATGTATGCCCATGTTTGTAATTGCAGTTGCATTATTGGTGACTACATACATAAAAAATGTTGGGAGGCGTATACACCAAGTGTTAGGGGTTGTTAGCTCCTTATGTGAGATTATAGGTAACTTTTATGTGCCTCTTTTTAGTTTCTCTATAGTGTCTATGTTTTTGGCAACACTCATACACTACTTTTATAATTTATAAAAAAACAATCTATTTCCATTTTCTTGAAGCAAAAGAATTCATGCTAAGCCAATTATTTTACAAACATCTGTGTAGAGCTAACTCACAAATATACACAACAACATAATCCATAGGGAATCTGGAAAAAAAAAGGGCTGGATATCAGTACAGCAAACTAATAAAATATCTTCTCTGCCTGAGTAGCGCTGTGTGAGACGGATGTCATAAAGTTTGATCACGAATGTCCTGCTGACATGACACAGGCCCTCAAAAGGAATCACTGGACTTATTTGTACTTCAGTTTCTCCACATATGAAAAGGAAATACACTACCTTCCCTTTTTTTAAATTATAACTGATTTTAAATACTTGGATACCCCAGAAGAAAGTGTGGTTAATATAGGTAACTTGATGTTTAGATGAGGCAGAAACTTGGAGGTAAGTATTTTCAGGGGTTGTTTAAAGAATTATGAAAAAGGACATTCTGCACAATTCTCTCCCATTTCCAAAGAACACAGACCACACCCTGTAGAGTTAGAAGATGATTTTCTCTCTAATTCTCTGCCCAAACCACTCTCTGATTTCTTATGATTAGAGAATTACTCATCTGGGAGCTATAAGCAACATGACCACTATCTAAGAGACTCCTCAGAGCCACTTGAGGAGCTATTAGAATCAGGCAAATGCATCTCCTGAAGATGATCAGGGTCCAAACACAATAGCTTCCATTCCTGAACTCCTCTTGAGAGCGGCCAACAGGATTTCAGGCATGCTCCTGAATTATGTCCTCATGTGCTGATACAGCCAGGAAGAGCTAAGTTCTCTCTCCCTTCCCTGACCATGTCTATCAGGAGTCCTGAGTCATTCTACAGGAGCCAGGAGTTAACCTGAAGCTGGGTATAAGATAATAGAAGGACGAGATGTTAGGAGGCTGAGTACACACCCCACTTACAGAAGAGCTGGTATTCTGTCTCACTGCCTGAACATATCTGACCCAGGCTGACCAGATTTCCCATAATTCCAACTTTTTTTTAAAAAGGGAAACCAAATGTGTATGTGAACTCTCCTGATTATTTTTTAATCACAGCCATGTTTGAAGGCCAAGTTCTGCTCAGGGGCTGCCAATCTGTGACTTTTGCTGTGAATCGTGAGAGCTCTCCTCTGTAGCTAGCCTAGCACCAGTTTGATTGTAAGGCCAACATTAGCAACTTAGACTCAGTATTTTCAAATCCTTTGTATCATGGTGCAGAAGTCGGAACTGTATCCTAAACACACGTAGACTGTCCATCTCTCTGTTTTGTTCGTTTATGGGAGAGACTGAGAGTGGAAGAGGCACCAGGCTAGGAAGCAAAAGTCCTGCTTCCTACCTTGGCTTTGCCACTTAGTAGATTTCTTAAACCAGAGATGCTATTTAACTCTTCTATATTTGTTGTTGTAAGATAGGAAGAGGTTTCTTCTACATGTATCTGAAAGGGTCATGGCAAGGACTGAGTAAGATGATATATTTGAAAGTGCTTTGTAATTTACAAACTGCTCAATGCGATCAGTTATTAGTTGATCGATAAATACTTATGGAGTACCTGCTAAACAGGCATTTGCTACATGCTTGAGGCTACAACTGAAAAAAATAAGACATAATCCCTGTCATCGTGAAGCTTCAAATAACCCCGAGTTATTATAAAAGCACTGGGAAGGAGAATCCCAAGACATTTCTGGAATATCTATGAAAGGGACTTGTTATTTCCCCCAAATCATTTACCAAAACATGGTGTGCTGCTCTCTTTGCAGCTGGCTCCAGCAAGGGGGTGGGGGAGGCAGGCCAGACAGATCTGGCTTTGAGCACCATTTCCCCGAGGGGAACCGCCAGCCTGAGGACAGAAAGGCCAACGTGAGGGGACCGCTCACATCACAGGGACCACACACAGATATTACCAGAAAGAAGCAAACATTGTTGTCCATACTGAGGCAGCCATGGGTTCCATTCCAAGGCTGAAAAATGAGGGAAGATCGTTTGACTTACCACTGTTGGTATCGGTGTAATTTTCAAAAAGGTTTGCCAAGAGTCTGTTAGATGACTTCCGAAATGTAGCCACCACTGTTTCATTAAGAAGGTCTTTGTTTTTGTCCAGCCAGCCATTGATGTTGTAAGGCACCTTTGGAAAGATATGGAGGTCAAGGAACAAAAGAGGAGAATATGTAAATTAACATGGCAAGTTTGCATTCTTTAAAAAAAATATCACAAATTGTGTGGCTCTTTTAACTTCTGTTTGATGTAACAGCACTGAATAATAAAAAACCCAGCACTAGGTTTTTCTTGGAAACCCAGTGTGCTACCCAAAGAGGTTCTCAGGCTTTACCACTTGCATTGCAGAAGAGAGGAAGAGAAAGGAGGAGAAGAAGGGGAGGGAAGTAGGAGGGAGGGAGAGGGAAGAAGAAATGGATGGCATTTCCAGTACAAACAATTCACATCAGTACTCCTTCATAGGCGAGACTAGATGGAATAATCCAAGTGTCTCTGATACACAGTGAGCCTTCAGAAAAACACTGGCAATTATAATGGTAGTTTGCTGTAAATATTATTATAATTAGTATTCAAAGATATTATAGAAGAGAATTACAAGCATAACTCTACAGCTGACTGGTTGTTTTTAGATTGAAATATCATTTTAGCCTTTATCAGTTCTCTTTCTGTTCCACCCAGAATTACTGACGAGAAATATAAAAGCAGGAAAAAGGGGGCACATACAGGCACCACCCCTCAGTGGGGAAATGAGAAGAGGCAGTGAAGGTCATTAGAAACCTTTGTTGGCCATAGGTTGAAGACCATTACTTCATAGTAACTGTTTCTTTATGAGAGAATAAAAAAACTTCAATAAAAAGATCAGTTGAAATCACTCACTCATACAATGTTAAGTTGAAAGGAAGGAAAAATAAGAAAAAAACCCATTACTTTGATAGTCTCCATGACTCTGAAGCTGTCTTACTTTGAGTTGGGGCAACAGAGTCTATTTTGAGATTTTCGACCTTTGTGCACATGGAATACTATTATAGTATAGATATTTCATTTCCTAAGTGCTAAAAGGCTGAACCAACATTTTTCTGACACTGAGGTTTATTTTGTTCATCTCTTCATTTAATCTAAACTTTTCTTATGTATTACCTAAAAACTTTGGCTGAGTGCATTTGGAACAGTCAGGGCTGAAGGTCTAAAGGTAGCTTACCATTCCTGTGTAATGGACAAGTTCAAAGTGAGCTTCATATTTCTTCTTCTTATCAGGCCTGGGCCTCTGGAAATGAACTGACTTTCCAAAATGATTGTCAAAAAGCTTGGTCTTGAAGGTCACATCTGTAGCCTGAGGAAACATACATTCCTCTTCTAGGATAAAAAAGATGCCCATTGGCTGTAGGAGATACATAGAAATACCAGATGAAAAAACAACAGGAAATAATACTTGGTGTAAGAGGTTAGTGTGAATTCTTTCCCAGAAATGTAATCAGCTGACAAGAGGAAGGAATATTCATTACATACAACTAGTCAATCATCCATTCAACCGATAGTCATTAAATACCTACCAGTAGGAGCTGGCCATGAACCACATAGACAAAATGCCTTTCCCCATGGTGCTCACATTCTAGTGGAGCAAACAGACAAGTAAACAAACAAAAAAAATAAGTGACTTAATTTCACATAAGTGCTCGGAAGATACGCAAAGTAAAGAGGCAGAGAATGGCTGGGGGGCTGAGTGGGAGCAATTTTAGTAGAATAGAATGGTGGGATAAAGCCCTGTGCCCTGAATGGGAGTGAAGTCCTGAAATGACCTGCACACAGGGTCTGGGCAGAGCTCCCAGGCAGTTGCACACGTGGCAAGTTTGCAGTCCTCCCAGACGAGAGTGTGGACAGAGCAAAGCCTGTCCACACAGAGCATGTGGTTACAAGATAAAGTCAGAGAGGGAAGAAGTTTTGGATCCCAGAGGTCTTATGGACCATGGTAAGACATTTGGATTTTATTTGAAGTGTGAGAGGAGGCATTTGGTGATTTTTAATATGGAGGGATATGATTTGATTTACACTTGAAAAGGATCATATGTTTAGAAGGGGCTTGATGAAGCAGAGCCTATGGGCCAAATCTTGGATGTGGCCTGTATTATAAAGCCAGTGAGCTAATAATAGTTTTTACATTTTATTTTTTTAATTTTTATTGTTTTTTACATTTTTAAAGGATTATAAAAACAAATATAGGGTATGTGTTAGAAAACCTGATGATCTCATTCTCAAAAAGGCTGCATATTGTAGGAAATATTTTACACTATGTGGGCCATATAGTCTTTTTTGCACCTCTGCCAGCAACTCAACCCTTTCAGCCCTGAAGGAGCAACTGACAATATGTAAATAAAGTGAGTACAGCAATGTTCCATCAAAACTATTTACAAAAGCAGGATTCAGCCTGGAATGGTCCAGAGGGCTGTTATTTATTGACCGCTGGTCTAGACTAGTGATAGTGTTGGAGGCTGTGAGAAGTCATTGAAAATGAAATATAGATTGAAATTAGCACTGGGGTGCAGCCTGCTGGTGGATAGAACATGGGGTGTAATAGAAGGAAGGATGACCAGGTTTTGGGTTTGAGCAAATGGGTAATGGATGTGGCCATTAAACAATGTAGGGCACATACAGAGAGAGAAAACCAGATTCGGAGAGGGATCAAGGACTCTGATATGTACACGTGGTTTTGTATATTTGTACACTCATTTATCCACTTCATGATTATTTTGGAAGAGCCTTCATGAACAAACTACTGCACCAGGCATGTTGAGTTTAAAAGAAGGGATCAGACTAGGTTCTTGCTCTAGGGCATTGAGCGGAGGAGGCAATGCATGCACATCATATGTAGACCATGAAGTTGTCAAAACAAAAGTACGGGTAAAACATCATGAGAATTCCAAGGCACAACATGACTCCTTGGCCCAACAACACCAATTTCATAATTCTCTGCCAACCCTTTGTACCTAAGAACTGTAGAATCTCAGGTTTGAAAAAGACATTAGAGGTCTAGTTCAAGCCACCTAAGAGCTCCTTGAATCCCTTTCACAATTTTCTTCTGAAAAGCAGATAAGCTTATGCTTGAATATTTCCATAGAAACAGAACACACCAAGTTTGAGTCAATACTTTGGATGGGTGATATATTAAAAGAAATTTTTTTGGTAGTTCAGAGTTCTTTGTTTTAAATCATTCCACTGGAGCCAATATAAATTGGTCTAATTTTTCTCTTCAACAGTGGATCATTAGATATCTGAAGATTGTGTTTTTATAAATCTATCATTCTTATATGTAGACTATGGTTTTCTATTTCTTTTATTTTCAGAAACTTAGAACCTGCATTTAATAGAATATGTATTGGACAACATTCAACCAATAACTCTTGAACTGAGTAGTCCTGAGACGTCTTCTTCATCTCAAGCACCTGGGTGGAGAATGATGCAGTGAATGAACGTGTGAAGTGTTCTAAGTGAGGACAAAATAGTCTAAGTGAAACCGACACCTGTGTTGCTCCTGACAGCATTGACCTTGTGGGTTCTTGTAAAAGTGAGAAATGAGAAAGATGATGAGGAGGACAAGGGAGAATCTGATACATTAAAGTGAATTTGCTGGTACAAACTCGTGGAGGCATGGACTCCATCTTGTACCATTTTCTCATCATGCCTATAGTCAGCCCTCAATAAAAACTGGAATTTGTTATTTAAAAATTTAAACATCTCCTGGGATGGTGTCTGTCCACTAGAGGGTTTTGGCAAGCTACCATGAGTGGTACCTCATTTCAGGCAGAACTGCCTTCCATGCATGAGGACCACCATTTCCCTGGGACTTCAATAATGCCAATTTGGTAGTGAATGGAAGTTATACATAAGACAAGTAGATGTCACAGCTTACAATGCAACACCTAAATCACTGAGGGAAGAACACTCTTTCTACAGAGTATTCTCCATTTCTCCAGTACTTGGAAAGTGTAAAGCTTCTAATAAATATGAAGCCCTTCAGCCCTGACTGGTGTGGCTCAGTGGGTTGGGCATCTTCCCACAAGCCAATAGGTGGCTGGTTGGATTCCAGGTCAGGGCACATGCCTGGGTTGCGGGTCAGGTCCCCAATTGGGGCAGGAGAGAGGCAACTGATCAATGTTGCTCAAGTACATCGATGTTTCTCTGCCTTTCTCCCTCCTTTCCCTCCTCCCATAAACAAACAAACAAACAAACAAACATTACAAAATATACAAGGCTTTTCAGAAAATTAATTTCCAAATGTTGCCCCATAGCATGAGTTGTTTTGTATTGCACAGTAAATGGTCTAGCCAGTTCCCCTGACTCAGAACACTGGTGCTCTAACCTCTCCCTCTTCAAATACGACCAATTCTGCCTTTCTCTCATTTATGTCTGTCACTTCCTTAGTATTTCCACTCTGCTGTCCTGATTCAGGGCCTATTACTCACCTTTCTAAATGCCTTAATGTTAGCCTTTCCTTCCAGTGCAACCACCATACACAAATCCACTGGATTAAACACAAGCAACTCTGACTATTCTATTGTCCAGTGCAGAACCCTCTTTGGCTTCCCATTGCCTAAAAACGAGTTAGAAATTCACTAAAGTTTCTTCGGAAGCTGACTTTTTTTTTTTACTTCTACCTACTTCTGTCTGTCTCTTCTAAGCTCTAACTAGACTACCTAACATTTTGGAACATGTCCTTTGCTTTCCCATCTCTAGCCTTTGCTTTTGCCAGTCACCTCACCTGCTAACTTCCTTTCTTCACCTGCTGAAATCATACCCATTAAGTCTAGATAAAGCTTTACACTCCTTCCCTCAAGACCTTTCTAGATACCTGCAAGTAGAGGTGACCTCTGCTCTCCTGAGCTGTGTGGTTCTTTGTGGGTGCCTTACTATATTTATACTGACACATATTTTTACATGTATTAGACTTACAAATTTCCTACTTGACTGTCTACTTCCTAAGGGAAAGTGCTATTTATAACAAATGCTTAACTTTTCTATAGCATTTAATTCAGACTTCTGCACAGTAGTGTGGTATTTGGCCTAAAATTAAGGCCTGACATTATGTGTCAGGGAAAACCAAGAGGGCTTCAAGTGACCTAATCACAAGTTCCCCTCCCTGTTGTGCTTCCATGGGTGAGGTCCCCTAGCCAACAGCCCTCCTGGCCATCAGACCTGTCACAGTGCCTTCTTACCCTGGGTAATGGGCTTCAGTTCTCTGCCAGCCCATGGAGTTATTCAAACAAGTAAGTCGAATCCTCCAGTGGCAACCAAGGGTCACCTCCCCCGATTATTACTACAAAGCTTGCCTCCCACAGCCCCTGCTCATTCATTCTCTTCTCGAGAGCAAACACCATGTGGCTCTGCATGGTGTTCTCCTCCAGGCTGCGAATAAGCTGTTGTCAATCTCATCATCGGTCCAGGGTAGGGTGTCCTGTTTAGCCAGCCCCAACACTCTAGGATGGTGACCTCCCCTCACCAGTGGGGTGACAAGGAAGTGATTGAAAACAAGTTGTTACTAAATCTGTTTACTTGTTTCTTTAATTTAAAAAAATAATAATAATAATTTTGGTCATAAGACATCTTTCCAATTATACTCTAAGTTTCTTGAGTGCTAGGATGATGCCTTTGCTTTACATTTCTCACAACTCTTAGCATAGTAAGTTCCAAGGTGAATAAAACGTAAGTTCTCGGCAAAATTTTAAACAATTACTTGATAGGTGAACACTCTAACATCCAGGTTTGAGCTTTGGGGCCTGGGCTGCTTTGCTGTGGGCAATAGGCAGAAAGTAAGAGGTGCAAACAAAAAAGCACAAAATATTTATGTGTGTATAAAAGAAAACTAGATGTTAATGTAGTTCATTTTATAATAACAGCATCAAAATTAGCACATCCAAAGAACCCCACTTGGGAGGCAACCACACTTATTGTCAGGGTGTTGCCCCGATTTAAAATATTTTAGAAAGTTCTTTAGGACATCTGATACTTGGAAATTTCCTGCTGTGAGTTGGTGTATGATTTTGTAGACATAATCAAAAGATGTTGAGGCCGAGTCAGGCAAATAAGGCAAACAATGTGGTCAAGCCAGGTAATACAGCTTGGATGCAGAAACACGGGAGATGATTAGTATTCAAACTCATTTTCTTTCAAAGCAAGTAAAATTCTAAAATGTTATCCTAATCCCCATCCCATGAGAGACTTTTCTAAAAGGGCCAAATTGTTGGAAGGTGGATGTCATCTCTCACAGAGACCACAACGGAGGGGCAACAAATTTTGAAAGGTATAATTTTCATTTGTTTGCCTAAAAATGTTAGAATTAATCTCTTTACCAATTCCTATGTAAAACCATAAATATGTAATCACATGTAAATACTTTAACATATAAATGATTGATGCTCAAGTTCTACACAAACTAGAATATTCCAAGTAATGAATGAGCGTGAGCTTTGTCTAGTGCACATACATGCAAAGAGGTCACTGTGTACCTGAAGACCAAATTAATGATTAAAGCTGGGGCTAAAGTACAGTTGTGTTGCTTTCCTTGGTATTCACCCAAAAGAACTGAAAACTTATGTCAACCTAAAAAACCTGCACATGGATATTTACAGCAGTTTGGATATTGATAGCAGCTTTGCTTGCCAAAGCTTGGAAGCACCCAAGATTTCCTTCAGTAGGCAAATGGATAAATAAACTGTGGTATAGCCAGACAAAGGAATATTATTCAGTGCTAAAAATAAATGAGCTACCAAACCATGAAAAGACATGGAGGAACCTTAAGTACATATGACTGAGTGAAAGAAGCCAATTTGAAAAGGCTACATACTGAATGAATTCCAACTATATACCATTCTGGAAAAGGCAGAATTATGATGATAATAAAACAAATCCTCAGAGGTTTTGGGGGGCAGTGAAAATACTATGTCTGATGCCGTAATGATGGATACATGTCGTCATACATGTGGCCAAAGCCACAGAATGTACAGCACCAAGAGTGAACCCTAAGGTGATTATGACTTTGAGTGATACTGACATGTCTGTCAGTGTAGGCTCACCAACTGTACCAAATGGGCCACCCTGGTGGGGGATGTCGAATGACCAGGCGGCCACACACATCAGGGAGCAGGCATATATATCTCTGCAGTTTGTCCTACGTTTTCCTGTGAACCTAAAACTGCTTTAAAAATAAAATCTTAATTAAAAAATGCATTTGAGTTAGTTTGACACAAACGTTAGTATGAACAAACATTTAGCACTTTTATGTATGAACATCCCCTTTATATATATATACACACACAAAGATGCATGCTCTAAGACATTTTGTACATACTGATGTATTTTAGTTCCTTAGAATTCTGAAAACTTTCTATGATTTATTCTGTTTCAAGCAGTAAGTTTGATCATTAACATTTACTACAAGTTTTCTTCACATAGCTTGAGTCAACAAAATGAATCTTTTCAAAATATGAAATCATTTTAAGAAAGGTTTTGGTATTCCTCATTTGCCTGACATGAATACCTTTGAAATCACTCATAGAAATCTGAAGACTTATCTTTTCCTTCTGTCATCTGGTCAGTGTTTGTTTCCTCATTTTATCATATTAGTAGGAAATTATATCCATGTTGCTAGTGTGTTATTTGGAATAACTGACATTGACAGGCATGATATAATAGGTTTCAGATCAACTGAAAATCAGTAACATTCATAGACATATTAGCACCTGAATCAGGTCTGTATGCCATCTTCCTGCCTGAAAACAGTATTTTGCCATCATCAGGGTAAGTTACTACTACAGAACAAGCGTCAGAAGCGAAATCTGCCCCTCTGAGAAGTTCCGGTTCTTTTCTTTCATTTCTAATCAGAAAACTACAGCTTCCATAATGTCAGCAAGTATAAACCAGATCGTGCTTGGGTTATTATTATTTTTTAAGCAACTCACAAGTTGGTCATTATCATTATTTTTTAATTAGCCTGTTCTCCCCTAAGGAAGTACACTGGTTGTAAAAGAAAGAAAATCAATGTGATGTCCACTCTGGTTGGAAATAATGGTTATATTCAAAGAAGATTTAGTTTAACATAAAGCCTAATAAATAAAATTGATGGGACACTGATGGATAAAAACTGAGGCCCACAAACACTGTCACCCTGGCCCTCACCTGACAGGGTTGTTGAGAATCAAAGACGACAGCACAGCTCAAGGAAACATTCAGCGAGTTGAAAGTACAAGGCCTTGCCCTGCTCAGCCCTGTCTGCAGGCTTTACAACAACCCACGGCTACAGTGAGACACAAGGGACAGGTGGCTAGAAACACGTCACCACACTGGCCCCCATGGACAAAGCCACAGAAAAGAGCCAGCGTGACTTCCTCCTGCAAAACCGGTTAATCTTTCCCAGAGCACGGGGACATATATTTCAGCGTCCAGAAACACCACTGGATTCAGAAACCATACACTGCAGCTAATTTACTAATAAGCCATGAAGTATTGTCATAAATTACTTAAACTGGTACTTGTCCAATTAAATGAACAAACTACATCCTGCAAGGTAGTGGCCTTGAGGATTTATGGCAGTTGTTTGTTTGCATGCTAATTTGCCAAATTTCATTAAGCTGCTCTGGGTCCACTCCTTCACCTTATGCTAATCAGCCGGGCCCGCCAGTGCTTATATTTTCAGCTCTGTTTTTCCGCTCAAGAGCATGACCATTTTTAATCTCGACAAGTTTCCTTACGCAGTAAGAGTGGAGGGCATGAGTAAGCAGCAAATGCACAGCACAGCCTGTGTTAGACACGATGGAGTAGGGTAAGTGGCATGAACGTTTAGTTAGGATGTCACAAGTGCTGCACACAAAGACCATTAAGAAAAAAAGTGCAGAGCTCTCCTGCCCCATCTCCCATCCCCTGCCGGGGCCCAAGTGCCAATGTGGATCAACATGGCAAGCAGGGATAACTCTCCTTAACTGAAAGTGGGCAAGGAGAAAAACATGCATCACCTTCTCAACGAGATCTATGCAGGCTTGCAAATCCAGACCAAAGTCGATGCGCATCCAGTCAATGCCTTCTTTCCTATATTCCTCTTGTTCAAGAACAAACATGTGCTGATTGAAGAACTGTTGTAATTTTTCATTGGTAAAATTAATGCAAAGTTGCTCAAGGCTGTTATACTTCAAAGATGTAATTAGGTAGGAAGAAAAGATAACAATAAAATTGAGAAAATGGCCACTACCTGAGGTAGTATATACATTAATTAACTTGACTACAGTAATTATTTCACTATGTATATGTGTACCAAATAGTCAAATTATACACCTTAAATATATACATTTTTAAATTATAGAATGTAACTCAAAAAAATAAAATAAAATTGAGGTCCACTTGGAAAAATGTGAAGAGAAAAACATTAGCACTCACATGATGGCAAATAAGCCCAGTAAGAAATAAGTGCTCAATTAAATTTTTACTTCCTTCAGATATACTCACAAACTAGAGATCATGACAATAAAATAACAGTGATATTTGTTGGGAACCGCTTTGCCTGGTTTCAGGAATTGTAACTGCCTCCTATAGATAAAAGTGAGTGACCAACCTCTGGAATGTGAGCCACAAAGAGACAAAGCTTATCTCTGACAGCAAATGCTGCCTCTGCTTCATTCCCCTGCCCCCAAAGTATGGTCAGATGGTCAGAGACAGGTGAGACCCCTCAGAGGAGGGGCAACCTGGGCCAGACACGATCATGTGGGAGGCTATCATGGAAGGACTTGGCGGGGCTGCAACAGAAAGGGGGTGATGGACCCTCACCCCCTGGCTTTGATGAAGCTCGAGTCCCCATGTCGTCTGGGAGAAGCGCTTCCTGGCTCTAATCCACTTAAGCCTAAAAACCTATGATGGGGAAGGCGGTGCAGCCCTGTGCTGGGAATGGTGAGTTCCCTAGGTGATCTGGTAAAGGAAAGAATTCCTAACAATCCTGTGAAGCCCTCATTGTTGAGAATGCTTTTAGTTAAATGATAAAGGCCCAAGCAGAAAAAAAGTTTATGTTCCCAAAGTTCTATAGCCTTTACCTGACAGACCCTGATTTAGACAAAGCCCTAATGGTTCTTTGTATACTATCTACTATCTACTTCCTGACAATGATTAATAAGTTGTACCTGAACTGTGTGAAAAAAAACAACAACAATAAAAGCCTGTCTAGGCAAGGGTCAGGGTGCTCTCTCTCCCCTTGAGAGAGTTACCCAGCCTCTCCAAGCCCCTCTCCCCTTAAGAGGGTGGCCAGGCCGTTCTGAGGCTCTCCCCTCTTGAGGGAGTACCTGAGCCAGCCCTTTTCCTCTGCAGGACTCAGTAGTCCATGTGAATTTGTCTCATGTCTCATCCATGATGCCACAGGCCCTGCTGGTCAGTGCATGTGTCAGATATTAAAATTCAAAGTCACAAAATATTCCTTTATCTCTGGGTACCTTTATTTAAAGCTTAATTTCTTAATACTATTGATCATTAATTATTATTTATTAATATTAATAATGGCTATTTTCAAAACAAAGTAGCTCTTAAGGTTTGCAAAGAACAAATTGCATCAAGCTTTGATGACATTTTCTGACATTCAATTCACATTTTCTAATCTCCTTGTAAATATGCATTGACTTCATCTTATCAAATATACTTACATCAAGGATTTCAAAGCCAGTGATGTCAAGAATGCCAATGAAGAACTGCGTTGGTAGCCGGGGAGCCAGGGCCCTGTTGATACGTGCCACCAGCCACTTAAACATCCTTTCATATATTGACTTGGACAGGGCTCCAACAGCGTGGGTCACCTAGGAATCACATTGAAAGCACTCCTTCATCTGACAGCGGTATTCATTTTAATCTACCACTCTCTATCTGTAACTGCCTTCTAGTCAACCCAGATATATGTATTGACCTTTTGTAGTTCTAGCATACTGCTGAGATGATACATGAGAGGAAATACAATACAATGAGAAAAAAGGAAAAAAGAAACAAGGAATGGAGGAGAGGGAGATAGAAGAGGGAAAGGAGAGGGAAAGAAAGGGAGGTGAAAGGAGGTGAGTTACCCTGATGTTTTTTTACCCAATACGCGTGTGAGAGGAATCATGTTCCTGTTACCAAAAGACCAAATACCCTGGGGTGAGGTGGCGATGTGTTCAGAAGCCTTGCTACTCAAAGTGTGACCCTGCAACCTGCATCAGCACTACCTTGGAGCTTGTTAAAGATGCCAATTCCAGTTCCAGACCTATGAATCCGAATTTGCACTCCAACACAATCCCCCACTAACTCCCATGTACCATTAAGTTTGAAAAGTACTGGTAGAGTAACTGAGGACTCCGGAATCCCTAGCCCTGCCCTCCTGCTGTTCTTGCAGCTGCTAATGAACTGTGCCACCTTTGGCAAGTGACCTAACCTGTCTGGACTGCATGCAGTATCTTCATCTGCATAATGCTCTTGTCTAACCTCAGCTTCCCAGAGCTGCTCTCAAGTCCCTGCAGGGAGAATGGCAATTTAGCACAACATTCTGACTCAGATTCTCCTACTGTAAAACTCAGGCTGCATCCCCCTCCCTGGAGGTGTGTGGCAAAGGCTCTCACATAACCTACTGGGGAGAGCTCCAGCCTCTGTGTCTGGATGACGCTGTGCAAAGGCAGAGCCTACTTCCACATGCAAAGGCGCTGGTGTAGTAGCAGGTTTCTAACAGACTCCAAGGAGGAGTGGATTTCAGCTGGGTGTACTCCAAGCCTGGAAGCAGAATGTGCTGCAACCGCTTAACATTTAAAACAGACCTATCACATCCATCCTTCAGCTGCCCCAGAGAGAGCACACAGCCGGAGCCGGTCGGTGTCTGGTGTGATTTAGGTCTGAGTCACCCACTCTCTGATCAGTTATATCTTGAGTCATTCTCACAGTAATCCATGGTCGGGATGGCGTCTCTTTTTTATTATTGGCGTCAAGAGCACACCCGAACAAATAAAGCACCGAGAGTGATTTTTATCCTCTGGAGCACCAAGGACATCACTCTCTGTCTACAGCAGTTACTTAGGAACTTTAAAAAGAACATGACTAACTTGTTCATCTCCTTTTAATTCCACAAATGCTTGAGAAGTGCGGGTGGGAGAAAAACTTGCCTCAGGGAATAGGGAAGAAATACTAGAGGAAAGCCCGACGATGTACACAGAGAAAGAAATAGAAGGCATGATGTCTGCTGAGAGAATTACTGAAACCCATAAACCAACACACAGCACACTAAGTCATTTTCTGCCCAATGACTTGAATTAGGCAGCTAAATCCACATTTCTGCTTTTTAGGAACTAAATGGACTCATATCTTAGCTCTTTTTAAAATAACCTCACAGAAGACTTACTTTGAGCTTACTAGGGGAGCAGTGATTCATGGTAGCTAGGATAAAAACAACAAAAAAAATCAGGGGGTCAGCCATATTTTTAACCACTTTGATCCCTACCTTTCTCATCTGTGAGATAACAATAATATAATATGCATATCATAGGGTTGCTAGAGAGATTCAATGGGACGGGCAGTATAAATACATATAACACAACATTTGGCACTTATTGGATACTGTTAGTTCCCCCTTTCCACCTTTATCGATTCCTCATCCTCCCTCCATTGTTTACCAGATGTGTTTCTAAGGTTCCCCGTCTTTGAGTATAAATGGAGGCCTAGACAGTATCAGCTGTGCAGTCTTGCCATTCAATTGAATGACACATCCACACTTAGCATAGCACTCACTGTTGATTACTCAAGGGATACAGATTTTTATTATTGTTTTATCATTATTAATCTTTTTAAGTTAAGATACTACCCTGGCTGGTGTGGCACAGTGAATTGAGTGCTGGCCTGTGAATCATAGGGTCACTGGTTCGATTCCCAGTCAGGGCACGTGCCTGGGTTTCAGGCCAGGTTCCCAGTAGGGGGTGAGTGAGAGGCAACCACACATTGATGTTTCCCTCCCTCTCTTTCTCCCTTCCTACCTCTCTCTAAAAATAAATAAAATCTCTTAAAAATAATAGGATAAATTAAAGTAACATTTGTAAAAGGCATAGTTATAATTCTTATTAGATCATAAAACACTAGACAAAAGAGCCCTAGTTTTTTTTTAAATTAAATTTATGGGAGCAACATTGGCTAGTAAGATCATGTAGGTTTCAAGCGTACATTTCTACGACACATGATATGGCTATTGCACTGTGTGCCCCCCATTCAAAGTCAAATCATGTTACATCACCATATATTTGACCTCCTTTACCCTTTACTATCCCCCCACCCTCCTTCCCTCTGTACTGTTGTCTGTGTCTATGAGTTTCAGTTTGTTTGTCGTTCTTGCTTGTACATTTGTTGCTTTCAGTTTCATACCCCACAGAGGAGTGAAATCATATGGTTCTTGACTTTTTCCATCTAACTTATTTTGTTTAGCAGGATATTCTCCAGGTCCATTCATGTTGTCACAAATGGCAATTTTCGTATTTTCTTAGGACTAAGTAGCATTCCATTGTATATATGCACACAATCATGTGTAGTGGCTCTCAACTCAGGGTGGCACCTTCCTCTAAAGAAGAATGACTGGAAATCTGTTTCCAAAGGGCATTTGCTGAATGTCACAGTGACTGAGTTTGCCACGGGTATCCCACACCTGGAAGCAGGGATGGGAAACCTCCTACAATGTGCAAGACACTCTTACGTATGAGGAACTGCCTTATTTAGATGCCAATCACTGCTCTGCTGAAACAGAGGGATTCAATCTCTTCACTGGGGTCCTGAAAATATTTAACCAAGGTCCCAGAGTTAGTTAGCAACATTTAGAGCTAGAACTAAATTTTTCTACAGTGTTAACACTGCAAGAATTTTTGCCATCTTTTGCAATTGCCATCAACAGAGCATAGACATACATCTCTATTCTTAGCAGTGGCAATTGTCTCTATAAAGTCAGTAAAATTCCTAAGAAAAGAAAAGCCTTACAGTGTGCTTTCTCACTCTGTCTCCAGGAGAGGGAGGAAGACAGAGGGGGAGAGGGAAGGGGAGAAGGAGAAAAGGGAGGGAGAGAGAGGGAGGGAGGAGGGTAAGGATTTTCTTTTCATTTAATGTTGAATAATAATATAGAAGCTTGCTTCACTGGTTCTATTATAATAAAGCCTGGTGTGGTAACTCAGTCCCTGAGAACACAATATTAAATAGGCAAAGGTTTGATTCCAGTCCTTCCGCGGCCTGATTAGTTTTTCGCAGAGCAAGTCCTTGTTCTATAGTCACAGCATGTCATGCAGGCATGTTGTGGTGAATGTCTTACAAAGCAAGAAGCTGCCAAATAACTCTCAGCTCACTACCAAGGAGTAGCTCAGCTCCTTGTCCTGCTAATCGTGGTTCATGTTCAACTCGGTATTTAGTTTATTTGAACACTTGCGGAGCACCCACCACTTGCAGAGAGCTGTGCTGACTGACTGACTACTGAGGGTGTCACGGTGAATCACACACACTCAGCGGCCTCAAGAAACCCAGGCTACCAGACAGGACGCAAACGTAGGCAAATTGTTTCAGGATAGTTAGTATTGTGGCAGAACTAGAATTATTGATTCGTAGAGTAAAGCTAAACTAGGAGATTGGTTTTGATTAGTTGGTGAAATGTTTTAAGTAAAACAGTCACACCAGATGCCTTGATACATCAAACAAAATCGTTTATTGTAGTCAAAATAACTGTCTTCTATCACAAATTTGTTCACATCTCTCTCATTTTTGGATTTCAGATGTAGAAAATCTAAATGTCACCTGAGTACTAGCTGTGTGTCCTTTGGAATGTGATGAGTTTCCCTAACCCTAAGTTTCCTGAAATGGAAAAATATAATTACTCCCGACCTCCCTACTTATCTTTGAGTATTGTAAGAATGGAAGGGGACAATATCTCTGAATGTTTAATACATATATGTGATCACACCATTTTCTCTTACCAGAAAGACCGCACTTCTCAGCCCCCTGTAACTAAGGGGACAATTTGACCAATTCTTACCAAGAGAGTGCTAGTGAAAGTGATATCAGTTCCAGCCCCAAGCAGCCCAGGCGGAGCATTTGCTCCCCAGATCATCTGCGTCCTGTGCAGCAACCTGGAGGCTGTGGGTTGCAGACGGCCTCACTACAAAGAGGAAGAAGGCTGTCTAGTGTGGACTGGTCTTGGTGGAAGCAAGAAATAAATGTTTATTTTATTGTTACTGAGATCTCAGCACGTGTGTGTTACTGAGGCATGTATATTTCATACTGACTAACACACATTTCAGAGGGAAGTTATTCTTTTGAAATGCACTGGCATGCGCAGATGAATTCACTACCCAGCAGCTCTGGGAATAGCTGCTGCGTTCTGGCAAAGCCTCAGAGCCCTTGTTAATTCTATTGTTAAATCTTTCTCCTAGATGCTGGACGAAACCTATATGACCTTCCATCTTTCATTTCTGTTCCTACTCCCCTCCCCTCAAATACTAACTTCAGCACATGTTCTGAAATCCTTTTCCAACTGTCACCATGGGTCTGTTACTCTGAAAAGTCAATATTTCAGATAGATGAAGGATGCCAATTTATGAGTTATATTCATGCCAGAAACCAACAGCTTTGAAACTTCTTAGCTGGACAACAAAGATTTGATCACAACATGTAAAGGGCTTGCCTGCCTCTGCAGGGTAATTTGCTGCTCCAGGGAAAACTGCCAATGGGGTATATTTCAGACTACAAAGACTCTTGACACCTGAGCCTCTACTCTGATGTGCTTCGCAACCGAAGACACTGGGAATGTTCATCACAGTCACTCTTTTTTTGCTTCTTTTACAGAAGCTTTTGTTGCAGACGTCATCAGAAATTGAAAAATACACAAGGGGGATGTGTATTCACGTACAATGAGATCATAGAATCAAAATACTCCTCAAGCGTCACCGTGCCTGCCCTGGCCGGGTGCTCCATTGGTTGGAGCATGGTCCTGTGCACCAAAAGGTTGCAGGTTTGGCTCCCAGTCAGGGCACGCATCTAGTTTACTGGTTCAGTCCCCACTCAGGGTATGCATGGGAGGCAACCAATCGATGCTTCTCACATCAAAATTCTCTCTCTCTCTTAAACCAATAAAAATATCCTCAGGTGAGGATTTCTTAAAAATCGCCTTACCTGTTCTACATTTTGACCTCTAGTAACATATTCACTACCAACTTTGATTCTAGGATGGATCAAACCCTTCACCAGCTCAGCGGAGTTAATGCCCATGAGGAAAGCGGCTTTGTCAGCACCTGTCAGAGGAAGGAAGGAAGAGAAGGAGGGAGGGAGGAGAGAGGAAGAGGGGAAGGAAAAATACTGTTAAATTTTATTCTATTATAGTCGAATGCTATCCAGAGGATGAAAGGATAGTATGTTTAAACTGATGTAGCAAATTAGATTACAGTTTTCAAATAATTACATGAACCCTAAATATTTAAGACTCTATTTCTTGGAAATGCAAATCAAAACCATATGAAACGCTGCTTCACAGCAACTAGAATGGCTATTAACAAACAAAAAAACAGAATAAGTGTTGGTGAAGGTGTAGAGAAATTGGAACCCGCATACACTGCTGGTTAGAGTGTAACACAGTATAGTTGCTGTGGAAATTACTTTGGAAGCTACTCAAAAGGTAAACAGAATATATAAAGAATTCACATGACTCCACTCCAGGAACACAAACAACCCAATTAAAAAATAGGCAAAAGACTTGAGCAGATACTTCTTCAAGGAGGACATACGGAGGGCCCAGAGACATGTGAAAAGATGCTCAGCATCACTAGCTATTAGAGAGTTACAAATTAAAACCACAATGAGATACCACTTCACACCAGTCAGAATGGCCACCATAAACAAATCAACAAACAACAAGTGCTGGCAAAGTTGTAGAGAAAAGAGAATCTTAGTGCACTGTTAGTGGGGATGCAGACTGGTGTAGCCACTGTGGAAAACACTATGGAAATTCCTCAGAAAACTAAAAATGCAACTGCCTTTTGACCTGGAAATTCCATTTCTGGGATTATATCCTAAGAACCCTGAAATACCAGTCTGAAAGGACCTATGCACCCCAGTATGTTCATAGCAGCACAATTTACAATAGAAAAATGCTGGAAGCAACCTAAGTGCCCATCAATAAATGAGTGGAAAAAAAACACCTGTGGAACATTTACACAATGGAAAACTATGCAGCAGAAAGAAAGAACTACCATTTGCAATAGCGTGGATGGAACTGGAAAGCATTATGCTGAGTGAAATAAGCCAGGTAGTGAAAGACAAATACCATACGATCTCACCTATAAGTGGAACCTAATTAACAAAACCAACAAGTAAGCAAAATATAAGCAGAGACATTGAAATTGAGAGCAAACTGACAGTAACCAGAAGGAAGTTGGGAGAGGATAATGGGGGGGTGGGGGTGGGGAAGGGTTTCCAGGAACGTGTATAAAGGACACATGGACAAAACCAAGGGGTGGTGAGATCAGGGAAGAGAGGCGGGGATGCCTGAGGGGGGCGGGTTGTGGAGGGACAATGGAGACAACTGTACTTGAACAACAATTTTTTTAAAATAGCTCAAAAATAAAAAAAACAATCCAGAGTTATTCTAGACCCAGAAATCACACATCTAGGTTACATAGCCAATAGAAATGAAAACATATATTCACACACACACAAACACATAAATTATATGCAAATGTTTCTAGCAGCATTATTCATAATAGCCAAAAAAGTAGAAATGCCCAAACGTTCATCAGTGGATGAGTGGATAAACAAATTCTGTATATAAATACAATGAAACATTTTTCAGCCATAAAAAGAAATGAAGTATTGATGGAGCTACAACATGGATGAAACTTGAAAATATTATGCTACATGAAAGAAGATGGACACAAAAACTCATGTATATATGATTCCATTTTCACGACCTGTCCAGAAAAGACCAATCCATATAGATAAAAAGATTTGTTGTTGCAGAGGCTACAATCTCTAGGGAGAGAAGGGCATGGGGAATAACTACTCTAGTGCACAGGGTTTCTTTTGGGAGTAATGAAGTGTTCTAGAATTAGATGGTGATGATGGTTATACAACCTCTGCATACATTAAATCTCACTAAACTTTATATTTAAAAGGGGGGATTTGTTGTGTGTAAATTATAGCTTATTTTTAAAAAGAATCTCTAAAAAGAAATGTTTATCTGAAGGACATGGAATATTTCATCTTTATTATTTGCCCATTTCTCCCTCCTATATATATACTTATAGATTCTTTCAATGAAACAGGGACTTGTAATTTGATCATTCAAGAGAACCAATAATCAACAGAAGCCAGGCCAATTGCCCAGTACTGTGTTAAAAACCATTCCTTTTCCAGAAGCCTCTGTTTGTGCCATAGTGCCCTCTGCTGCCCAACAAGAATACTTGCAACCCATACAATTGCACTTGCGTAAACCAGTTTCTATTTTCTAAGGACAGAAGTGGAGAAGAGTGTTATCAAAAGGAAAAGTAAATAGACACGTATCACATCAGGTGTTTAAAAAAACCCTTACAACAAGAATGCCACAGGTGAAATGTTATAAGCACATTCAAATTGTATATTTTTTCAGTTATCAAACAAAAGTAATATTTCACTCCTCTGAAATCTCCCTGCTACGTCTCCCATTTTAAATGAATCCTGACATATACAATACTAGTATATCAAATGCAGTCAGTCTATAAAATAACGTTTTGTGATAGAAAAATGCAGTCTTTCCTCACTTTACTAAGAAGCACAAAATTTCCTGAGCGATAACCACAAACGGGGCAAGTAAAACACATGCACGCACACACGCAATTAGAGAGCTGTACACCATCATTAACAATATCCACTTCCTTTTTGTGGGCCTTTAAGTTTTTCACGAAGACTTGAAAAGCTTGAAATGTTTGATTTCCTTGTTAACTAAAATCAATACGTCTTACACATACATTTCTGCAAGCTATACACCCACCCTGTGTCAGTGATAATGGTCTAGGTACTCGGTTGCTATGAAACCTTTCAAAATGCAAAGCCTGTTTGGGAAAATAAATGGAAAAATCAAAACTCAGGCAGACATGCCCACCTAGGCTGAGATATTCCTGCTCAGAGTGCCATGCTTGCACACGAAGGACTGATTACTTCAAGTTGAGAATCTAGTGCGTCAGAACCGGAGAGTTTTTAAACTGGAAGACACCGTGTAACGTGACATGAAGATATTTGAAAAGAAAGCGAGAAGTACAACATGCCTGATGAATCTGAGTGGAGATGAACAGTAACCAACAATGTGAAAAATGAACAATTCCACAATATCTGTCCAGGAAAAAGAAAAGAGACAGGAGTCTAGTTTTCTAAGGTTTGGAAGCATTCAGGTGGACATTATAGGTAATAACAGTCTCAAATTCATACACCATTTTTCTAGTGTTAAGAACAGTCCTTTGAGTATATTTCTATCCATTAACAAAAACACCCCCAATTTTTCTGGATGGCATCCCACCGTAAGCTCTAACAGAAATAGCATCCACCACTACGGAAGTATTTCTCACCCACTGCAGAAGCAGTGGAGCGTCCCCAGGGGACCAGCCTGTCTGGCACTTGTCCCCCAGGTGTTTGTTACATATCACACATGTTCTCTACTTTTTTTTTTTGACAGAAAACAACAGTGCTCATCATGTTATAAAAATAAATTACTTTATTTGCACTAAGATTTATAGTTTTACAATTAAGATGAAAATAGTTAAATTTGTGAATAAAAGTCCATCTGACCTTCAGAAGATGCTTTTGCAAACAAAGCAATCAATGTCTGTAAACATATTTTCCTCACGTGACCTGATGTGGTCCAGAAAGATACTTTCTGATATCCCCATCAAGAATCACCATTCCTTCAGGATGTGTGAACACACCCCCGGGGTGTAACTAGGCAGTATGATCTGAGCCTGGAGGTGAGGGTAACACGTAGGCAGAGCAGGGGTTCTCTTACATTGGTGTGGATCAGAGTAGCCTGGAGAGCTACTGCAGAACCAAAAGACTAGCTCCCTGAAGGAGATTAGGGTCTGGGCCTATTTTCATCATGTTCTCCAAGTGATTCTGCTACACATAAATGTGGGAGAGCAGAGTCCTTACTGCAATGGTCCTCAACCTTCACTGAACCTAGGGGTCACCTCAAACACTGCTGACTCACCCACCCCCAGGCCCATTTTCTTTGGTCTGGGTGAGGCCTGAGTGTCAATTGACAAACTCCCCAGCGATTCCAATACAAAGCCAACTTTGACAAGTATTCTCCAGAATACTTGGGTTTGTAAGTACGTACATTTTGAAGTCAAGAAGATGGAGAGAACAAAGTCTGACTTAACCTGAAAACAGGTAAGGAGGCTGAGAAAAGCAAAAGACAATTGTTTCGAACTTCACAATTTTCTCCCAGTTTAATCTCATCCGTGAACAACCAAATACTCAGAAAGAAAAAAAACCAGTTTTGTCAGTCCACACCTGACTGAAAGAGGAGTTATGATAATAACACTCAATAATTTTTTATGAAGCATTGGTATATGGTTTCTGAGTTGTTCACATTTCATTACTTTTAAAAAAGGTTTTATTTATTTATTTTTAGAGAGAGGGGAAGGGAGGGGAAAGAGAGGGAGAGAAACGTCAATGTGTGGTTGCCTCTTACACAGCCCCCTTACTGGGGACCTGGCCCATAACCCAGGCACGTGCCCTGGCTGGGAATCGAACTGGAGACCCTTTGGTTCACGGTCTGGTACTTAATCCACTAAACCACACCAGCCAGGGCACATTTCTTTAATTTATTGAGCAAAGTTTACTAAGCATTTGCTATGTGCAAGGCCCTGGTTCTAGATTCTATAGTAAGAAGAGAGCTAAACAAGACAAAAATCTCTGGCATCAAGGAATTTATAATTCATGAGAGTAAATAACACACAAGCAAAAATATCAAGTCCGTCAGTGGAAGCACTGCAGAAGAGATCAAGAAAGCAAGTATGATGCAAGTGGAACTAGGAACAGATCCTTTCCCAGCAGTGAAAAGTGGGAATGGCTGAAGTGCCCATCAGTGGATGACCAGATGAACAAAACATGGCGTGCACATAGAACAAACTATTACTCACACTTCAAAAGGAATGAAATACTGACACATACAACATGGGTAAATCTTAAAGTCTTAAAGACATTATGCTAAGGGAAATGAGCCAGACCGAAAAAACCCCCCACAAATATTGTATGATTCCACTTACATGACGTATCTAGAGTGCTCAAATTCAGAGAGACAGAAAGCAGAATAACGGTTGCCAGGGGCTAGGGGAGGGGTAAATGGGGAGTTATCATTTAACAGGGGGGGAGTTTTGGTTTGGGATGGCGGACACTTTCTGGGGATGGACAGTGGTGATGGCTGTGCACAGTGTGAGGATGCCTAGTGACGCTAACCTGTAAAATGGCACTATACCTAAAAACAGTCAAAATAGAAAATTTTATGTTATGTGTATTTCACCATAATTAAAAACATGAACTTTATTAAAAATTATTTGTTGAAGGATTTGAGTGAGTTTTCTTCTTTGTTTCGGTTGCCAGAAATGTAAATATTAAATGAAAATTACAACAACTCTGCTTCCTTCTCTTCATAACTGTGATTTTCCACTTTAATGAGTATTCTAAAACAGGTCATTCACTGAAAAATGCCTCAAATCTTTTTGATAAGCAGGCAAGACTATAGATTTTTAAAATGTGAATAAAAAACAAAGAAATGAAGCCATCATAGTCTCTGTCCCGTGAAAACTTTGCCTTTGAAATTCTGAAACTCTTGGCTCACACCTCCATTACATCATGTACTACATTTATGGTGATTGGTCTGTTTCTCCCCTTCCGTTGTTATCAGTGGTCTGTGTGCTGAAGGCGGGCGATGTCCCAGTGTGTTACCCAAGTTTAACAGGTTTACTGGCATCCTCAATAATTAAGAAGTGCTACTTATTCTGACATTCAAGGATTCCACATCAGCATGGTGGCGAAGAGAACAATTTTGAGGAATAGCAACGGAGGGAGATTGTTGATTAATTTCAACATTTTTTCAAAAACCAAGAGGAGAGGTCAACCGTTAGGAAAGGGGGGTAGGCCTGGGGTCAAGGATCTGAAGTGTATGTCATGACTTCAAAGTGATTCTTACTTTCTGTGCCTTCTGCTTCCACTTGCTCTTCTCTGGGTTTCTGTTTAAACTTCATGTTTCCTAAGTGCATGATGGCCCCAGTGAGTTTATAGGATCCATACTTCTCTTCGGGAAGAAAGCCCAAGATGTCCATGGCTTGCTGTACAGAGAGAAACAGATGGCCCTGTCTTCCTTTGCCTAATGGCTGTGGTAGCAACTCACTCCCCCCACTCCGTGTGTCCCAGTCCCCTAGACTCCGTGGGCTGTGGGCTCCAGAAGGAATTGGACAGGTCACCATAGCCCCGCAGTGTAACAGCTCCCTACGAAGCTCCCATCGGCCCTGCTGGCACTTGGTCACCCACGTCTACTGATCCCTTTAAACAGGAATTAAGAAGACAACAGACTTGGCTTGTTTAATTTCCAGTAGTTTGAGAAATTTTCTTGATGCCCTGTGTCCCTCCTCTCCCTTCCAGAAATCAGAATCATTAACTGGCTATATAGGTAAGTTATTTTCTTTTTCATGGTTATGGCAAAAAATAGTTCTATATCTGATGGGTTGCTTATTTCTGGGATTCCATATGTTCTCCCAACTTTATTCCAGAGCTGACACATTTCAGAGGCTGGTGAAAGGAAGTGTTAAAGAAAAAACACCCACCCATTTCATCAAAGAACTGTATCCTAAGAAGTCACTGCACATGGTAAGATGTGTACCAATTTCCATCTTCTGCTATAGGAAGGTGAAAATTGGTACAATCTTTCCAGTGGTGAACTTAGAATACACGTAAACAGACTATAAAAATACAGTCCCTATTTTATATTCTATTATAATCCTTACCTAGTAATTTCACTTGTAAGAATCTAGCATAACATGAATCTGATAAATGGAAAAAGCACTTACCTTCAAAGATATTCACCACAGCACAAAACAAAATAAACAAATGAAAAGCCTTGTTTCTAATATTAGGAGAATGGCTAAAAAATGATAGGACAAATGCCTGTTAAAATATTAAATATCCAAATAAATGGTCATGAAGAGTTCATAATACTGAAAACATATATTATAACATTAACTGAAAAAGTAAACTCTATATACCAAATATATACATAGTATGATTATAATCTTTTGTTTAAAAATAAAAGATAGCAACCCAGATAGAAAAAAAGAATAAAGACTATAAAGTCATATACATATGTGTCCATCTATACACACACATATATACACAGGTACATGTAACATATGCATATTTGACATAAAAAACAGCAGTTGCCATTTAGTCAAAACATCTTCCTACTTTTCTACTTGTCCCAAAGTTACTACAATATATAAACAATGTGCATTGTTGTAAGAAATAAGTAAACTTTGGACAGAAGCAGCCCTGGAGGGCCTCCTTCTCCTCTCCATCTCCAGGAGAAGAAAGGTCACTTCCCCGGGACCCTTTCAGAGAATGGAGATCTAAGATGCTTTCTTTCATTTCTCATTGGTGTTGCCAGACTTTGTTTTGATAACAAACACGCCTTACATCCGTGGCCAGCAGCTGGTCAGCATCATCCAAGCTCTCCACAGCCACTGCTCCATGACAGCAAATGTGGAAGTCAGAAGGGTTTTCAGACACCAGGAGCACATCTGCAGTGGGCAAACCACCAGTTAAACAGTTTAAAGAAACCCATGGAGCTATAGAAAATAATTGACCAATATTCACAGTTTTAGAGCTTATAATATACTCACAATCAAGCCAAAATAAACCAATATTAAATATCCAAAGCTCTGCAATCAATTTTTGCCCTCTACTAACTTGTCAGTCATGTGGTAACACCTCCCAGGATCAGGCAGGCCAAATCTGAAAGCTGATTCAATGGCAGCAGCTTGAATTGGTGTGAAAGAAAATAGATAATGTGTTGGCAAAACTTTGAAAACAGGAATTTGGCTTGGATGCGTGGTTGAGAGCTGAAGAACAAAACATGCTTTATGAAATTATAAGTATAATGCGCTTGAGCTTCAAAGGCTAGGAAGCAAGCAGACCCTGAGGTCAGCACTCCAGGAGCATTAGCAGTATAATCCTGTCACGGCATGTCCTCCCTATTAGGAGGCTGAGTCTGTCTGTCAAGAAACCCATGCATCAGCTACTGTGTTCAGTGCTGCTCCTCTCACATGTCTAAGACTCCTGACATGATTCACTTAGTCAGGAAACTCGATGCAGGCCAAAGTCAAGGCCAGCTGTCAGGAGCACTTCAGCAACTGACTTGGCCAAATCACATAACTCTTAATGCCACACACACGCTCTGAAGGAATTTTCTTTGAGCTGATCTGATTTTTCTATTTATCACTCAGTGACGTGAAGCTCTGTTATCTTGAACCCAAAATCTCAGGAAGAAAAAACTGGGCCACTGTGCAGTTGTTCCTACCAGCTCTCTTTGGAAACAACCCAAATGTCTGTCAACAGTTAAACTGTTGCATATGGGTTATTATTCAAAATAATTATGCTGAGTGAAATAAGTCATAAAGAGCATAAACCATCCTATAAAATACTAGGGAAATATTTCTATTATATTATTTTATTTTTGTGAAAGGTAAAAGGAAATTTACTCACTGAAATCTCAGAGGATCTTGGGCATGCACGTGAACCTTGTTAGAGATTTTTCTGTGTATCTCTTTTTCCCATACAAATTTCCCCAAGCATTTAAAACCCACAGTTTTACTGTACAAACAGCCTAAACCATAGCAATCTATGATTATGTCATTTTACACTGTAGAAAATTCTCAAAAAAATAGTGCTACAATAGAACTAAAAGGCCAGTAACAAGTAAACTTTATCATAAAAACACTCATATAAATTGATTCTTCTCCAAACCAAGTGAAGCTATAAGAGAGTCAGTGAGCTACAATTCTAGACAACTGGAGAGAAGTCTGGACCCATGATCAAACTTTGGAAATCACGAGTAGAAATGATCTTTAAAGCCATCAATCTACATGATCTATCACTACAAGACAGATCCAAGCACCGAGCCCCAGGACACTCATGGGAAAGATGAAAGAGAGGAAGCCACCCACAAAGAAATACCCAAGATTTAGAAAGGAAACAAGTGAGGGAGGTGTCCTGGAAGCCAAGAGAGAGATTTGCAAGGCAGGGAGACTAACCAGCCGTGTCAAATACTGTCACCCTCTAAAAGTCAAGATATTCCTATACACTCTACTGCAAGGTTCATTGATGGCTTTCCTAATGACTCTCAAATCCATATGTATTTTCTGAGAGCCAGACCCACATCTCCAATTTCCCATTAGACATTTCAACGCCAGGAGCCTGAAATAGCTCAAGTGGCCCCCTATGACGGTGAGTGTCAAACCCTATCCAGGCCAGACACCCAGGCGTCAGGACATCCTGCCCTTTCACCTCCTTCACAGCTCAAATGCAGACATCACTTCCACGTCTTTCAAATCAAAGCATTTATTTAATCTTGTTCCTCTGTCATGGCTGAGAGAAATGGCATGGAAGGAGGTAAAGATACAGAAATAAAAGTCCTTTTCCTCAAGAATGCTGAGGACCACACAGCTGAACAGTGCAGGGAATGCTGCTTTGTTTTAAGGGTTGAAGGCATCTTTCAGTTGGCTGACTCATTTTTTAAAAAATTTATTTTTCCAAGATTATTTTGTCAAGAATTACCTTATAGATCATTCTAAATTGCGACCTTTATATACTTTTCATTTAGCTTCATATTTACATCATTTTTGATCATTTTCATCCCAACCATAAAGGTCAAAGGTGCTGTGTTTGGCATTGTTTTCTCTATGTTAAATATAGGAAAATAGTCTAGAAAGGCTTACATACTTGCTCATCATCAGTTAATGATAAATTGAATTTAGAACATAGTCTCTAATATTTCTGTTACACTATGTCACTTACCTACTCAAACCTATGTCTAAAACTATTATGGGATTCCATTTCCTCCTTTGTCATAGACAGAAGGAGGGTCTTGTCCTGTCCAAGCAGGCTCACTTGGATAAGCGCTGAAGGAGACAGCAGGGATGATGAGGGCGGGGTACCGTGTGGGTGAGAACTATGGGGCCAGGAGGAGGAAGGAGTTACAATTCAGCAGAGGGCTGGTAGTATTACTGAGGAAGGGCTTGCAGCCCCAAAACACATAGAAGCCAAGATTATAGCACTGGTTTTAGAGCAAAGAAAGGAGCACTGGGGGGAGGGGGAGGGGGGGAAGGGGAGTGGGAGGAAGTAGAAGAGGGTATAAAAGTGATAAATGGTAATGGAAAAAAAAGTACAACAAAAACTACTAAAAAGTCACATAATATAAAAGACTAGGAAATAGTGGTACTAAAGCTTCCAAAATTTCCACCAAAATGACAATTTAAAAAATCAAGTAAAACCAAAAAAGAAGCACTATTTGTAAGTCGACTGGCAAGAACACAGGAGGCAAAGTTCAAATCTGTGTTACTGATCTGGATTTTGGGGTGGGCTTTTAAGGGTAGTAGCAATTTATAAGCTCACAAGTGTTACTTGTGAGTGGTGAAAACTTTTGTTCCAGGTCTTGTTAAACAGAATAGGACCAGTTTGAGCTGTCTACGATCACCAATCCCCCATTTTTGTTGTTTATTCCTCAATCTTGGGGAATGGGGCATAACCACTCTAGTTAATGCCTACTGATAAGGGACATAGTAAGTCAGGAAAAATGCAAGTCAGCATAAGGAAGTGGAATACTAGAACTATACAAGCAAATATCACAACCAAAACAATAGCAACTCATAAGAATTTAGGTTTATATAGCCCTGGTCTGGACTCTTGAGCAGAAGCTGTCTGCTTTCAAGATAACCTTCTCTTTCTTGCCAGGCGACATCTCAGCTCCCCTGCTTCCTCTGAAAAGTAATTTAAGAGTAATCAAGGATTCAGGAGTGTAATTGGGGGCTGACAGTCAATATTCGGTGTCCAGGCCTATATGGTGTTAGGATGCTCGGGTTCTCCTCCTCCTTCCTGCCTACTTGGGAATTATAAAGAGGATGAGGGGGTCTGGGTTAGAGATGGGTAACAGGACTTCATAGGGCCCATTTAATTTAGCTTGCCAAGTCTTGAGAAGGACCAAATCTCCTGGGCTTACAAAAGGGGAACATCTGTAGGAGACATTAATAGGCATATTCATGAATGCAGATAAAGTAGTGCCTGGAGACTGAATATATTTTATGGTATCTAATTTTTTTGCAACGTGATCATTTTCAAGATTGCAATAATAGTCTTAAGAAAGGGTCTCCCATATAACATTTCAGAGAGGCTCAGTTGGAGCTTGTGTCTAAGGGGCTACTCTTCTCCTAAGTCAGGTGACTGAGAAGACCGCGTACAATGTAGACAGCTGTAGTTTGCTTCTTTTATACCACAAGTTCCACACCTCGACAAGGCCAGTTGCTGCCTGGAGCCCACTGGGGAACTATCTGAGGTTCTTCTTTCATCTTCAAATCACCCTTCATTCCTGTCCTCAGGAAATACTTTTCTTCTTTTACACACTTCATTATTTCCTCCTCTTTTCTGTTCTGACCTACATACACCTCTTCCTTCACTTTCACTTTCTCTTCCTTCACCTCTGATTAATCCACCTTCTCTTCTTTTGTCACCATACTACCATCCATTTCCTGCGTCACCTCGAACGTGTCTGCTTTCTCCTCCTCCACCTCAGGCCCACCCCCCACCTCCTGCTGTTGCCCACTGACCATCCAGCATGCCTTCTTCCATTTCTCACCAGCCCAAAACTTCTTGCTTCACACCATGAGACCCACTCACATTTCCTCTGCCCTTTGTCCCCCTCTTTCTTCTCTATTCCTTATCTTCTCCATTCCTGTCAGTCCATTCCCTGCCTCTCCACTCTGAGCCTCCTCTTCACTGCTGTGCCCCTGACTCCCTTCCTACCTGACCAGAGACTTAGCTACGCCCCCTCAGCTCCACTCTGGAGACTGCCTTCAAATGTCCCTTCATTTTCAGCAGCAAAGCCATCAGCTAACAAACCTTGGCCACTGATTTATGGAAATTCCTTCCCCCATCTTTGGAAGGCATCTGGACATGCTCCCTTGCAATGCCCCTCCTGTTTACAATATGCATGCACATTGGGAAGGGTCTTACCCATGTTGTCTGTTTCCTTCCAGTAAGTGCCCTACTGGGTCTTCATTGATTGTGGTTAAGTGCTGGGGGAGGTGTAGCTTGTTTTCTCATGACAGGCTGTAAGCCTCAAACACCCTCTTAAGGAAGGTGGATCAGTTCTTCTTGGGCCCTTGTTTGGAACCCTTTTATGAAATCCTGTTATCTGGTGCAAGCCATGTGCTTCTGCTGGGAGTGGGCTGGGCCGGGGTGGGGGAGGGGCAGGCAGATCCCAATGGCTATTGCAGGCTCCCATGTGGAGCTCGGGCATCGCTGCGGCCTGGGCTAAGCCCAAGGCTGGCCTTGGAGACACTAAGCTGTGCAGATTCTGCCTCGGACAGGGTCTAAGGTGGGGGCTCCCGGCTGTGGTACTGTCCCAGTTGGCCGCTGCCTGCTGTGTCTCTACCTCACGGTTCTTTTCGCAGCCTCTTCCTCCAGTCCTGGCTTCCGTATTCGTAGCAGCTGTGGAATAAACTGCTGCATCTGGAACAAAGCTCTAGCATGAGGTTCTCTGTTCCTTCACCACTACCCAGCTCCTCCTCATGGATGCTTCCAAAATGCACAGAGGAAGAGATTCATCTTTTTAGGATCATCTCAGTAGGATGGAGTGTACATGTACAAATCCCCTAGGTTGATCTTGGTCATCCAGACTGCAGGAACTCATCTCAAAGGATATTGCCCTGCCAAAGGCAATGGATCCCCTGGGCCAAATTGAATACCCTGGGGAGACCAGACTCTTCCTTTCTGACTAACAGGCAAGGAAGGTACAAGGCTAGTCTGATGGCCCTAGGATTTTTGGTGGAAGCCTCAGCATTACTCGCAAGAAGTCACCCTTTACCCTGATGAATGAAGGAAGGAATCTTGGGAGGAGCCAGATATAGAAAACCTAGATCATCGTTTGGCTCTAACTCAGGCCAGACAGGTTTCTTGGCTGTCCCCTCTGCCTCAGAGTCTTTCTTCTAAACCTCAAAAATGGTGTCAGACCCATTTTTGAGCCATTTCTCACCTGACTCTGATAATGGGGCCAAGCAGCATCATAATACAAAAAAAAAAAAAGCGCACATTTTTCTAAATATTGGCCAGTTTTGATGAATACATCCCAAAGGACTACAGCCAGTTGTAACATTCCCCACAATTTCAGTTTTAAATCTGATTTTAATGCATTGAGAAAGGAATTTGTTTTTTTCTGTGACATGTACTATGACAATATTTAACATTTTAAGATAACAACTAGAATTATTTCTATATTTGACAAAACTTCCCATGTAATTTTAATATCCCAATTAGTTTAAAATTTCTTTTTTCTAAGGAGAGAATAAATCTCTGAGGTATTCCAAGGGCTCACTGGAATAACCCAATGCCATTTCCAAACTAAGAAAAAATCACCCTTTAAAATTTGAACCCTGAGAAGTTTATCAAACATACTTGACCAAAAAGACATACCACTATGATTCATTTACCCAAAGTGACAATAAAAGATAGGTCACCCCAGCAAAACTTTAGTTCTTAGGTTAAGGCAGCCAGGTTAATGACTTTCCACCTTGAAGGCAGTGAATGTGGGGCTCCAGTACCTTTAGTCTATAACAAGGCTGACATGCACACGACACAGTAGATGAAATATTCTTCCAAAGAAATTCAAGTCCCTGGGACTCAAACCTGACCTTTGAGGACCTCAGCAGTTGTAACCTTTCTTCCAATTGTCTCCCCAGGGTGACTGGAACCCACAATCCAAGAGATTTTTCAGGTAATTTAGGCACAAGTGCATTTTAATGAGGCCACTCACCTGAAAGTAATCTTATCCAGGAGCTGTTTCTTTTCTCAGAAATAGCAGGGAGGAGCCTGGAGAACTTTGCAGAATTGGGGGGGAGGGGTAAAGTAGAGCGGTGGGGAGGCATTGGTGGTATGGTGCAGAAACCCAGCGGTAAAAAGCTTCTACACAAACTAGTTTAGATGGCCACAGTCGCGCAAGGGCCCACACCCCATGGCAGGGGCAGAGTGGGGGAGCTGGGAGGCTGAGGGGCTTCAGTGCCTCCAGCAGGCAGTCACAAGGACCAATTCCATGGTGGTGGCTACTAAAATTGTTTCCAAGCATGGGCTTGACGCTTCACCTACATAGAAGCCAAAAATATGGCACCAGCTTTTGAAAAATGAAAGGAGCTCTATTTGCAAGTTGACTAGTAAGGAGACAGGAGGGAAAGTTCAAGTCTTGATATCCAGGGTCTGAGGCTGCATTTTAGGGGGTGGCAGTTTAAGGGTCCACACGTGTTACTCATGAGTGGTGTAAAGTTTGGTTAAATAGGAGAGGACCAATTTGAGCTGGTCTACGGTTAGAGTAGCAAGGAAGAATGGTGGGCCCAAGCGCAATATACACCCTTCTCCCTCGGCACCTTTCTGCATCCAGATGCATTCTTTCTAGAAGGCATTAAGCACATTTAATGGGGTTTTCTTTCCTTTCCTTACAACCAGGAGTATGGCTGCTGTCACCGGCCTAACCGCTTGCTGGGGCCGATGCTGTCAGTGTGAAGTGGAGGCTCCAAAGGGTATGCAGACTAAACACATGAGTGTTTGAGAAACTCTGAAAGGCCTTCAGCTAAAAGCACTGTCTTCACTGGGCCTTACGCAGTTTTATTTTCAAGGGCAATGAATTTTAATTGGCTTGAGGATTGAGGTTATCTCAAACGAGTGTCACGTAAACAGAGATCTTCTATTTAATTAATTTAATTTCTATCAAGAGAAATGGCCCTGGGAGAAAAAGAAACAAAAGAAAGTCAATGCATTTTTGTGAGACACTGTTAGGACTGGGGAGACTGCCCAGCCAATTAGGACCCACGCAGAAGAGCGCTGACTAGACTATGAGCACATGAAGGAGGGGGAGCCTGTCAGGGGCGGTGGGAAGTGAGTATTTTATCATTCGAGGCTTTGTTTTACATGTCACCCTGACGTTGAATTTTACTTTCTGCATGGCTGAATGTTCTCCAGGATTTACCTGTGTTCACTATGAAAAGGAGCAAAGCTGACACTGGGCTAAAAGAAGTTTAGATTGCAAGTAAGGTTTTATAGCTATCGCTCTCTGCCATAGCACCCATCATTACCTGTTTCTCAGATGTGCACGAACAGCTAAAGAGACTATGCACGGCCCAGCTCCAGAGAGAGTCATTCACACAGTCTGCAGCTGGAGTTGCCCAGTGCGCACAACCAACACATCTAGTGCCCCACGAATGACAGTGCAGAGAAAGTGGGTAAGGATAGACTAGTTCAAGAGAGGCCTCATGGATAAAGGGGTGCAGCTGAAGATGCTCCAGAATAGGAGGTCCAGATGCTGACAATTTCATCCCCCAGAGGCACTCAGGCCACCAGTAGACAGGGTCAGGCATACCTCTTGACAGGCTGTCAACAATGCAGAACACTAGGCAAAGTGTCAAGGATTGCAAGGGGCAAGGACCTGCTTCCTGAGCTCTTCTCCTATAAAGTTCGCACACCAGTGGAATAGCAAAAATGGCTATTATAGATATATAGAAAATGAAGTCAAAGAAAACAAGCGAAAAAGGAAGATATGTGCAGGGCCAATCTATACAGATGGCATTAAGAAATAAAAGATTTCAAGGAGCCATATCTGAGGCAACTGAGGAAGTGGATTTAGCCATGCCTGGACCAGAGGCCAGCCTTAGGTGAATGGAGGAAAGGAGGGAAGGGATGTCCCAAGCCATGTGGAGATGAGGAAGGGGCTGGCTCTGGTGTACCTCATGACCCCGTTTCCTTGGCTTCTTCAGTAGGTGGCCAGCCTTTCTGCTGAGATTTTTCCGTATTTGATTCTTTTGTACTACACAAATGCTCCTATTTTGAGAACGTTGAAAGTGATCTTCACATCGCTAAGATGTACCCTCTTGTATCAGTCCTCAGGGCACTCTGAAGCTTTTCTTTGGCAAACATGAATAGAAAGAATTCTGAATTTTTTAATGTCCCCAAGGACAATGCCTATCGAAAACAGGTGAACTGACAATCCTTAACTTGAACCAGCAGATGTCAGGCTTCGTGCAGCAATCATTTCAGTAGCCCCCAAACACTCAAAGTAAATGAGTTCAGGGCCATTATAACCACCACATACCCCACCCCACCCCCTCGCTCACTTCTCTGGGTGTTTTTTGTAGCTGGGCCTGCCCCCAAGGGCCACAAAACCCTGAGCCTGGCTAACCTGAAGCCACTCCTGTTAATTCCTTGAGTGCCAAGACGATGCACTTCAAAAAATAACCATTTTTCCACAGCAGCCCAGTCATCAGACTGTTGTGTTAGTAAACAGAGATACCCACCTCCCAAAAAGGAGAAAAATCTTGCAGTCACTCCTGGTACCCACGTCAGATCCTATGTGCGAAATGCCGTGCACTGCGTAAACATTTACGTCAGGACGATTAGATTTGCAACTGCTGATCAAAGGAAGACGCAGAACATCTGTTCCAGGTTTGGGTGGTAGGAAGGTGAGAAGAGGAATAGCTGCTACTTTTGTATCACTAATCACGTCCATAGCAAAAACAGTTGCCCTCTTTGCAGAGCTTTCCACACCTGGTGAGGGCACTTTGGAGTTGAAGTCCACAAAGTCAAATCACTGCCAGAGGTATGCCATCCGTCATCTAAGCATGACGGGCTGGGGTGTTGATCCCCCTCAGTTTGCTCACTGGGACCTTCCATCTCATCCCACACCCACTGCTGTGGGATCGTTGTTGTCCTCAGTAGCTCACATCATATGCGATACCTTTGAAATCCACTCAGCCTGTCCTTCTCCTCTTCCAGTGACTCCCCATAGCCCTTAAAACAACATGTAAACTCTCTGCCCTAGCCCGCAAGGCACTGTGTGGTCTGGTACCCGCCTACCTCATACTACACGACCCTCTCCTCTCCCCAACCCACAGTGATCAATTTCCTATTCTAAGAACAAACCAAATGCATTCTGCCTCAGGGCCTTTGGACTCGTTGTTCCCTCACCCTGGAATTCATTACTGAAAATCTTTGTCTACTTGCTCCCTCCCTCATTCAAGTACCTGGAAAAACATTGCCTTCTCAGAGAGATTGTGCCTGACCATCCTAGCTAAAATATAACCACCCACTATCCTACCAAATCCCAGTTTACTCTACCCTCTCACCCTCCTTTATTTTTCTTTATAGACCTCCCATTCTCTGAAAGTTTACATTTATTTATTTGTTTGTTTGTTACCTGTCTTCCATACTAGAATATAAGCTCACAAGGGCAGGAACCTGTCTTTCTTATTTACTTCTCTGTCTTCCATGATTAAAAGGTAGTGCCTGGTGCACCTACATTAGTCTTGCAACCAGTATTTGTTGAAGGAACACATAAAATTCGTTCCTTTACCCCACAAGTTGGTTTTCTCCTTCTGTTCATGGCACTACGTTTAACCTAGTCACATCACAAAACTTGGGAATATTTTTGACTCATCACTATCTCTCATTCTTACACTCAGTCATTGCCGAGATCTTTCTGGTCTTCCATGAATCCATCTCTTTCCCCCTGCCTCCCATTCCCACAGGTACAGCTTTAGACAATGGTCTTGTCCTCTCATACCGAGACCATTACAATTACTCTCTCCTAGTATTTCTACCTCCAGTCCATCCTGCCCATCCTACCAGCTTAATTATCATTGCCTTCAACAAACGATGACCCCCATTGCCCCATCCCACCTCAACAACACACACGCACACACACATGCTCCCACACCCTCCCGACAACCTGAGTTCAGAAACCATCAGAATAAAATCCCTACTATTCCTCTAAGCAAATCCTTTCCGTAGTTAATCCTGTCTCTCTGTTCGCTGATCTTGCCTCACCTTATCCCTGACATTGTACACTGTTCCTCCAGAAATACAATTCTCTCCTTACTCTGATTAAATCCCCTTCCTAATCTTCATATCCCAACCCTAATCTTCTTTTCTTTATAAAACTCCCATCATCCACTACACACCACAGTGATGCCTCCTACCTCTTGTCTATTGTCTATAAATCCCATGTGGTTCCAGTTATTTTAAGGCCTTAAATTGTCAAATGCTTTTTGTAGACAAACACACACATTCATTTAACTTTGCTGGGCATCCTACCCACCTCCAAACATTACAAAATTGAAAGAAAGTCACCATTTACTCTCTACTCATATAAAGTTATAATACATAGGTTCCATAATTAGTTCAATTCCTTAAGTTTCTGGATGAATAAACCAAGTTGCAAAGAGGCGAAGAGACTTATTAAATAGCACTTTGCTGGTTCTGATAATCTGACTTCTGTCTCTGGTTTTAGAATGACCCTCACTCAACTCCAGAATAATGCATTTACCACGAAGTTCTTTCTTTGCAGACAGAATCTGATAGAATATGTGGTAGTTCCTCTCTCCAGGCTGCTGAAAAATCACCCGGGACTTTTCAAGCAAATCTGCATGATGAGAGATGGAAAAAGACACATATTTAGGTGTTCTTGCAACACTTAGAAGAAAAGTGATCAGTGTGATGGCCACTTACAGATGTCAATGTCGGCAGATGACAGCTTGGCCCTGGCACAGAAGTGCATCCTGATGAACTTGCCCTAGGTAGACACAGAACACAGTGTCCTATTGAAACAAGCCTCACGGTTGCATCGGCTTCATTATACACATTACTCACACAGTGACTAGTTCCATGAAAGTTTTTTTGAAAGTAACATGGTTCTGAGCTAACATGTGTCAGTGTTGGGAGGCAGCCAGGACAAACGTCCGGAGCAGTAGTGGTCCTGACCCTAGTCTCCGATCTGCTGGGTGTGCTGATGTTCATTACTGAATTTCTTCTGGCCCCAGTATTCTTATCTAAAAAATGAGAAAAATTATATATGCTTACTATGTTCTTTCATTTGTTCAACAAACATCCATTGAGCATCAGTGTGATCCAGGAAACCTGCTAGGCACTGGCAATACCATATTAGAAAAATAGATGTGGTCCCTATACTTCTAGATACTAGGTGTAAGCAGCGAATGCCAGGGCTCAAATGTAGAAATATTGGGTGTGTTTTGAAATCCAAAGAAAAGCCAGTTGTCCTGGAGTTTATTGAGAAAGAGAAAAGGAGGGAGGCAATAAAAGAGAGTCTGAGAGGTAGACAGGCACTGGGCACCATATTATGGGAACCCTGTGGGCTCAGGAAGGAGTAGGGTTCTAGTATATGTGTGCTTGGGAGACATGGGGGGTTTTAAGCAGAGAAGTGATGTGATCTATGCTTCAAAACACCACTTGGGGGAAATAATAGATGGGGTTCACTTGCTTCTAGTGAAAAGCTTCAGTGGGATATAGTGGTCCAGAAAGGCTGCCCAGTGGCGACAGAGCCTGTGTCCGGATGCCAGATGCAGCCAAGGAGGCAGGCCGGTGGCAGCCAGGGCCTGTGGGGTGGGATGCTGGTGCTGGCAGAGGCAGGAGGTCTGCCAGTGCAAGGAAGGAGTCGGGGCAAGACTGTGCGGGGAAGGGAAGGAGAGAGGCTGCAGAGAGGGGAATTGAGCCAAAAAGCTAACAAATGTAGGATAATGGGAGCTGAACGTATGTATATAATGCGCATATATGTATATGTAAATTTACATGCATGTATGCACATGCATATATAATATTAATTGAAAATATTTGTCCTGGATTTTTAAATTGTTAAACTCCTTTTTCTCTCTTCCCTTCTCCTTTTTTCTCCTTCCTTGCATTAATCTATTTTTGTTTTTCTTCTTCTTTCTAGCCTTCTAAATTTTTTTGTTCTTTTTCATTGCTTTTTTTCCTTCTTATTTATTTTTATTTCCTCTTGATAGTCTTCTTTTTCTTTTTTTACTGTCTTTTCTCTTACTCATCCTTTTTTGCCTTTCATTTTTCCCCTCCCTTTCTTCCCTTTCCCCCTTGGGTCCCCCCCCCCAAGCTTTTTTCCTTTCACATTTCAACAAAAAAAAATCCCTTCACATTCTAACAAATCCCATATCTAGCAATTTTTTATGGACCAGTACTAGCACCTGCTATGCAGCCAGACATGAGAGTAAATCTAAGGCCTAGTGTGGAAACTAGCTAAATTAGCAGGAGGCTGTCAATTAATTATGCCCGGAGACTCAAACAGGAAGCCTTCTGCAAATTTCCTTATAAATTAGTAGTGACTCCCTGCATTCTTGGCATAAAATGGATTTGTAAAGTTAGTGTTGGAAATCCAAATCCTTCCTCTATTATGAGACTGCTATAGTTATCAAAAGCTAATGAAAAATATTTTCTGCCAATAAACAAAAATCCCCAGTGAAAAATATACAGGGGTCGAGGTGGCCATAGTCAGGAATAAAAATAATAATTGTAGTAAGTGAATTAGAAAATGCTTATTAAACTGATTTTTTATAAAAAGTATAGGAAACTGTGAAGAAGAAAGTACTTTCAAATTTTTAAAATATGATAAAATATAAAGCATGATACAATTTGCTAGGTAAGTTTTCCTACTACTGGTAATGGAAAGAAATTTGAAACTATTAAAATAAATATTTTCTTCCTGAAATTGACAAAATAGTAGAAGCTTCTCAGGTACATACTTTTATGTAGTCTTAATTGTTTTAATGATAATATCGGTTAAATTTCTTGAGGAATCTAATATTATAAACTTCAATCAAAGATCTTTGATGTGCTAGAAATTTTCCCCATATCTATGTGCTTGAACATGAATCTTACCATTTGCTTAAAAATTACAGACTCATATACTGCTCAGTTGTGTTACTCACGAAACGAGAGGAGTTGTCATTTCTCAGGGTTTTGGCACTTCCAAATGCTTCTAAGATAGGATTCACTTGTTTGATTTGATCTTCTAAAGTCCCCTGGGATACAGGTAAGAGAAGTAAGACTGATGAAGCTTTTAGCAGAACTCTGTACTGTGGCAAGCCCTCCATTCCCAGGTCAAACCCCATTCTTGCTCTGATAACCAGTAGTCAAAGCTGCTTCCAGCCCTGACCAGTGTGGCTTGGTTCGTTCAGCCTTGTTCCTCAAACCAAAGGGTCACAAGTTCGATTCCCAGTCAGGGCACATGCCTGGGTCACAGGTTCAGTCTCCGGTTGGGGTGCAAATGAAAGGCAACCAATGGGAGTTTCTCTCTCACATCAATATTTCTCTCCCTCTCTTTCTCCCTCCCTTCTTCTCTCTTTAAAATCAGTGAGCCAGGTACATGGGTGAGGACTAAAAAAAATAAATAAACTGATGCTGAATTTGGTGATGAGATGTTGTTTTGGAAAGGGAACTTGTAAAAATAAATGAATGAGAAACTGACAATATAAAATGTCCCTACAAATGTATGTGGGAGCTCATTTATTTGAAATACTTCTCTTTTAGTTGGTATTGGCTTGAGTAGGACAAGAAAATGGATATTTTACAGAATAAACAACAAATACCATAGCCTACTTTTAAACTTCATTCCATATATTTCCTCCCATTGTTAATCTTACTCTCTTCCCATCTATCCTCACATCTGAAATTTTATCCTAAGGTAATATAGCACATTCTTGGCATTATGGAATGATACTTTTCTTTGCTAACTTTCCTAAGTGATCTAGAAATCCATGTCAAGCAAAGACTTGTAATGGTGTTGATCTCGAACTTGAATGATGAGTGCTTAGGCCAATGGGCCAAAGCTGGTCCTCTACACACATTAAGTCTGAATGACCATTCAGTACCCAAACTGCAATGGCTTTTGTCTTTCAGCCTCAAAGGTCTATTTTACGGGTGAATTACATAGCATATGTTACTCACGAATTTATAGGTTTACAAATACTATGTCTCCTGTAAAGTATCTCAGGTATACTGTTCTTCAGATAAGTAAAAGAGCTATATGAGCAAAGATTTTATAAAACTGTTATGTTCTATGTGTTTTGTATTATCATAAGGATCAATGGCTAGACCGAACAAACAAATGCACATCGAACAACCTAAAATGCGTGCACAAATGAAGTCACAGCTAATAGAGTTCAATGATATTTAAGGGAGTCAATCAAATTCAGGGATTTGGTGATTGGAAAAGAAACTTTTCATGGTTTGAAAATCAGACTAGATTGCTATTTTGATATACTTCTTACTTTGCAAAAAACAGCAGAAAACAACCAGGATTGAATTTTAAAAGCAAACTAACAATGTCAGATGCAGAAAGTTGTGAAGCTCTAACAGCTCAATAACTCATATGTTTTGAGTTCCACTCAGCATTATCTAATTTTGTTTGGCATACCATCTCTCATGGTTTAGTTATCCTCAAATGATTATGAAATCCATCAACCTGTTAATGAAGCTGAACAAAGTAAGCAAACTTAAAAAATCATCAAGGATACAGATCATTGACTAGAGAGAGAGACGGCTAAGTTTTCAGTACATGGAAAGTGATTAGGTTGAGGCTATATCCATCAGGTGTTTGAGATTTGATCCAGATATTAGTGGTAAAGGAAGCAGAGTTCTATTTGGCACATACGACCAGCTCACCCTAGTTAAAGGAATTCGGAAATATCAAAAGTGGCTCTTCAAGGCACTGATGATCCTAGCCTCTAAGAAAGGTGGTTCGGATCTTAAGCGCCCAAGTTTCAGAGGGTCCAATTGACAAAGAGTAGAGCAGTAAATATCCCTTGAAGCAGATCTGAAGCAACTTACACACTTTCATGTTTGGGGGATAACCCAATAACGGTATGGAGCCACTGATGACTCTCTGAAGAGGTGAAGAAAAAGGGGGCAAAAAAAAAAAGACTTTCTAACTGTTCTGTGGTTCTTGTCCCCTGTTTTTTTCCTGTCGGTGGTCAGGGATCAGTGGGTAGGACCACCTCACCTGTTTTTCCAAGGCGTGTGAACACTTACTGGCTTTTCCCCTGATTGGCCCATGGTCGCAATGGTGGCAAAATACTGGATAAGGTGCTTGGTGTTCACAGTCTTTCCTGCACCAGATTCTCCTCTACAATCAGAAATTCAATGGCATAGTTAACCAGCTCTGATTATAAATGCAATGAAAGTTAAATAATTTCAACTGTATAGTTCAACACAAGAAGAGAAAGTTTTATGGAAAAGTGGAATTTATAAGGGAATTTGAAGGAGATGCAGACATTTCATTGGTTGGGAGAAGAGGGAGGACAGCTCAGGCCATAAGAACAGCATTAACAAAAATCTGGAAATATCAAAAACATTTATAAAAACAAGAAGCCTATGCATCACAGTCCTGTTAACAAAAAGCTAAAGAGTACCACTGCTAATTAGAGATAGGTGTCCTCATTACCAGCAAAGAAAATTTCATATATTGTGGCTACCTCATGGCCAGGTCTAACCATCTCCCTCAGAAGAGGGCCTACCACTCAGTTCACCAGGCAGCTGGGCTCCAGACTTCGCTTTTACCTTTGGGAACCAGATAACTTTGTAATGTGGGGAGAACACAATGCTACACTTACAGGCTCATCGCCCAAAGTGTCGAAGGATCGAGGCCTGCATTTCTCCATATGGAACTCCAGAAAGTAGCCCATCCTCTCTGCAAAGGGCTGAACTCTAACTGCCCTTTTGGCTCTGAGATTCTGAGATGCTGTTGTTATATTATTATTATTGGCATGGCTGAAGCAAATGGAGAGCTCAGTACACGGGGTGCATCATCATTGCATAGGACGAGCAGGGATTTGAGCATTTCACAGCCGCTTGAGTCTCAGCCTATCCCCTCCGCCACTACGCTAATAGTTCACCTGGCCAGATGAGATGCCCTTTCCAACCAAACTAGCATACGTATTGTATCATTGCACACTTTCCTTCCTCCCTCCTCACCCCTCTTTCTTGTCCATCCAAGCCTCACCATTTTTTAGTTCCTACTACTTAATGTACCTTGGCCTGTGCCAATCTGGCTGCTACAATAACATCCTCGGTTTCATGGTCACCCCCCATTGGATTTTCCATCTCTCTGACTAATTAGCCAGTCCAGAGACCTTTGGAAACTATCTGGGCAGGGAAGTTTTCTGTATCAAAAAGGTGATTAAAACCAGCTTGTGCACTGTGGTTTCTAAAAGATCTCCTGAAATGATGGAGGCAGCCTGGCTGGCACCATGTCTGGAGCAATTTCCTGGAGCAATGTTCCCAGAACATAGTCTGTATTTAAAGAGCAAACAACTCATAGACAGCAAATTTGTGTTGTAGTGCTAGTGAAATGTAGGTGTCTATTTCCACTGAAACTCTCACTTTTGGCCAAAAAGAAAAAGCAAGGCAAACACTTACGTGAAAACTACAGACTGATTCTCTTGATCTACAAAAGAGAAGAAAATGTCAGAACATCCTTCGGCCAGAGCTTCTACGTGTTGGTGTAAACTTATTCAAAATTCCCTTGGCTGCAATTTGAAGTCAGATAATAAGGAAAGAGATTTTCTCTGTATATAGTTGGGGTGGGGGGAGAAACGTTTAAATTGTACAGAGTAAAATAGATTTTTTCCTGCCCATGTCTATGCCAGTCATAAGAACATGTGAGTTCTAGTCCTATTTTCTTGCTCCAAATACAAGTAGCAACTGACTAAACGGTTGACATTTTTGCCATTTTAAGCCTTTTAAGAAGCAGGGTGTAATAATAGCTACAGAAAAACTTCTTTACGCCAGAAACTCTAGCAGGCATTTTGTATAATCAAAGTGGCCACCCACAGGGGGTTTACTCTGGGCCCGCCACTGGGCTGACCATTTCAATGCATTATCTCACTTAATTTGATGTGTGAACTAATCGTCCTCATAACCCTAGGAGGTAGGCCCTGTTTTGCCCGTGTTTTATCCAGAAGAAAAAAGAGGCTTCAAGTGATTAGGTAACTGGAAAGGCCATGCTCTGCTTACAATGCCTATGTGCCTCTAAGTGACACAGAAAAAGTAGATCAGATATTTTTATCTTTCATTTTGTAGGGCAGTCACTTACTGTGAAGCATGCCCTGAAAGGCGTTATTGGCCACACCGAAGATGTGAGGGGGGCCCTCTGATCGCCTCTTCCCTTTGTAGGCGGCCACCACTTCTTTCTGATACACTGGAAGGCACTTGTAAGGGTTTATGCTCACACACAAGAGACCCGAATATGTCTGAGGGAGGTTCAGGAAAGATTTCAGAAAACAAGTTAGAAATACTTCCAGGATTATCTGCTCTTTCACTGTTGGGTAACATTTGCTCAAATATTTATTGATACAAGAACTGGAAGGGGAGGGAGAGCTTTTGGATTTTTGCAGAGAAGGGAGTTCTAACAAGGAAGAGACAGAACCAGATTAGGGTAACCACAGGATTTGGGATTACCTCTTCCCCTGGGAGAACCTAATGACTCCCAGGTCCGACACAAACACTTTTCAGATGGAGAAGATACTAACTAATAGCAGGCCTGCAGAAGGGAATCTTCCCCGGCAAGATTAGGAGCCTGAAGTTTAAGGCCCTGAGGGGGGACAGATGCTGTGAGTCACTCATTCATTGTAATGGTTGCATCATGGACGAAAAAGATAGGTTGTGTCCTAATCCCCAGAACCTGAGAATATAACTTTATTTGGTAAAAGGATTTTAGCAGATGTAATTACATTAAGGGTCTCAAGATAGTATCTGGATGGGTCTTAAATGCAGTAGAAACACACAGAAGAGAAGGGGACGTGAAGAGGGAGGCAGGCATTGGAGCGACCCAGACACGAGGAACGCCGATAGCCACCAGAAACTGAAAGAGGCAAGGAATGATTCCCTGCCAGAGGCTCCACGGGGGTGTAACTCTGTTGATTCAATTTTGGACTCTGGCCCCTAGAACCGTGACAGAACAAATTTCTTTTGTGTTAAGCCTCCCAGTTTGTGGTAATTTTGTTACAGCATCCCAGGGACACATATAGTCACACAGTAAATCAGAGAGCCAAGGAGCAAGCTGGCTGGCTGCATGTCAAGGCTTCCACAGTAATGGGTCCCAAATGCCATCATCTTAGCTGAGTCTTCTCCGTGCTGCTTCTGCTGAATAGGTTTTGAGTCAGTAAAAATCTCAGCAACCCACCCTCTCCAGTTTAATGATGATGGCAGGCACTGCCTACTACAAACTAGTAAAAAAATATAGGATTTACCTATATTCTTTTACTAAATTCTCCAAGCGGAGAGATAGGCATTATCCCACTCTACCGTAAAAGTGACTTTAGGAAGATAGGAAACCTAACACCTGGTAAGCGACTGAGCTGGCATTGGGACACTGGTCTATCAGGTTCCAAGCCTCATGCCTTTACTTTAGCAGGACAACTTCTGGGAAGGGATATTAATACTGACAAAATATAACCGGGAAATGCTAAGATAAGGACCCTCCCTGTGAGCATTCCTCAAAGGTTATCTCCATGTGACTAGGCTTAAATTCGATGATGTGTTTCACCCGCGAGAGGGCTGGGGCATTGCCGATACAAAGCTTCAGCAGGAAAGCCTACACACGAACATAGATCATCCAACGGTCATAGCGCCTCCACAGGGTGTGCAGCACGGAGGCTTCATTGAGGTGAGTCAGCCCTGCCACGTCCTCAGTCATTTCAAGCCGCGGAGGATTCATCTGCTGGACTTCCTCCTCCTCCACATGCAGACTCTGCAGAGAGAAAAATTTAAGATTTGCTTCCCTATTTTATGTGTACTTATTTATTTTGTCATGTATCACAAAGAATTTTCAGAGTCAAGAAGATGCCTCCTTAGAGAATAGGGCAAGGAGAAGTTACACCAACCTTAAAGTGGAAAAACCTTATGGTGGAAAAACAGGGCAAAACAATCTTTAGACTCCTCTTTCTATATCACTAACGTATTGCTCTCATGCTCTTAATCCTAGGATTTCTTTTGAAAATTATAATTATAAATAAACCACCTTATATTTAGAAATCCCCTTAAACACTGTTGACACGACAGTAGTTTTGGAGACTGTGTCCGGAAGAGACAAGCCTCTCTCCTGGATGCCTAACATAATTGAGTTGAGAGGGTTGGGACTGTTACAGCCTCACTACATACTCCCTCTGTGAACCCATACAGTCTAGCTTGTGCCCCAACACTTGCCCTAACCTTCTCTTTCAGAGGGCAGAAGTGACCTCCTAATTTTGAAATGAAAGGTTTTCTCTAAGCCCTCATCTTTTCCCCTCAAATTTGACATTACTGACAATTTCCACATTTCTAGGCTTCTCTGACACTGCTATTCTTACTCAAATCATGCCTCTCTTTCTTGATCCTAGGAACACAATTTGCTTAATTGTTCCTTAGGTCACTATTTACTCCAGGGGCACCTTAACACACAAACAAACTTGCAACATTGATGACAGAAGTGCAAAAAGTTGTGACTTTCAGAGTCAATGATCTTTACTCTGAGCAATCAGTTTACTCTGATTTACTCAGTGTTAGTCATGAAATCTTTGATAGTAAGAGGAGAAGCTCCTGAAAGATGAATGGTTTCCCAAGGTTCTTTGTGGCATCTCCTACCACAAGTTCTTAATTAAACTATTAGAGAAAATATTAATTATTTGGTTAAACTGAGAACCTAGTCATTTCTGAGGTTTAAAAAATGATTCCTTTACCTTGCCATCTGTTGTTTCAACAATTATTTTGCCATCATCTCCCCTCCCTTTAACTTCAGCCTCAACATAAGCGCTCTTGCTGTCAGGAATCCAGCATGCCTTCATTTCTGTAGAGGAAAAAATATATGGGTTATATACAATAGATGTCAGACACTTTCATACTGATAGGTATGAGCTTGTTTCTTTTATTTTTGCTTGTTGACTTGAAATCGCCAACATAGGTCATTGCAAAATTCAATAAGATCACGAAAGATCATCCTGAATATACTCACAGAAGGACACTGTAGGAATAAGAAGCATTTTGGCAAGCAGAGGCTGGGAACATCATACACCATTTTGCTACTGGAAGGTTGCCTGTCCAAATTTCACCCACTCCTCCCACCCCCAGCACTTCCCTCCTACTCACAACCCCAGGTCCTGGGTGGCTGTCCTGGTGCTCTGACGCTCCCCAGCTCCCCGCCAAAGAACCTTGCTTAGATCTGGGAACAACTTAGTGAAAATGTAGGTCAGTGGTCATGTCTGTCCTTCAGGATTTCTTTAGACCCTAATTTTAATTTTGGAATGAAAGCCTTCCAACAGAAGTACATGGTAAAACTAGAGGGAGAGGGTTGAGGAGACGAAACACGGGTTCCTTTGGTCATGCAGCATAGCTGGTTCATGTCACTTTTCCAGCTACATTATTTTTCTCTCTTCAGCCTCCTCATGCCCATGACCCACCCCTAAGCAAAGCAGACCTCCATGAAGTGATTAACCAATAAGAGGTTTCTGGTCAAATGTGCCAGGACTCTTATAAATACCTGAGCCATCTTCTCAGGTTCTTTCCCACCTTAAGCAGATAGCCAGCGAAGATAAATAAGAAATAGACTTCTAAAGCCAAGTGAGTTTTAGCAGAAGCTCACAGATGTCCCTTGCTACAGCTTCTTGAGGAGATAGGGGGAAGGGGAGAGGAGAACTTCTGGCTAGAAGAGGGGAAATTTGAACCCATGGCACAGGTGAAACCCTGCTGCAGCCAACTTGGTCACCACCACAACCCCTGACATACGAACGACCAAAGCAAGGGAGGCCTCAGGCTGCAGGACAGGGCTTTCATCAGGGACAAACCTGGGGATGGAATATGTAAGAAACAGGTGAAATTGGGCAGCCTTCACCCCTTCTTCCACCATGCTTGTCTCTGCAAAGTATTTTTTGCTCACTGCTTTCTTGCCATCTCCATCCACAACGCTGTGCTCCCTCCCCTGTTTCCCTGATTGCAACCAATTCACCACTGAAACTGCTGGGCCAGAGGATTTTTATATCGCCATTTGACTGATTTTGTGCTTGCTTCTACTTGTCATTTGCATTGGAAATACTGGGTTTGCATTGTATCTATTCTTTTGGTCTCTTTTTTTTCCAAAAATGGATTTTGCTTTATGTTATTTCTATGAAAATGCTTGTTTACGAAAAGCACCCGTTTTGCATACCTTTTGTGTGTTTAAGGTAAATACACTATATTTTAAACCAAATGTTATCACCTGAAAGAAACACGAGTATCACCTGGCAGAGATTCTCTCCTTCCTTTTTTTCTTTTTAGGAAAAGAACCAAAGAAAAGAGATTAAGAGAGTTGTCCAAAATTGCATTAGTGGCAGTCATTAGAATACCGACTCTAGAAATCAGATCACCTACCTCCTAAATCAGAGCTCTTGCATTATTGTAGCATGCTTCCTCTATCTTCTGCCCTTAGCTTTGTTTCCTCCATTGTTTCTCTCAAGTATTGGGTTAACCACTTGCCTCTTAATTAGCAATTTTTTATCACCTCTGGAAACTGGGAGAGAAAAATTTTCGGAGATCCCTACTTATTTGAGGCCCAGTCCCTGACAAGGATATTTTTGAAGATGAAATAAATGAATTCAGTCAACTTATAATACTTTGCATTCACAAAAAATTGCAGAGAGGAGAATGGAGATAGCAATGGATTTGAGTCAGGACACCTGGATTTTAGTCTTGGTTTTCCTTAGTAACAAGATACAAAGAACAGCCTCATTTCTATGGTCTCTAGTTTTCTCATCTGTAAACTCAGGAGGTTTGTCTATGTGATTTTGTATTTTTAGATGATTAAATATCTTTCCCAATATAATGGTAGCATGTGTTACTGGAGAAAATGTCAACGTAGAGAAATATATGAGAAATTTTTTTAAAAATCACCCATGATGTACAGTAACTAAAAAGAAAAAAAAACCAAACCAACAAACCCACTATTATCCATGTAAAGCATTTCTTTCAAGCCTTGTTTCTAGGATATGGATCAAAATTGGAGCAATACTATATTCAGTTTTATACTTATTTTCAGTAGATTATTTACCCGTCCTTATATCATGTACATTTTGCTTTGAGATGGTGTTTTGTCTTTATCTCTAAAAGCAAGCTTCCTCCCTGACTCCCAGCAATTCTAGTGTCCTTTCCTGGGTAGCTCCCTACTGCATTGCCTTCGTTTTTCCCACTTATGGTCTCATGTGGTCCTCACGGAGGAAGGTCGGCAGAGTAAGCATTAAACAGCCTGACAGATGAGAAAACCGAGGCTCAGTAACAAGTGATTTGCTCTACTTCCCCAGCTAGAGGACATCAAGGACAGGGAATCTGAACCCAAGACTACTTGCCTAATATTCTTATCACACTGATCTCACTTGGCTTGAGTTCAAAAAAGCCTCCTACATTGTCTGCTAGCCCAGCAGGACGAAGAGCTTTTGCTGACTCTTGTCTTTTTGCTGTCGGTACATTTCTATGAAGAAGAATAATTTGGTCAAAAAATTAATTAAAAATTATGTGCTTGTTGTATTTTAAGTAATTATTTAGAGTGCTGACTGAGTCTACTAAATGTATCATTGAATTATCTCTAGTGCTTTGGCTCGATTTTGATTTTCTCCCTGACATCACCATGGTCTTGTCCTTTGTTATCTAACTACCTGCGATAAGCTTCTGCACGACCAGTTCTGACCTCGGGGACAGTTCTGTTATTATATTTGATTTGATGGATTATAATTAGCTACTTTAAAATGCAATCACAGTAATGAAATTCAATGACTGGAAACTGGGAACTGATCCAGAGCTGGTCTATGATGGAAATATAATGTTCTACATAACTGGCTTGAATTCTAATTGGTCGTATTAAAGCCTAATGTTGACTAACTAGGAGTACTAGAACAACTCTCAGTCAGTATTTATGTTGTGCTACTGAATCGTTTTGGAATTAAGATATGTAGGAGGCTTGATGCTAGATTACACTATGAATCTGACTCCAGATCCCCAATTAGCTGAAATTCAGAAGGTGGCCATGCAGCCCACACGTGGAAAGGGAAAGGGGACAATATTTATTTAGAGATTTTCAGGTAGCACTTAGCCTTTATCTTGAAGCTAAATCCTCATTAACCTTTGTTTTTGCCTGTAACTACCAAGGAATTATTAATCAGGGTTAAGTTAGTCTCCCAATTATCTTTTGTTTAGCGTTTGGCTGAGTGACCCTACTGACCTAGAAAACGTCCAGAGGGCAAAGTTCCAACATTAATAAATTCTGAAGATGGCTAGAGACAGCCTCTATTTTTCCTGCCTCCCCAGAATCTCTTCTTTTCTTCTTCACAGTAAACAAGCCCAATCTCCCGTCTAAGTGTCCGTCCCATCACTCTACTCTGGCATTCACTGACAACTAAGAGGTTTCTGAGAATGGCTTTATCTGGGGTCCCTCCTGCAGATATCAGCATTATGATTGTGTTTCCTGGAAGAGAAAGAATGTTGTAGGGGCAAGTAAGCAGGGCCTGCACCTGGGCCACCTCCCGGCACTCCTCTTTTCTGCAAACCTCCATTCCTTCCCCGGGTGCTCGGAGCTTCTCAGTTGCTCAGTCAGAGGTTCATAGATGTGGGCTACACCCCAAGCAAGTAAGTTAGACTCCAGAACTGATGCATCCTCTCAACAAATCAACTATCTCAATTGCTACCCAGAAGCAGTAAAATAAAGTGAAGCCAGCAGCCACCATGAATCTTACCATCGAAGTCCTTGGCCTGTAGCAGAAGCAGCTCTACCTCACTGGTTCTGAGGAAGGTCGCAGCCTCTCCAAGCTCTGACAAGTCCATCGTTCTTAAAGTGATCCACCCCAATGCTAGGCCTAAAGGAAGCTGAAAGTGTTCACTCTGCAGAAGACAGGTATGGGGAGAAAAAGCGGAAATGAGGCATCAGGCTCGAAAATGAGAAACCATTCACTATAGATAGACCAAAAGGATTAAGTCTTTTTTTCAACTGCTTCGATTCCTCCTCTCTCTGTCATGTCTCAAGTTTATGACAAAAATGGGACTTAAGAACACCTGACCTAGCAGGGCCAATTTATCCACTAGGCACAATGCCTGTGGCTCATTATACCTTTAGGGATCCAAAAAAGTATTTTAATTTCTTTTAAAATCAGAAAAAATATAAATATTATATATACATATAAGGAATGAGTCTAGCCTGGGTTATATTAGTCTTCATCACCAACTCAGCTGTAAAATTCAATTTTGTGTGTGTTTTTATGTTAAAGAAAGGGTTCACAAAGATAAAAGTGCCTAGGGTCCATGAAAGTCATAATGTAACCCTGAACCGCAGACTTCTGGCCTTAGCAGGTGAGAGATTGGGCCAGATGGAGAAATGCCAAATTGAGGCACTAGGTCCCCTGCTAGGGGTGGTGGAGAGGCTTGCAGGTGTCTAGATGTGTCAGGGTAGATGGAACATTGTAGCCAGATGGTGGTGACAGAGGGGAGAAGTTATTCTGAGAGCTGTTCAACACTAGAGAGTAAAGGAACGAAAAGGCGTCTCAGCAGAGATGAATGTCTGGGAGCAGACGGAATATAAAACCCCTGGCAGACAGACATTTCGGGGAGCTGGCCTAGGGCCGCCGTGGGGAGGCGCAGGCTGGAGGCAGGGAGCAGGCTGTGTGGTGAAAGAAGGGGGCGGGTGTGAGTAGAGGGGTTCCTGTGCCCAAACAGTTCCAGTTTTTCGGGGACCAGGCTGCTGGGCAAACCATCAGGGCTAACGTCATTGATTGTTCGTTCACTCTATACCAAACCCTTTACTTATTTTATCATTAATCTTCACACTTGCCATTTGGTAACATGGAGGAGAAGCAATGGCATCTGGGCCACCATGCTCCAAAGTGAAAGATTATTCTTTCTAACTGACAGAAAACAAAAGTCTTAGGCTTTGCCCACTCTGCTCCAGCTTGCACGGCACATATTATCAGCCTGCTTTAGGGGAAGGTAGAGAAGGACTTGCCAAAGTTGCCTAGCTCCAGCACCCCACTCAAGGACTCATTAGTGCCACGGCCTACCCCTCCGAAATAGACTGTAATCACTTGCTATCTCACACATGGGTGATCGTTAACACCCCTAATAAAGTAATGCATTTCACTATACTTCATCTACTCTTTTCTTGTGGTGACTGGGGAGTATCTAGTGTACCATTTTCTGGAATCTAAGGAGTGTGGTNCGGCAAATATTATCAGCCCGCTTTAGGGGAAGGTAGAGAAGGACTTGCCAACGTTGCCTAGCTCCAGCACCCCACTCAAGGACTCATTAGTGCCACGGCCTACCCCTCCGAAATAGACTGTAATCACTTGCTATCTCACACATGGGTGATCGTTAACACCCCTAATAAAGTAATGCATTTCACTATACTTCATCTACTCTTTTCTTGTGGTGACTGGGGAGTATCTAGTGTACCATTTTCTGGAATCTAAGGAGTGTGGTTTCAAGCAAAGACTGGTGGTTCAGGCTAAGAGTTAGTTTTACCTCTGTCAGGAAATAGGCATGTGGCTTGTAAGAAATGACTTGTCCCCTTGAGGTTCAATTTCCTCACCTGCACAATGCAAGAACTAGTCATAGTTTATGGGGGCATTTCCCAAGGTAGACAGGCCAGAAGGTACTCAAGAGAAGCGCATGCACAAATACCCAGATGTGGCATGGAGGGTAGCAATTCCCAGGAGGAGAAGATAAAGTTGATCTTTTTCTGCAGGCGAGCATTTAGAATAATAGTAATGAACACTTGAATAGATAGAATGGAGCAAGATGAAAAAAGCTCTGAAAGTTAGGCGGAGAAATGTGGAAACAGACTGCAGGAAACATTGTAGACTCTGGGCAGGGACCCGAGGACAGCAGTATTTTAGGAAAATGGCTCTGGGAGCACATTTGTGGTGGATTGAAATAGGGAGAAGCCGTAGTCAGGGAGATAAGTTGTGAGTCCGTATTTGTGAGAGAACTATACTGTGTCTTCCCCCTCTCACTCTGTGCAGCTTCTTAGTGGCCTGTACTCAGTAGACAGAAGGGCTCAGGAAATAGATTTTGGATGTAGAAGATTCTCATACATGCGTGGGTATGTGTGCAAATTTCCTGGGTGAATACATGAATACCTAAGAAATGGGTACCGAGGAAGCAGGAACAGGATGTGGGTGGGAGGAGGGGACAGTTACCTTTCACTTTATACCATTCCTATCTGTTTCAATGTGTGAGAGTGTGTATGCACTTCCACAGATTTTTTAAAAGTAGTTCTTACTATAACTTTCAAGGAAAAAACAATCACATCGAAGTACAGTGCACACAGCTGTGTAAATCCCTTTGCTAGTCTGGACCACTTGGCATATTTAAGGGAATACAGGAAGCAGTATGTGTGGAAAGCAGCACTAGCGAGGAGGAAACTAGACATGCCAGGAGCACAGAGGACCTGCCAGCTGTTTGGAGGGAGGGAACTGAAGCCAATAAAATGACCCAGCTGAACAAACAAGGGATCAGAATCCTCCTTTCTCCTCTGCCTCCTCCTGCATCCATTAACCCAATGCCCCCACCATCCTCTGGGTCCCGTTAGTTTCAACTTGTACATATGGCTTTGGAATTTTTCAGAAAAACACATTTCTCACAGCACAGTCATATCAATGCCTTAAAATAGAAAATGGAAGAGTCCCAACTCCCAAAGAAGCATACAAAATTAACCTTGTCTGCAAAATAAACAGGAGGTATATTTTAATATGGTAGAGAAATATAGATGAATACCGAATTAAAGGGAGTTCTTATGGGTTTAGGGTTAATCTGTATAGTGAGAGGAAATTAAATTTGAGATTGGTACTTGGGCATTTTTGTCGAGAGATTCTGAGACCTATTGTAAACTTTTATCTGCTAGTGAATACATGGAAGAGGCAGAAGAGCGAAGGGAGCAGGGCTGGAAAGCTCTCAGAGGAGAGGAGGGGTGAGGCACAGGGATGTCTGCACGTCGCTGTCACTTGCTCACATCGGGGCCCAGGGGTCCCTTTCAACATCCAGGGGCTCGATTTGTCACTTCGTACAGGGGTGATTAGGGTCTGAGAGTCAGATAGCTGTGGTCGTAAGTATGGTGACCATATTATTTATTATCCAAACCTGGACATATTTTTTTTCATACAGGAACACTTCTGAGAGTGGAAGAGGGAATTCATAACTAAGCCTGGACAACAGATATAATCTGATACCACCCCAAGCAAATAGAGACATGTAGACACCTCAGGCATAAAGGAATTAATGACTTGGGATGACAATTTATAAATCAGCAATAANTGCTCACATCGGGGCCCAGGGGTCCCTTTCAACATCCAGGAGCTCGATTTGTCACTTTGTACAGGGGTGATTAGGGTCTGAGAGTCAGATAGCTCTGGTTGTAAGTATGGTGACCATATTATTTATTATCCAAACCTGGACATATTTTTTTTCATACAGGAACACTTCTGAGAGTGGAAGAGTGAATTCATAACTAAGCCTGGACAACAGATATAATCTGATACCACCCCAAGCAAATAGAGACATGTAGACACCTCAGGCATAAAGGAATTAATGACTTGGGATGACAATTTATAAATCAGCAATAAAGGTACAGCTTTTCGGTAACTATAAAGTTCAGATTACTTGTCTCCATCACTCACAGGGTACTTAGACAACATTACTATCAGAAAGCTGAACTCAGAACGAGGTTTAAATACTGATGGGAATTGTCATTGTGTTCGTAGCACAGCCAAACGGCTCCTCCTGCTCTGTTCTAGCATTCACTTTTTCAGACTGAGGTCGGTATAAACCACCGCTCTCCCATTTGTGCTGACATGATGCAATTTCCAAAATTAAATATATTAGTTACCTAGATAGCAAGGTAAAGATGAAGAGTGGAAAGGCCTTATGTGGAAGGAACAGTTGAGACGTGAGCTTTTCACCTTGACCTGGAAAGGATTGTGTTGGTCCCAATCTAGCTGCCCTTGACAAAAAATAAATTAACACCTGCCATTTAAGAGGTGACATCAGCCTAGGTGACTGACCATCCTGGTAGCTGGGGTCTGAATCATTTCTCAGGACTTGGGATTTCCAATGCTCAAACCAGGTAAGTCACAGGCAAGCTGGAACAAGTTGGTTATCTTACTTTCAAGTCTAAAGCATTGAGTTACTTTAAGAATAAAATCTTGTTTAAAAATTAGCTATTTTTATGCTGATTGTATTTTTGTGCTTCTCCCTCCCTCCAGGTATCTTGTAAAAAGCTTTTTGAAAATGTCCATCTATTCTCCAATTAAATATATATTGCCCAACAGTAATTGCCCACCTGGGCTGGGGATGTGTGTACAAAGATGGGCATTATAACACACTCTTTACCCTTTTAGTTTGATAGGTTGGAACTGTGTTGGGTATGGCAGGGAGGGTGTTCTTTCTGTCTTAAAATATGGATACCCATTAGGCAAATTTGTAGAGAAAAATCTTCCCATTCTGAAGAGGGGCCGTGGTGGTCACGAGGCAGAGATCAGTGTCAAGGAGCCCAGGGGGAAGTGCAGAGCCAGTGGAAGAGGTGAGTTTGTGCAGCTATGACCAGCTCACCACTCAGCTAAAACCTGACTTTAGACTTTGTTATATTTTTCATGACATGAGAAGCCTTTTCATCACCTTGGTCTTTCACAGAATCCTTCACTCCATCATCTCTTCTGCTTGCCATTTCATCAGAAGGGTTCCTTTTTGACCCTCTTTATCCCCCAGCATAAACCCTGAGAGTCTTCTCCCATTTCTCCTTCTCTCTCATGCCCACATTCAGCTGATCACCGAGTTCTATTGATTCTGTAATTATCAGATTCTTATCCACTTCCAGCAGACGTGGTTTGGAGTGCCTGCTGAGCCCACACACTTCTCTGAGCAGTGCCTGCCATCCACGGGCATGGACCACAAGCTGTCATGTTTCTAAGGTGACACTGGTGGCCTGGCCCTGCTGATTACAGCAGGTGTGGGTACCTGATCCAATCAGGGACAATCAGGCTGTGTTTCCCTAGCATACAGATTTGGGACTTAGGGCACCTCAGTCTGGAATTTTTGTTCGCATAGAGTGATGCACACCTGGGGGCCGAGGCTGGCATTGTCCCAGGGCGCCATGGCCCGGTAATCAGTAGACGCATCAGCAGAGGGGGAGAAGCAGCAGCGTGGGAAACAGAGATTGTTTGCTTATGTTCCCCAAAGCTTTTCTGGTTACAGTACTTCTTGAGACCTAGATTCAACTCCTGCCTTTGGTTTCCACAATATCTTTCAATAACCTTCCAATAATTCTCATTTCCGCCTCAACTTTAAATTACCTTGAGTGAGTTTCTGTTTTTGCCTACACAATATCGTTAACGAAGACATTATGTCTCAGTCTTTGTCTTAATATAGGTTCTTGATTTCTCTCCCAGGATGATGTGAAGACTGTATGTAAATAATAGCATAGTGTCTGGTGCATAATAAAATTTCAATCAACGTTAACTACTTTATTGCTATTCACCAAGCATTTGTTTAGTCCTTGAACACTGTGCTAAATATGCAGGATGGTTGCTTTGCTTTCTAAATTGCTTAGTGACTGAATTGTACAAAACCATGATAGAGGACACTACCTTTGGGAAGAAGGGAGGGAAATTTGCAAAGGGAAAGCTGCAGTTGGGCAGATAAAAGTGAGACAACAGTGCCATCTGCTTAGGTAGTGTCTCTATCTCGGGAGGTCATGCTGGCCCTAGTCCTCTTGCCGATGCCCACGGTGAATCTGTCTTCGGGAAATCTTGTCTCTTTCAATCAGGGCCAGGCAATACATTTCTGGAGGGAGGGGACACAGAGACTGCCTTCTTTGAAATCTGTACCGCCATGGCATTTTAGTGCCTTGACTGTAAGCAGAAACCAAATCGAGGCGTATTAAGTAAATTGTTAAAAGAGTTAAATTATTAGCCCTGGCTGGTGTAGCTCAGTGGATTGAGCACGGGCCTGTGAACCAGACGATCGAGGTTCGATTCCCAGTAAGGGCACATGCCTGGGTTGCAGGCCAGTTCCCGGCAGGGGCCAGTTCCCAGCAGGGGATGCACGAGAAGCAACCATACATTGATGTTTCTATTCCTCTCTCCTTCCCTTCCCCTCTAAAGATAAATAAATAAAATATTTTTTAAAAGAGTTAAATTATTTTCACGTTAGCAACCCCACCAGGTTTTCAAGGTGGTCTCATCATAATTGATCAGATTCACTTGAGTTCTTCATCAAGTTGGGTTGTTAGGTGTGTTTACTTTCGAAGTCTTCCACTGCTGGGAAACCACGATGCGAGTGACAAGAGAAAATATGAATATTCCTCTGAGTAAACAAATACTAAGAATCTCTTGACAAAGCCTCTCCAGTTATTAAAGTTGAAGACAAAGTGTCTGAAAATGAGAATGGATTTATCCAGATGTCAACAGAGGGAGAGAATTATCAAGCACGTAAGTGATTCCCAACATACTGAAACATGTGTCTCAAGGCGGTGAGTGAAATACATCTAGTTACAAGGCCCAGTGAACACCACAGATCTGGGGAAATGCCACAAGATGCTCTTAATTACAGGCACTACTGGATAGGCAGATGAGGCCGGATTCTCCTAATATTCACGCTGCTGGGATAATGTCACATGCCTCAATTCAGCAAGGCTTACTCAGTACAAAATTGCTAATAGCTTAGTCTTTGTGCATAAATCTACCACCCCTTAAACAGCTACAAATCTGCATTTTGTTTACTTATATGCACTTTATCTTACCATAAAAGTAGGGACTTTAAGCAGGGTTACCTCCTTAAAGAGAAATGTTAAGAGGTTGAATTTAATTGAGTGGCAAGTCAAAGTGTTACACAGATGATTGATTATTGAAGCACTGACTCCAAGGGTGACTGCGGGAATGACTACAGATGTAGAGGCCATCCAGGTCACACCCCCGGATCCTGCCCCGACTCCTCTTTGGCTCCCTCCTTCCTCTGGTTCCCCTCTCCCAGTTTCCCACGGCTCTTCTATCCTGCCCAGAACCAGGTATCCTATTCCTTCCCATCTCCCAGTCTCTGATCAAAATTCCAGTTTTCTCAGCTGCTTGCTATTTAGCCAGAAAAGAACGTCTGAATAAATCTGTCATGTGTTCCCTTTTGCGTATGTCCTCATAGGCTCTGTGGGTGAAAAGACCAAGAAGACCTCATGGAGTTCCCAACCCAGATGGTGTGAGGACTTTGTCTTAAGTAAAATGTGCAAAGCCTTTTTAAAATAAAAGAGTAATGTGATTGTTCTTGTAGACTGTGCCCAACTCTGGGCTGCAGAGATGTGCATCAGCTGTTACAACTGATAATGGAAAAGGCTGGGATAGAGCTGGACGCAGGATGGATGATGCAGCTCATGGAGGCATGACCCACTCAACTATAATTGTATTTTTAAAACAACAGTCCGCCACTCAAAGGATGGAAGCCCCCAATTCCCTGAAATGGTACCTGTATGTCAGTGCCAACACTATTCTATAGGAGCAAAGAATAGTCGCCATTTCTGAGGGCTTCTTGTACACCAGTGCTTTACATATAATAACTTTTTTAACCTCGCAGCAGCTCTACGAGGGCATATCTAATAACCCACATTATACAAAGACACTGAGACTTGGAGAGGCAGGAAGTGGTGTCTCTGGTTTGGATTCCAAATATACATGATCTTGATTCCTATTTTTCCCTTCACCTTCATAACCAGTTATGTGCCAAGCTCTGCTATCGCTTTCTCCAGATATTGCTCAGAACCATCCACATCTTTGCGATCCCTTGCCAGCACCCTGATCAAGGTCATCACCATTTCACTCCTGGCTTATTGCTTTACTTTCTCAATTAGTCTCTTGACAGCAGACAATCCAAAGTTGGGCACAATCTACAAGAACAATCATATTACTATTTTATTTAAAAGGCTTTGCACATTTTACTTAAGACAAAGTCCAACATGTTAACAGGGCCTACAGAACTCTTCACTCTCTGACCTGCCTGATACCCCCACTCCACCTCCCTTACGCTCTCACCTCCAGGCAGGACGTGGTTAGTGCACTGGTCTGCACCAAGAGAATTCTCTGACCTTTGGGTGTTAACACATAACGTGCCCTCCACCTGGAAAACTCAGCCTTGTCACTCAGCCGTGGCTGATTCCTAATCATGCTTTGGACAACATTTCTATCAAAGGTCATCTCCAGGTTGTGTTTCCCTTAGACACATTCTTAGATCCCTTTTCGTGTTGTATCATGGTACTCTTCATTCTATATCTTTATTATTTAATTGTCTATCTTCCTACTAAGCATAAGCAATCTTAGGGCAGGGACTAGGTCTGCTACATTCAAAGCAGACTCCAATCCTTTGCACAGAGTAGGAAATGCACCAACAGATTAGGCCCATTAAAGTGCCTCCTGAGTTCAAGCTCCAGGCTGAGCCCCAGTGTAGGATAGATCGTGTTCTTGGTTAGAAAAAGGTCTGAACAAGATGTAGCATGTCCTTAAAGATAATATGCCCTTGGTTAAGAAAGCTTCACCACCTCATTCTCTAAGTTGGATGAGAAATGACAGTCTAGGTGCATGGTTCAAAATGAGTATGATGAGAATAAAAACCAATGGGTTGATTCTACTAAGAAAACTGAGCTTGTAGGGAAAAATTTAAATAAGTAGATTATTTCCTAATAAGAGTATTTGTTCAGAAACTTAAATTGTATTTTCCCATGCTTTTTGAATCCAAGGAATTTAAGAACTAAAAGTTCTTTAATATCAGCTATCTCACTCAGTGCTCCATAATTTATAGGTGCGTGTCAAAAGGGCCAGCAAAATAAATGCATGGCCCAAGTTCTCCAGCCAATGTCAGTAGAGCCAGGATGAAAGTATGGACACTTTCATGCAGAGTATAGGAAAAAACACTCATGACAGATCTATGAAGAGGAACTGAAGAACACTAAGATTAATAGCTGTAGCGCTGGGCTTCAGAGTTGAAGGCAAATACACTGTCACGTAACAGGCAAGTTAACATCATAATCAGAGAGTAAATATTAGATGCAATGGAATGCCGTCGTGGTCTGGTAAAATAATGTGCCTCAGTGTGACCCATGGTCTGTAGGATAGCTTGAGACCTGGTTTGGAATTGCTGGTACTATTATTCAGCACAAATGATTTGTATTAAATATATCTAGTGATTCTAAAAGGTGAGGTATAATATAAAGCCCAGGTATTATTTGTATTATTCTCCTTGTTTTTTTTATTTTTCTGAGTGATATGATCTTAACCCAAGAAAATTGTGTGAGTTTTAACTATGTAAAATTGTAATTATGATAGATACTCAAAGATATGCCTATCTAAAATAAAACTGGAGTATCATGTGTTCTTGTTCAATTAATTTCACCAAATACATTTTGAACAATAAATAAGTGCCAAGAATTGGCAAGTACTTGGGATACCAGAACAATTAACACGCGACTTCTACTCTCAAGATTTGAGTCTAGTAGGAAACAAGACTTGTCAACAAATCATTTTCAGTTAAATGCAATAATGGACATATATTCTCCAAGATATTATAAAATAAAATAGTTAAAATTCTTACCTCATAGAAATTCCATTCTATAAATACGTTGGGTTTCTTTGTTGTTGTTAAAATGTTTCATTTCATATAACAGATAACCCCCAGGGGAAAAGAATTAGTAAAAACAGCAAATTGTCTTTCATATCAGTCATTCAACATATTGGTGGAAAACGGAGAGAAAAAACCTACCTTGGAAAGAGCATAAGAAATGAACAGACCAGTGCTGAATTGAGACTTTATATGCTTTTCTCAAGGTCAGTGATGTCAACCTCAGTCCATTTTGCCATTGTTTCTAAATTTGTCGACTGGTTTTTGAGAAACTGGACCCATGGATCTGGGATTGGCACCCAAAATGTCTCTGAGGCAAGGGTGTGAGATGCCAGAAAATGATTCCATTTCTATAACCCAAATCCACAGACTAATTTAACTCATTCTCTAAATGCTTGCTGCATAATAAGATTAGATAATATTAATAAAAGAAGCAGTAGTGCCCGTCTGGTGGCATTATTTTGGGAGTCTTGGGCTCTAATGCTATCTCCCTCAGTGATTTTGAACAATTAAGCTAATGGTCTCAACATTTTTCACATCGCCAAGAAAATAGATAATAATAATAATTGTCTACTATTTATTTAGGCTGTTCTTGGAATACTGAAAAACAACACGTATAATGGGTTTTATTGTGTTCCAAGCACGGTTCTAAGCACTTTACATATTTACGTTTATTTGAGCCTCGTAAGAACCCTAAAGATGGGACCTTTATTATTCCATTTTACAAGTGAGGAAACAGGCAGTGATGATAAGCCAGATATTTTTGGAGACAAGATTTGAGCCTAGACTGTTGGGTCTGAAAAACTATTCTTATAACTATTCTGATATACAATTATTAGCTCATAATTCTGATAATAGTCTTTAATTTCTTCCCCCTGAAAGTGTCCTTCTTATTCAAGGAAATGTATTGCAATTTGTTTCTTCTAACAGCCAGGAAATTTTCTTTTGCTGCAGACCAGGGGAAGCAAACAGCTAACCAATTACTATAAAAGAAGGAACATCCAGTCAGAACCTTTAGCTTTGAATAATTTTTCCAGGACTTGAAAGCCTTTGCAAAACCTGAAAATGTCTTCCTGGAGCAAAGGACTCTCTAAACTGTGTTTAAAGCAACTTGGGAAATGATATTAAAAAAGTGGAACTCATTTGGGTTGTAGAAAACAGCGCAAGCAGTTTTCAGCACTGATGGGCCAGTTCTGCATAAGTCTTCTCTCAATTAATTCACCATTCCTCATCAAGGGAAAAACAGAAGAGAGAGCCACCTATACTGAAGCCTATTACAGCAGTCTTGTGGGCAGAAATGGGCTAGTAATGAATGCTGAAGCAAGTACTGCATAATTATAGCTAATCAGTTATGCTAAAATGAGCCAATATGGCAGCCTAATTGAGATGATGATCCTTGTTTCTTCTTACAGGAATGCAGTTTAATTAGAATGGGTAAACTGACAGTCAGCAGTAACCTCAGAGAATCCCAGGCAATATGAAATGAAGCAAGAGAAATATCACCCTGGCTGGCTTTCAGTTCATAGGAAATAGACATTAAAACTGCCCATTTGGCCTTTGGGAAACTGGAGGCCATTTTTCATGCGTGCTTAGAGCTTGAGCAAAAGACTGTGTTGCTGTATCTGAACTTTTAAAAAAGGATCAATCCAGATAAAGCAGACAAAACTGTTTGATTTGCATGTCAAGGAGCTCTGAGGATTCAAAATGTCCAAATGCAGAGAAAACTAACCGGACTGGGTTTTCAGAGGGGTCTAATTTGAAATAAATAAGAGACAGCTGTTAAAAGTAATAAACCTCTTTCCATTTTGGATGGTCAGGAGGAGACCCATGTACCAGCAAACTCTGAGAGCAGGTGGTGGGGAGAAAGAGAAGGTGTACGTGGTGGAGAGGGGTGTGCGTTATGGCTCTACTAACAGAAAAAAAAATCCGAAGAAAGAACAGGATCAGAGAGTTGCTGGTGTAGCTTAGCTGACAAATCTACAAGGTAGATAGACATGGCAGACCTGGAGATTCAAATTTGGTTTATGATATCTTATTATGACCCCAGTACCGTGAGTCCTCACCTGAGATCATAGACAGATTCTGTGACTTTTAACAAAACCAATTTTGCCATAGGCTAATTGATATAAACAAGAGTTAAGTTCCCCTGGCATCTCATCAACATTACAACAAAATGACAAACCAAAGGACGTGATTTGAGGACTTGCTGCAGCTGATCCAAAAGCCACTTCTCAGCTCTTACAGCAATTGCAGAAGACGGAATGTTCCACAGCATAGACTATGGTCATTAATAAGCTCTTTGAGAGCCACAGAATCCACATGATGTTGCACTGAAACACAGTTTATAACAAGTTATTCTTTTCTGTTCCAACCTGGAGAGAAGAATTGATGTCATAAAATAGGTTAGCACATGTTAGAGGGTGGAAGGAGAGACAGAGTGGGTCCTTCATACAAGCTGGCTGCAGGTTTACAAACAGAAAAACACCCAAATTCACTTCCTTCCCCTATTCTACCTGTGTAAACTGAGGATGAGCACATTTGTGAAAGAACTTGATGTACAGATATAAAGTGATGGTTTTATGTTTGTTAGAAAATAAGATCATAAACTTATGAGAGAGAATCAATTATTAAACATTTATTATAGTATTGAAATGAGAATGAATTGTAAAATAGTATATTGAAAAATATATGCAGTTAAAAATAGTCCCAAAGTGGTTATCTCTGGGTGAGGAAATTACAGGGTCTTTAACAATTATTTTATAAGTTGCCCAGTATTTCTGGGTGTAAATTAGGATGAAAATTGGGTAAGTGAAATATATATGTAGATGTAAATATATATTACACACATATATACATACACACATATAATTAAATACAAATAAGTCAAACTTGTCCTTTTGTGTAGCCCATATCAGATCTCACATCTCCTTATCCTTCCACTCACACCACCTCTCTTGCTTTCACACACATATTGTCACCATGCTTATATGCTCATGTAGACGTTCAAACACATCCCATGTCGCTATTGGTTGTAAATAAAGTTGGATCAATATACATAGGTCTCCATGTCTTGTCTTTCTCACCCAGTTGAACACCTGGCAAACCAACTGCCAGAAGTCTAATGTATTATTGCCAAAGTTGTGTGATATTCCACAGTGTAGAGATGCCATAATTTATTCAGCCATTCCCCTATTGAAGTTTCAAGTTTTTTTTACAAATATGAAAAATGTAACTGGCATCTTTAACCATGTATTGTTACTCATAGTTTTAATTCTGTGGGAAAGTGTCCCAGGAGGGGAATGTCAGAGGAAATGTATTTAAAAGTTTAATAGAAATCACCAGATTACTTTCCAAAAAGGCAGTAACACTTTACGATTTCACCAGCCATGTACAAAAGTGTTCTTTTTCTCACATTACCAAAAGCAATTGGCATTCTTATTCTTTTTCATTTTTTGACAATCTGGTAAGTATAAAGTAATATCTCATTGTAACTTTGGTTTCCCTAACTATTAAAAATTTTGAGCATCTTTTCAAATGCTTATCATTTGCATTGGTTTTTGTCTGAGTTGTTTATTCTGCCTGTTTATTTTTCCTATTTTTATGAGGTATTTGTTTTTTCCTTTAAGTTTGCAATTTGGATTTCTTAAAGCTGGTATGAAACTTATTTTTAGAAAAGTGACATCCAGAGAATGCCACAGGCAGCCCTTGAATGCCTGAAGTACTATATATATAAAAATAGCAATTGCTCATAATGACAACATTGAAGCATTGAATGATACCAAGCTACATTCTGAATCTAAGAAGCTATATTATGCCCGATGTAATTTTAATGTTCTTACGTATCATATAATATGCTGACATTCACTAACCAGATAACCAGATATTTAGCCATGTAACCTATGGTGAGAACAGGACTTGGCAATGCCTAAGACTTGTGGCAACACACACACTTGCTCATACTCACTCGGTAGAGCTCCGCAAACATTTTAAAATGCCAGTGTCTTGGTCAAATGGTATGTTGCTTAAACTCATTAAATATATTCAGACTGCTCTATTATACACTCTAAGTTAAATGTCCAACTGAATTAGTAAAAACAATTGGGGTCAGGATGTAACCTCATCTTTTGTGTCATCTGCATTATTAAATTTGCCTATCAATTTCCCCCTAAATTTGCTTATGGTAACATTTGTCTTATATTTTGGTATAGCTAAATATATCTATCTTTTCTTTTTATAGCTACTAATTTTTATCTAGCTTTGGAAGATTATACATGGTTATATTTAGTCAGTATTTTCGGGTAGTCCCAGTACTGGTTGCCAAGGGGAACAACAATAACAAAACTGCCCTTTGCAAATGAACAAGTTGGGAACAGAAAACTACGAAATAACAATGACAGATAAGATAGAAGTTTATTTCTGTCTTGGAGCCTAGAAGGAGTTAATCCAGGGCTTGTCTGTATACCCCAGTGCAAAGGATCAGGTGTTTTTCTTCCTTGATGATCTTCTGGGCACAGCCTCCATTCCCCAGGTCAACTCACGACTGAAAATTCCACTAGAGACCCAGCCATTTTGTCCATTTCCAGCTGAGACGAAAGAGGAAGGGGGGAAAGGGCCACGCCCTCTAAATATTTTTCTCAGGAGTTGTCCAGTTTCTATTTATATAACATTAAGATGATATTAACAAGAACTTAATTACACTTAGTTGCAAAAGATGCTTATATTTCCCTGGCAACTAGTAAAGAGAGACCATAAAACAGTCTTGATTTCAGGTGATCTTGTGCTCAGTTGAAAATTGGGGGTTTCGATACATTGGAATGTGGGTAAAATCTCGCCACAAGAGTTTCAAAACACGAATTGGGTGAGATACTTTCAGACTAATGATTTGGGGAAAATATACCTCTTAAGAAGTTCATATTACTCTAAGTAAATAGGTATACAAGCAAATGAGGAATAAGTAAGTGAATTAATGAGCTCACTTCTAATATTTTTTTCAAAGCTCAGTCACTATCCCTAACCTCACTCTTCTAAGACCGCCACTTCCTGACCATCATTTTCTGCTCTAGCCAGGTGGGCACAGATGTAGCAGATGGTGCCTACTTATTTGGAAAACTGCTATCAGCCAGAAGTGACCCAGTACCACTGTATAGACTGTATTTTCTATCCATTGCTCAGTTCGTCAATTGCTCATCCTATATGCCTGATGCTCTCAACAATTTTGAAACTTCCTTCATAAGCCCAGTAAAAGAATTAAAAAAAAAGAATCTACTGAGGGGAAAAAATTTTTCAGCTACAGGGTTAATGCTGCTGGGTGTTTTTTAATGATTCAGAGGGGTACCTTCTGTTTAGATGCTCTCATGTCTAGGCCATTTTTAATAACATTGCACATCACAAAAGGATGTAATAAAATTTATCTTATGAAGCGGAGATAGATAAAAAGCAGATGCTGTGGTTTACAATGTGGGTTTGTTATTCTGGCTGCCTTTTGAACCTTAAAGATGAACTTTAAAACACATTTTACCAATGCCTATTGTACATGAAGAATGCAAACTTTCTGAGCAAATTGGATTGCCAATTTTAAAATAAAATATCTGTATTATTAAAAAATGGTCAGAAGTTAGAATTAGGGACACATGATAGGCAGACATGTGTCTTTTAGTTTTATATTTTGATTATGTCTAACACTAATAAAAAGGAAAAGGAGGAGAGAAAGAAGAAGGAGATATCTGATGCTGAACTGCTCATTTACAATAAATCCACTATTTCTGAAAACACCTGGGTCTGTCACTCACCAGGATGGCTTCTTCCCTCGTGATTGACACTGAACTCAAATGCATGAAGTGGGCCAATAAAGCTAGACTCTTACGCAGTGATGCTTTAATAAACAAACTCTCCATGCAGCACTTTAGTAATCAATTCATGACACCACCAAGTATATTAAAATTATAAATCATGCAAATCAGAGCTACCTGATTTTGCAGCTGTGAGATATAGACGTCTTTGTTGAACTTCGATTAGTCCTCACTAAGCTGAAGATGGTAAAACTGTCAAGTCTGAAATCTGTCTTCCCTCTTCTACTTCTACCTCCTTTTTCCAACCCTGCTCTCTATCTGTGAGGTGAATGCTCTCTGACCTTTTCACTCATTTCCAGTCAGTTCCGTTCATGATCTATTTATTGGGCAGCAGGGTGCGGGCTCTATGCCAGACATGGGGCGAAAGCCAGTGTGTAAGGCAGGTCCCTGCCCTCTGGGAGCTCTCATTCTAGAGCAGAGCCGCGCAGCTCTGTGTTGAGACCCATTATCAATTATTTGAGACAGAACAACAATGAGTGTGATTCTTGTGTTTCCCAGTGATTTTTATTTAAGACTCTCTTTTCCTCCCTCCACCCTCTAACATGTTCTAACATCTATTTAAAATTAGAACAGATTTCTAAATATCCATACATTAACACATTATTTGCACTCACATATGTTTCTCCAGTAAAAGGGTCTAGCTGCCACCTGGTTATAAACTGCAGCCATCTGGTTCATGCCATGGGCCCTGAACCTTGATCTGAGGAATATTCATCACGCAGGTGGCTAAGGACAGAGGGGAAGACTGGATTTATCTGGTGCACTTATTTCAGTAGAAAAGAATTTGAATGCAGTTCAAATACAGTGGGCCAAAACTCATCTACATTTATCTGTAACTAATTCACCTTAAACTATGTCCTTACATTCTAATACTCTTATTTCTAACTATGGAACTTAAAGTGTCCTGCTAGCACTGGTTCTTAAAAGTTAGTATCTACTTGGACATGAACTAAAGTGGGGGAATGTGGGTGGGAGTGGGTGTGCAGGGTGGAGGGGAATGAAGGGGGGCGGAATGGGGCAACTGTAATGGCATAATCAATAAAATATAGTATTCAAAAAGCTAGTGCCTAATGCAGATTGCTGTGTGTCACCCAGAGTTTCTCATTCAATGGGTCTGAGTGGGGCCTGAGAACCTGCATTTCTGGCCAGCTCCCAGGTGATACTAATACTGCTGGTCTGGGGGCCTCACTTTGAGAACTATTGTGATAGGCCAGCAATTTTCAATGTTTTTTTAATCTGAAGGCACACATAAACTAATTACTAAAATTCCGTGGCACACCAAAAAATCTATCTTTTGCTGCTCTGATGAAAATATAGTTATGATTTTGATTCATTCACACCGGACGGCTACTGCTGTGTTGGCTATTATTGTGTCATTCTTTTCTGTGATGACTTGAGGGGAAAGAGGCCAGTGTCCCTGACTAAGTAGTCAGGTATTGCATGTTTTAAAAATTCTTGCAACACACTGGTTGAAAATTGCTATGCTAGACTAAAGGAATTCCCTACAATAATAAGCAAGTGGGGAGATTCTGTTAAGCCACGAGGGGCTGGGCACGCCCTTAGACCTGCCTACCTATCCAGCCCTAAAGACAAGCCTCAGCTACCCTTCAGCTAGTGATTTGCCACTGGCTCACACCAGCACTCTTCCATATTCCAAGGCAGGCCAAGCTTCCTCCCCAAGTACACCTACCCCCGCACAGGTCTACCTGGGCACATCCTTCACCACCTCTCACTACAGAGGACTCTCAGCTGCAGAATGTATGTTTTATGAGATGATTTTTATTATTCTAGATAGCTTCTCATTATTATTTTTTTAAATCATCACTCATCACACCCTCAAATAATACCTGAAACTCATTTCCATGTCTCCTGTTTTGTGTTGACCATGTCTCAGGACTTCTCAGTATCTGCACTAGTCAGGCCCATTCAGAGTCAGACATACAAGCCACCAAGATAAAACCTTCCTTGGCTTATCTCAGGGGCAGAGGAATTAGATGGTGGGCCCTGAAGTCAGCCTGGGTGTGAATTCCCACTCTGACCTTACCTGGCCAGGGGATACTGAGGAAGTTCTTCCTTTTTTCTGGGCCTTAGTTTTCTCATGCACATTATGCCTACATCAGCAGGTATTCATTTTAAATAAAATAATGTCTCTACATATCTGAAAAAGATATTCAATAAACGACAACACTTACTGTTATTGTAAAAGAACTATAATTATATTGGGGCACATATGAATAAAATTTATTTTATTTCTCACTACGAATGGCTATATTCTGGCAAGACTAATAGGTAGGCATAAAGTATAATAAATCTGTTTGGGTCTTAAATTTCTTGCAATAGCCTTCTTAGTGACATGGGCTGAATTCACAGATACATGGAAATTGATGATAAAAGTCATGTTCTTCTACACTCAGTCACTGCCATGGCTTTCAAACATTATGGCATGGAATTATGTTCTTAAGGCACAATAACCCAATTTAGGAGTATAAGATGTACCTTATATCTCAGTTCAATTCGAAAAGTGTTAAACTCCCACTGAATTTGGTAAGAAGATCTAAGTTTCTACAAAGCTCGCAGTGCTAGGTACAGTCAGTGTCCCCTGTTTCTAGGTGAGGAGTCGAGGCTCAGGGAGAAGGGATGACCGCACAAAGTCATAGTGCTAATACCTGTAACACCAGCACTCAGGGTCAGGCAGCCTGACACCAGAGGCCACACTCTCAGCCTTTCTGGCTCTTGACTCTGTGTTGGTCCCATAGACAACTACTCAGTAAGTAATTAGGATTTATGCAGGTTTGATGTCATTAAAAATAGAGAAGGTGACATAGCATGTTATGACCCACCAGGTACGGAGAAAAAAAACTGGTGTAGTGGAAAATTCTAGCACCATGCCCCCCGGTGTCTGAGCAAAAGGGGGTGAGAGGTTGGTGGTGTTGGACTGGGCACAGAGCACACAGAACAAATCACAAGGAATGTTTTACCATCTGTCTGGATTTTTAAAAAGGAGGCTGACTCCATTTATAAAGTCATATCACGATTACTCTGAAATTACATCATAGCCTATTTTTATTCTGTCATATAGTAATTTGTGTGCTGCTGATTAAGACTAGCAAGAATAAAACTCTAGGCTCCCACTGTCAGGGCATTCAGCATCCCTTCAGACAAATTAGACACATGTTGAGTGCCCACTCACTGCTCAGTCTTTGAGCTGAGCTTTTGGGAAAACTATAAAAATATCAGACGTGGTTACTGTCCTAAAAGGACATACGATCTTCTTGGTAAGATGAGATAAGTACAATGAAAATTATTATAAAACATCAGAATGATCAAAACAGAGGATCAGATAAAAGGGCAGTAGCCAGGAAGGCGATGCTATGTTGACAACATGAGAAACCTATAAATCACAGGTGGCAAACACAGGTGGTGTTTTACCCGGCCCGGCACCTTGTTCCTACCCTGCAGCAGCAGCGCCAAGTTCCTCGAGCCTAGTTAATGAGCAGTTACATTTATTTTTATTTTATTTAATTCTTGTTCAAGTACAGCTTTCTGTCTTGTATTCCCAGCCCTGCCCCCCAGTGCTCCCCGCCTCCCTCCCATTTCCGACCCCCACCTTAGTTATTGTCCATGTGTCCTTTATACTTGTTCATGTGAGTCCTTCCCCTTTTCCCTGTGATTCTCTCCCCTCTCCCCTCTGGACCCTGTCAGCCTGTTCCGTATTTGAGTGTCATTGGTCATATTTTGCTTGCTTGTTTGTTTTGTTGTTTAGATTCCTGTTAACGGTGATAAAATCATATGGGATTTGTCTTTCACCTCCTGGCTTATTTTGCTCAGCATAAGCCGTGAAACCATTAAAGCCCTAGAGGAGAACATTGGCATGAAAATCTCAGATATTCCACAGAGCAATATTTTTACTGATACGTCCCCTAGAGCAAGGGACATAAAGGAAAGAATAAACAAATGGGATCTCATCAAAATTAAAAGCTTCTGCATAGCTAAGGAAAACAGTATCAAGATAAAAAGAGAAGCAACAGCTTGGGAAAATATATTTGCCCATGATACCTCAGACAAAGGTTTAATCTCCAAAATATACAAAGAACTCACACAACTCCACTCAAAGAAGACGAGCAACCCAATTAAAAAATGGGCAAAGGACTTGAATAGTTACATTTATACAGTCCTAAAATTGCATTCAGCCCTTTGAAAGCAAACATGAGGCTGATGTGGCTCCCGGTGAAAATGAGTTTGACACCCCTGCTAAATGAAGCGATGGAAGCATGCAAACTGGGCTGAGCCATTCTGTCTGCAACAGGGCGATTCGCTTCAAATTTAGGTTGAGGGAAGATTGTGGATAGCTGTTCCAGAACACGGCTCCAAATTACTTGTAGGAACACAGATACGTCCAAGCTAGAATTCACAATGGCTGGCATCCAATTAAAACTCAGCAGGCACTCAAAGAGGAAAAAAAATATAGCTTAAGGTGAGAAGAAAAATCAATCAAAACTGACTTAGAAATGGCATAGAAGATAGAATTATTATAACAGGATGTTCAAGAAACCAGAAACAAAAAAGATTGAACATAATAAGGAGGGCACGGAATAGCTGCTCTGGTTCAAAGAATGTTAACCCGAACGTGAGCAAAATCATGTGGTTCAGTGAAGCAGTGAAAATTATCACTCTAGGCTATTGGAGCCATTAAAGACTTTTCAGCAAAATTTGACAAAAATAGTGGTATTTTAGGAAGACCGAGCAGGTAGTGGGATTCAGGATGAAATGATGGGAAGACCAAGAGAAAAATTTCAGGGAGGCCTGTAATAATACAGCAGGAAATGAGATTTTGGCCCAAAGAAGGGCAGTAGAAAGAAGTAAGAAACTTTTTTTCTTTTAAATTTACATTTTGTTACCAGGAACATCTACTGTTGTATTCTTAGTAACAAAATGTAAATTATAAAGAAAAAATAAACTCATAGCTAAACTGGGTGTCTTAGAACAATGTATGAGAAGGCATTGTCTTTGATAGTTCATGGCAGGTGGGGCTTTTTGTCTTAGGAATAAGACAGAATAATTCATGTTTTGTGTGCAAGTGTCGTAATGGTGCCTGGTTTGAAGTATTGACTATAAGTTGATTAATTGAGCGGGGTCAAACTTTGTGATAAGCCAAGTTATGAAGAAAGAGACTTGGGTTTAAGCAGATGAAATAAGATGAGCAAAGACACCAAGAAGGAATGAATCAGCTTAGAAATGGAACACGAGGAATCAGTGCCTAAAGGCAGTGCTGGCCAACAGAGAGAGAACGCAAGCCATGAGTGTAATTTGAAAGTTTCTGGCAGCCATATGAAAAAAAGGTAAAGAGAAGCAGGTAAAATTAATTTTGCTAATTAAATACACAGATAATATATTTCTTTAAACCAAAATATGTGAAATATATTCTCTAAAATTATTGAGAACTTTTATATATTTTTCATATAAAGGCACACACATTAATCTGGTGTGTATGTTGCCCTTAAAACACGCCTCAATTTGAATCACATTTCAAGTGCTCAGTGGCCGCACAGGGCTAGTAGCTGTTGTATTCAACAATGGAGCCCACGAACATCGGCAGCCAGCGTTGCTTCCTTCTCCAGTTTTTTCCCCACCTCTAACCCTTTTGAGCATCTATTAGGTGCGAGATAATTTCCCCACTCAAAGCACCATGCACAGTTAGACACATTAAATAGAATAGAGACTCATAACAAGTTTTTTTTTCCTTTTGGAAGTGATCTCTAGCTATTACTTGTAAAAAAAAAATAAAGGAGGAAATGGGTGGAGCAAGGCTACAGGTGATTGTAATCCAGAGTCAAGGTAATAACCAATGTGTATAGTGGAAAGAGTGAGAATAAGAACATAGGCAGTTGGTTCCACTTTTTACTCAAATTTTGGAGCCTTAGGATCATTACTTAAGTTCTCTAAGTATTGAATTTCTAAGTGTAAGATAGCATGCAAAACATACTTGGAATATGTAAGATGTTGTAAAATCAAAGTAATAATATTAGTATTCTCACTCACAGGGCATTTTATTTACACATTTAAGTGAGTCTCACTTGGAGAGAATGTTAGGGAAGTAATTATCACCATTTTATGGAAAAGGTGTGATGTTGGGATATGTCCCAGGGCCTGATCGGCTTCTGGATAATAGCCAGTCTGCTCGCCTGATCCCAGCACCCCTTGGGTGTCCCCACCTGCCCAGAGAAGTTCAGAAATTTACCTAAACTAACACGCCGGTGCCAGGATTTGTACCTAGATGCTCTGTTTCCCTACCCCCAACCCCTTCTTCCCACTCTCCCATCCTCCTTCCCCAAGGACCTGAACTTCAGATATGGCCAAGGAAATAAAAGAGACCCCATCACAGAGAAGGAATTCAGGGTGCCATGGAGGCAAAGAGGGGAAACTGAAAAATAACCGAGATCTGAGAGGAGAGTCCTTCCTTACCTCAGAGTAAGTGATTTCTGGGAGCAGTCAAAAAAAGAAGGGAAGCTTATTTAAGAGATAAATTTATATTTTGGGTGAATTGTTCTTCCTAGCCTCAAATTATATCTTTTGTGACTATACTTTAATTCAATTCATATATAGAGAAGCAATAAATTGAAGGACTTTTTTCCCCTTCACATAAATTCTGAACAGCAGGACAGGCAAAATGGGTAAGACCAAGTTTGACCTGGAGAGCAGACTGCCCTAGAGAAGGTCCCAGCAGCAAGCAGGAAAAAGAGGGTCAGGCAGATGTATGTGCCAGAATTCCAGGGAAGCTGGGCACATAGAGAGAGTTAAGAAAAACAATACTCAGTTCATGTTCAGAGGGCCTGATCTCACATCGTTGTTGATGATTTGCTAGTCTCTTCAAATATGCTCCCCTGACCATATGGGATAATCAGAAAGAGAATGTATAAAAAGAGGGTGGTTTGTCAAAGGGCAAGTCCTACACAGACAGTGGTGGTGATGATGACCCAGGTGGCAGGTGCACAGGAGTATGCACAGTTCAGGGCAGGCAGACAGGCTATGGGAGAGTCAGGCTGTAGTTCTCGAAGACCTGGAAACTAGGCAAGATCGTAATCATGGAGGAATTGGGGCTCTGTAGAGAAAACCAGGACACATATGGCAGGTCAAGGATCTACTTATTAGGACTTGCTTGTAAGTTAGGGTTTAATTAAAAGGCAAAAGCCTAGGTAGCGGAATTTGTACATCCAATTAGAGCTGGATCATCAGCAAGTTTGACAAGGTAAAACCATTCCCTGAAGGGTTTTTATTTATTTTGTTTTTGTAAATTTTCACCAGAGGATTTTTTAAAATTGCTTTTAGAGAGAGAGAAATATTGATGTGTGAGAGAAACATTGATTGGTTGCCTCCCATTAGTGCCCCAACTGGGGATCAAGCCCACAACCTAGGATGTGCCCTGACCTGGAATCAAACCTGCAGCCTTTTGGTGTACAGGATGACACTCTGACCAACTGAGCCACACGGCCAGGGTCCTGCAAGGCTTTTAAAATAGTGCTGATCAAAGGTAGGACTGACTAAGCTGGTTGTGTGGGGATGAATGTACAGATAGAGACCACGCATTCCTGGATTTGGTGGTAAACAGAGATACTTGGGAGAGAACCAAGCAGATTTTTACTATAGATATTAAAAAATAAAAAACTTACTCTGGAAAAAATAAGCTTGTGAATTGGAAGAGCTTCTCGAAAGATTCCTGCTTTCCATTCCAGGGTCACTACCAGAGCATTTCTTGTCATGAATCCAAGGAGTCCCATGAAATAGATGATCCTTCTCCAGCTGCTGCACAAATGATCACACTGCTCAGTACCAGAATACTAATGAGATGCCTGGGTCCTTTAAGAAAGCGGAAGGATAGTATTCATCAAATGCACATCAGAAGATCCAATTGCATATGATAAAACATGTCAGGCATATTAATTCATTTAACTTGCAAAGAGGAGATTAGACCCTTCTATTGGGTAATACATTATCTTCCAATTGGTTTATCCTTAGAAGGATAGCTGATAGAAGCTCTATCAAACCAATGATATCTAAAACTAAAATCATTCAGTGTCTCGTAAATTGAAAAAAGTGAAGCATTTTATTATTAAACTGGAAACTGCTTTAATTTCCTCTCTTAATTTTTATCAAAAATCACGTGGTAAGCAATATTGATTATGAATTGTCCTCTTTACAAATTGTTTCTAAAGTTTAAAGAGATTGATAAAAGAAATCATTAACCAAGGTGAAAGGAAAACTTCATTTTCTTCTTGAGAGGCAACTTTTGATAATGTGCTTGTGGAAGTTGAGGAACGTAGGCATTCCTACATTATGAAAATTTAACATAACGTGGTTCCTCACAACATCCTACATCAACTGGGTTCTATTTCCTCAAAATCGGTGTGTTAGAAGACAACACAGCTTTGGTATTGTGGAGACAGCAGATTTCAAAGTGTGGTGCCCAGGTGAGTGCCAATAGCATCCACTGGGAACATGTTAGATCCGTGAATGTTAGACCCATTCCACACCTACTGAACCGGAAACTGAGGCTAGGCCCCAACAGTGAGTGTTTTAACAAGTCTTCCGGGTGGTTTTGGAGGTACACTCAAATTTGAGAACCACTGTCTAAGGTACTAACAATGTGAGAGCCTAGTAGAAATGTGCTGATATTTTTTGTAACTAAGGTAAGTTTATTGTGAAAAAAATATTAATGACTGACTTCTTATGACAGTCTTATAATTAATAAGACAGGTAGGCAGAAAGCCTTCAAATCTGATGTAACTATCCACTAGCCAACATCTTCCCCTTCCCAATTCAAAATGGTTGGTAAGGGTTTATTTATTTATTTTTAATTTTATTTGGGTAATGACATTTCTTCTGTTGTCTTTGTTGCCTCAATCAGTAGCATTAGAACATGCTTTGGTAAGACAGGAAGAAGGAGAGAAAGGGGTGGTGACACATGTGTCTACCCCTTTTGTTATAAAAACAGAAGCTTTTCAAGGAAAAAAACCCTTGCTTGGCATATCTCTAAGGTTCACCGGTCAGAACAATGGCTCAGGACAGCCCCTCGCATCAAGGGAAGCGAGTACAGAATTTTGTTTCCCCACAACGTGGAGTTTGAGAGAGAACTCACGCAGGCAAGGGGGGGTTGATGCGGGTGAAGGGCCAAGTGGTCTTTAGGACTGTAAATAGCAGAGGTAAGGTGCTAACGTATTTGTAAGAAGGATCTTTCAGCTGCAGTGACGAAAGGGCAGGTGAAGTGTGTCAAGGCGAGATCCCGAGTCCCATGTCCCAACGTTTCCAGTAAGGGCTCTTCCCTTACACCCGAAGAAGGAAACTTCTGAGAATGTACTCTTGGGGTAACCCAGCAGTCATCCTTGCCCCTCCTGGGAGGAGCAACTGATCTGCCTGGTGAGACCTGAAGAGCCTGACACTCATGGCGCCCTCGCCCTGGAGGCAGGTCAGTCTGGAAACACACAGTGCAGGTCTGCTCCCTCCCTCGGACCTGTCTATCCTCATGTGAAGCACATTCCCCTGTTACTTCTCTCTTGTGGGGAACAGTGGGCAGCCCGCCTCCGAGTGGGGACTGACTCCTTCCGCCCCGGTGACTAATTGGGAAAATCTAAAATGGAATAAGAGGTAGGCTGGCTTCTCAAATCCTGAAATTCAGCTTTTCCATTATTAAGCTAAATGTGTATGTTCCCTCTGGCGTGGCGTTCTTGTTTGCTTTTAATAACCCAGAGAAAAGAGAGGGTGTATGGCAACTCCTCCAAACTTCTAACAAAGAGTGAAATCACAGGGAGTTCTTTAGCTGCCACTTACAACCTATGAGGAATAAACAAACAATATTCAATAAAATAAAAATGTTAGAGGTCCGAAATAATTTCTGGACGTAGAAAAAGGTATATGGGTGGGATAGTCAGGATTCCACAGGAAAGCAGAACCACGAGCATCACGGAATGAAGGGTTTACTGTAGGAATAAGTGAAACAACTGTGAAGGATGGTCCTCCTCAGAGGGGAAGCTAGAGCCTCAGAGACAAGCTGCTGGCCAATCTGCTGCAGCACTGAGGCAAGCTGGGAGACTGGGTAGGAACGCTGGTGATTCAATGGAAGGCACTGCTCCAGGTGAGCCTGGGGTGCTGTGGGTCCGCAGAACTGGCGAGTGGGAAGGAGAACTGCCCCCCAGAGTGGGAGGGAGTGAAGATGACCTGGAGATATTCCCTGGTCTCTCTGCTTCTTTCTCTCACCACGCGTACCCCTGAAAACCTTCAGAAAGTAAGGACAGCTGCTTTTCCTCCGCCTTCCCAATCTCAGGCAGTTTCTCTTTTGACTAACTTGAGTCCTAATCTTAAAGAGGGGTCTTGGGAAATACAATTTCAGCCATACTCAACTTCCAAATAAAGACAAGAGCAAAACCATGCTTCCACTTAAAATGATTCTTCAACACCTGTACAACGAAAACATCCCCACTCTCTTCCAGAGGATGCACGATTCTCTAAGTCACCTCAGTCACAGGTGACATCCTTCCCTCTCTGGGCTGAAGCACACTATGCCTTTGAGGTTCTGTAACCTAAATATTAGGCAATAAGGTTAAGCACTATTAACACTTCTCCAATAACAAAGGGATGGAAGATGAAAGGGAAAGGAAGAAAAAGATCTGAAATTGAATGGCTATATAGATTCATTTCAAATTTGAGATGAAATTCTCTTTCCTACTGCAGTTTCTGCTTTTATAACAGATATGTGGTCACTGGTGGGATCTCTAACGTCCTTCTAGCACTCTCTATTCTATATCCCTTTGCCCTCAGGAAGCACTTCAGCTGGTCAGTTTCTTGCCTGCTGGGGTGATACAAACTGTCTTTCCTCAAAGGTCTGGGTCATGAGCAGTTAATGTGGTCTCCCATTAACCATAATCACAGGCATAGAAGTACCAAGCCACCCCTGAGGCTCTCTGCTCTTCTAGACCTTCTCCTGCCCGATTCCATTGTACATCATGCAGGATCATTCACCTCAGTCAGTCCAGCGACACCTTCTTCCCCTGATGGCTCGTTAGCATGTGAAGCTCAAAGTAGGCAGGTGCTAGTCTCAACTTCCAGTCACTAGAATATTAGCTGTACCCCTTGTTGAGAGAATTTTACAATGGGAACCAGAAACTCAAATCCTGTGGTGACTCTGTGCAGGAACAGGAAGCTCAAATTCTGTGGGATCGATGGGACTAGAGGAACCTGAGCTTCCTATACCCCTTGCAGAGAAAACATTTAATAAATTATTTAAATTCTTTTAAACTAAAAATAGAAACTTATTTGACCTCATAAATCATTTCTAATAATATACCCTACATCATTCATACTTAATGGTGAAGTGCTAATATCATATCCTTTAAGATTGGGAAGGAAATAAAAATGTTCATTCAATGCAATGTTTTATTGAAGGTCTTAAAAATAAAGACACAGAGTACAATAAAGTGGTAAATGAATGATAAGGAGTGGAAAGAAAGAAAACTATTTTTTTTGCAAATAATATGATGTATATAAAATTTGTAAGAGATGAATAAATTATGAGTTTGGCAAGTTGGCTGGATCCAAGTAATATACAAAAATCAACAACATTTTAATAGGTACAAATTCAGAAAATAATATAATCTCATTATACTGAGTGAAAGAAGATACAAATGAATACATATTTGGTGACTTTAAAGTTTAAAGCCAAGTAAAACTAAACTGTAGTTGTTAGCACTATAGTACTTATCTTTGATGAAGAGGGAAGGATGGGAGTTATGAGAAATAGCATGAGGTGAAGCTTGAACTTGGCTGTGGGTTCACTAGTGTTTTGCTTGGTTATACATATCATGGAATAACATTTCTCTGTGCATGTTTCTACATATGCATGTTTTTCACAATTAAAGAATTTAAAAATAAATTGAGAAAGTATGTAGTAACAAATAGGAAAATAATAAATAAACACATCCAAGAGCTGATTCTCTGAAATACATTAACAGATAAACTTCTAACTGATGTAAAGCATAAGAAAAAGTAAAAAGGATCAAGTACGTAAAACCAAAAAAGATAATTATGGATGTAGAGAAAATTAAAAACGTTATTAGGGCACTTCTTTGTTCAAATTTAAGCAAAATAATTTAAGACCCAGGATTAAAACAAATGTTATTATTATTTTTGAGATTTTATTTATTTACTTTTAGAGTGAGGGGAAGAGAAGGGACAGTAAGGGAGAGAAACATCCCAGTGTGAGAGAGGAACAGTTGCCTCTCACATGCACTCACCCAGGGACCTGGCCCACAGCCCAGGCATGTGCCCTGACTGGGAATTGAACTAATGACCTTTTGGTTTGCAGGCCAGCACTCAATCCACTGAACCACAGCAGCCAGGGCCAATTGTTATTTAAAAAATATATATAAATTATTTTTTAAAACTCAAATAGAGAGAAAAAATCTGACCAAATTAACATGGAAATAATACTGAAAGCTATCATGGCACTAACCCTTTCCTCTCCAAAAAAGCACACCACACCTAGGTAGGCAATTCTATTAACCTTTGAGAAACATAAAACTGCATTCTTTAAAAATAATATACAAGCATGAAAAAATTAAACATTCTTTTATTAAGCTAGAATGACATCAAACCCTGACAATGCACATATGAACACACAAAGTAAAATCTCTCACTTATTACTGTTATTGCAAAAATTCTAAATAAAATGCTACTAGACAGAATCTATTAACATATTTAAATATTCTATGACTAAGTCCTATTTATTTGAGAAACTTAAGGATCACTAAAATTCAGGAATATATTAATATATTTTATCATACATTGGCCAAATATTTTGGCTCTTTTCCAGGGTACATGGTAGGATTTCTCTTTCCTCTCATCTCACAGTTCCATGTGGCCAAGCGATTCATTTTGGTCAATAGTGAGACCCAAAGAAATGTGTGTCACTCCTGGGGAGAAGGTTTAGAAGTCAGTGGCTAATTTGTCATGTTCTGTTTCCCTCTAAATGCTCCTGAGCCTGGGAGTAAGAAGATGTGGTGCCTCTAAGACATGCAGCATGAGCAAGAAATAAACCATGTTGTTTTAGGTGAGATTTTGAGGTTATTGATTACTGCAACATAAACTACCATATACTGACTAATATATGAAGGAGGACCTCCCAAAAAACTGGAATTATCTTCTGGAGGGTAGGCCCCTTGTAGTACAGGCTTCCCCGACCAGGTGAGTGTTCTAGGAACTCGTCTGTATCAGTGCATCAGCTAGTGTTGTGAGAGGCTGCGTTTGGCCTCACTGATTTTTTTTGAAGACTCTTTCAACACCTATGCCCATTTTAGGATGGGCGATTCACAGTCTCACCTGCCTGACCACACTAAGTGTTCAGCAGTTTTCGACCAAAAATGGCATGAATCCCGTGGCCCATCCTTTGTGGGCTCTGTGTAAGATTGGCCCACCCAATCTCACCCCAAGTGGCTTTTTTTGTTGTAGTTTATTTCCCTGGATGGAAAAAAGTCCTCAAAGGGAAACGTTTTGTTGATGTGGAAGAGGTGAAACAAAAAACAGCAGCACTAAAAGGTATCAAAATTGATGAGTTCAAACTGTTTTAAGCAGTGGAAAAAAATGTCTCCATAAGTGTATTGCATCAAATGGAGAGTACTTTGAAGGTGACTGATGTTTAGACATGTAAGAATAAATACATTTTTAGTAAATAAATTCTGTTTTGGGGGTTCCTTCTCATATATTAATAAATAAAAAATCACGTTATCTTTCATAGATGCCAAAAAGATAAACATTTATATCCATTTTGGTACAATCAGTCCATTTCCAATCTTGATAAAAAGTCTTAGTAGAAATCTTTAACATATTAAAACATATATCTCTTAACTCAAAAGTTAGCATAAGAACTAGAAGTATTTCCATTAGAGCCAGGAATTAACAAGTCCTTTATTAATATACTTTTTAAAAATTGACCTGAATCAGAGAAATATATGGTTTAAAACTTGGAAATGAATGTTTAAAATTTGCCTTGCTTATAGATGATATAAATGGTTATTAATTATTATAGTAATTTTTAGGTGGTTCTCTTGGATTCTTTCAGGAAAATTCAGTAATACTTTGGGTACAAAATGTAAAACTGCTAACAGAAATCAACAGCTTCCATTTAACCAGAAAATATGATAAATAGACAACAAAGTTAAAATTTAACAATATACAAAAACCACATATAAATATTATCAAAGGTTATAAAAGACTAGAACCCATGGAAAGACATATCATGTTTTAGAAAAGATGATTTAAACTCTGGTTGGTGTGGGTCAGTGGACTGAGAACAGGACTATGAACTGAGAGGTTGCTGGTTCAATTCCCAGTCAGGGCACATGCCTGGGTTGTGGGCCAGGTCCCCAGTTAGAGGCTTGTGAAAGGCAACCACACATGAATGTTTTTCACCCTCTCTTTCTCTCTCCCTTCCCCTCCCTGTAAAAATAAACAAAATCTTTAAAAAAAGAAAAGATGATTTAACATTATTGAGATGTCAATTGTCTCTAAAGTAATTTATAAATCTAACATACAAGCAAAAGTGTAAACCATTTTTAAAAGCTAGACAATTAAATATCATGAAAAATAAAGAAACAAGTATAAATTGGAGACAACTGTACTTGAAAAATAAAAAATAAATGACAAAAAAAAGAATAATTCTTAAAATGAGGAGAGATTGGTACTATAAAATATTAAAACACCAAGCTACAATTAAGTTACAAAAAATAAATGTAAAACAAAAAACTATGCATAGAAAAAATGCATCATAAACAAAGTCAAAAGTTGGTCAATTAAGTGGAAAAAAATATTTGCAACTTTTATTATAGGTAATTGAAATATTTCTTACTAAAGACTGCCTGCAATCCAATAACATGGACAACCCAAGAAAAGTGGGAAAGAAATTAAGTAGTTCACAGAAAAGGAAACAGAAATATGTAATTTCTGCACATATGACAGCCATGAAAATGTTCAACACCATAATGGTTAAGTTTGAGTACAATACAATGATGAGGATGTGGGCAAACACTGCTGGGGGTGTATTTTTAAATGTAATCTGGACCAACTAATTTTACTTCAAATGGCATCATCTGTATAAAGATAATAACTGCAGTCTTTATTATAGCAAAAGATGAAAAAATAATGTGTTCATTAATGAATTGAATAAACTATGGTGTATCTATTAGTGAAATAGGAAACTGTGAAAAGTGATCAAGAAGCTCTGTGTGTACTACTTATCATGTGGGAACATTTTCCTAGACATTGTCTGGTGGGAAAGGAAAGGTATAGAATACACATAGAATGCTTTTGTAGAACCCACCCAGAACATGTATGTGCACACACATCTTTGTGTGTAACACACATCTCTTTATGGCTACACAAACTGGTAACAAGTCAATGATTCAGTGGAGGGAAACTGGATGGCTAAGAGAGAGGGATACAAGAAAATAATTATCACCATGTAGTTTTTTCTTTTCTGCACTTAAAAAATAATACACAGTTTTGAACTATTAGATTTAGAGAATAAGCAGATAGAGTTCCATATACACATTCTACCCCTGGTACCTCTTTCATTTACACCTTGCATTTATGTGGTATATTTATTACAATTAAGTACTAATTGATATATTAACCAGAGTCCACAATTTACATTAAGGTTCATTCTTTGAGTTCCATGGATTTTGACAAATGAATGTTACGTATCCACCATTACAATATCACACAAAATAGTTTCACTGCCCTAAAAATCTCCTAGGCTCCACCTATTTATCTGTCCTCCTTGTTACCCCCTTCCCATCATGAATCAAAGCTTTTACTCTTGCTACAGTTTTGACTTTTCAAGAATGTCATATAAATGAACCATAGAGTATGTAAGCTTTACAGACTGGCTTCTTTCAGTTAGCAGTATGCACGTAAGTTTCCTCCCTTTCTTTTCATGGCTTGATAGCTCTTTTTTTTTTTATTGCCAAATAATATCCTATTGCATGGATTAAGTTTACTATATCACATTTGATTGTGATTTACATTTTTTATACATTGTGAGATGCAATTTGCTCATTTTTGTTGAAGACTTCTGTAGCTAGGTTCATGAGATAATGGCCAAGAAAGTTTTTTCTTGTATTTTGGAGAATGTCTTCAGCTTATTCCAAAAGGCCAAACATGAGGGGAGCTTTTTCTGACCTTCATTATGAGAACCCGATGTGGATCCCAGAAGTACAACTCAGGGAAGTGTGTAAGTATGAGGGCTCTAGGAGTTTATCAATCTCAAACTAATTCATACGGTACAACGACCTCTAGCAATTCATCAAAGTTACCATTTAAGTGTTCCTACCATCCCTGTGCTTCAGGTAAGTTAATCTATATTCTCTGTACTTATCGTTTTTTACAGTTTTTGAGGAGGTGGTTAATCTTGTAACTCCACTTCTCTGGCGGAGCTAAGAAAAGTCATTGTTCTTTCCGTTTGTTCAGCTTTTTTCTTGTTGTGAGGGTGGGAGAGACAACTACAAGCTTTTTACAGGTTGGAGAGGAAAGTCCACACTTCTCCTAAATTTCAGATTTTGTACCATGAGTTTATATAATCTATTCCTTACCCCCATTCCTTCCCCAAAGAATCTCACTTATAGTTGTTGAAATTAAGATGGTACTATTGCTCACAGAATGGGACAGATTCAAAAGAGACATAAATACATTTGACTAATGTAATCATCAATGAACTAACCTTACAAATAAACACATCCCTTAGAAATATTAGTAGAATGACCAGAAGTTGAATTTCCACCCAAGAACCATAATACATGAGATATTTTACATCAGTCCACAACGTCAATTCTTGAGTCTCTTCTTCAGATTAGTAGCTCAAACATAGCAGCAATTTGAGTTCTGGTTTCAATTAGTCTAATCTCAAAGGCATTTGCATGAAATGTCACTCAATGGTGCAGGGTGACTTTGCTTATTCTCTTACAGAGCCAGGCTCAAACATCTATTGCCATGTTATCTGCCCTCTTGATTCTATGCACATTTCCAACATTGTAACCCTTCCTCGACACTACAGCTGAAGGCTTATATTTTCATTATCTCTGTCAGGACAATGCATACACTTTTCCTTTAAAATAGATAGCCCTAAACATTTTTGGACACTTTTAAAAAAGGCTAATAGAAAAAAAACATTTCTAAATAGAATTATTAACATAGAATAGAAAAACTCCAACTTATATAAAGTGGAAAATCAGTTAGGCTATTACAAATACATGGCTTAAGTAGCCAAGTGTTTTGTAAGGGTCATTTATTCTTAGTGCCCATCTATCTGTTGAAAGAGCTGGAATATAACAGGATCCAAGTCTTAGACATTTGTTTTGTTATTAAAATTTAGCAAAGTTTTCTCAACTATGTCTTTTCCTCATAATCTCTTCCAGGAAATTAAAGAGATAGCATTGTACAACTTCATTATGAATTCTGTAGATACACTCATCAGTTAAAAAAGGCTATGGCAACCTGGCTGGTGTAGCTCAGTGGATTGAGCCCGGGCCTGCGAACCAGAGGATCGCGGTTCGATTCCCAGTCAGGGCACATGCCTGGGTTGTAGGCAGGTTCCCTGCAGGTCAACTCCCAGCAGGGGATGCACAAAAGGCAACCATACATTGATGTTTCTCTCCCTCTCTCCTTCCCCTCTAAAGATAAATAAATAAGTAAAATATTTTTAAAAAAAAGGCTATGGCATCCAAGAGAAGGCTGGTTTAAAACATGTAAAATACTTCTATGAAAGAAAAAATGCTCAGTTAACACTGCTTAGAACAGCTACTTTAAAAGAAAAAAATTAAGTAGAAGAGCAACCTAAACTCGCTTTGGTCAATAAACCTCTTACCCTACATGTAGACAAGAACACTGAAGATCTGAATTGAAGCTTTAATTCCTAGTGCTGATTTCATCACCTTACACTACTCTTGAAAATGCAGAATCTTTAGTGTTATTTTTACTGTCTTCAACTGTCCACAGGTTTGTTCAGATGAAATAAGAAACCAAGGACAAAAGAATTAAGATTTATATCCCATTTCCCTTTCAAAAGAGGTTATTGAGAAACTACTAAAAGCCAAGAGCTTTATTTATATTAAAAATATTACTATGAAGTATGTATTATCTTCATTTTACAGATAATTGAAGTCAGCCAGAAATTAAAGTTAGGGGTGATTATAAAACTTGTTTCAAACTAAGATTGATTTTACAAATTTAGAATGCAAATAAACAAAATCAAACATAATTTCATTGCTCAGAGGTGTGGCCCAAACTGGGATTCAACAGAAAGTAACCCCTCAGGGTGATGTAATCATAAATTCCTTACATGGTAGGTAGTCATGCCTCAGTCATGTAACTTCAGTAAAAGGCTTATCTTTGCCTTAAGCAAGCCCTGTCCATTGTTACTGTGCGTGGGTTGACATTTTCAGAATGCCTCTTTCAGATGCCTTGGAAGTGCTCTAGAGCACACATAATCTCAACTGTGTGCTCCAAATCCAAATCCTCGTCTTGCTTTCTCTCACCTTCATTTAATCTTCCTTATGCTTCCTCCTTAATTTCAAATGCATCAAGCTGCAAAACTGCCGCTCTCCAGAGCATCTGAGACCTCGCTTCCCAGCAATTCTGTTTGGCTCAAATACACCCGTATACACATTCTCTACAAGTTCGGATGTTTCTTAGGTTGACACACTATTTACTGTTAATTACTTAAAATTTTCTACTTGCTTATATGTGGTTGTATGCATTTATTTTATACACTAGCCATTTTCTTCTCTTCTCCCCATTGTTATCTAATTGTATTTTTCCACTACCATTTAATTCCCTTATACCCACCCCTGCAGTCACTACACTGCTGTACGTGTCCATGGGTCCCTTTCCTTTTTTGCTCCGCTCCCACTGCCTGCCGCCCCCCCCACCCCGCCCCCACACTCCACCCCCAGTAGTTGTCATCCTGCTCTCCCTCTAGGAGTCTGTCTTTTCCTTGTTAGGCCAGTTTGTTGACTAGATTCCACATGAGTGAAATCATACAATGTTTGTCTTTTTCTGACTGGCTTATTTCACTTAGCATAATGTTCTTCAGGTCCACCATGCTGTTGCATATAAATGTCCCATAGTTGTTACTGTTTATTTTCTTGCATAGAATATACACCTATATATCTTTAAAATATGCAGATGTATGAATCACTGTTTACAGTTTGGTTTCCTGCTTTTTTTCACTTAACACGCCAGAAATCTCCCATGTACTTACATATTTCAGTATCTTTTCAAAAAGGCTGCATGTTATTCTATTGAATGACTATACCCTTATTAACCAATCTCCTCTTACTGTGTATATGAATTGTTTCTAACTTTGTTCCACAAGTGTTGGAATGAGTAATACTGTACCTATGTCTTAGTACACACACCTATTCCCTTAAGACAAACTCTTACAAAAAAAAAAGAGAAAAAATGCCTATAATCCATGTTTTTTAATCACGTACCAGTGATTAATCATTGGGGCCTCTTTTCTGAAAATTCAATATAAAGTTTAAGTATCTTTTTGAAATATAAGGAGCCCCGGTCACTTCTCCTTACAGATGCTTTCAGCTTTAACATGCTCTAATTAACTGTGTATTTTATACAAATTAGTTGGTAGTAGTCAAGACTAGTCTTTGTGGGTAAATGAAAACCCTGCCTAATTGAACATGAACAGTGCTGTCTTTTCCTAGGGCTTATCATAAGCCTTTTTATTTGAAGTTTAAGAAAAAATGAGGCTACTCTAATACATATTGTATCTTTCGGCTCTTTGAGATAAGTGAGATGAAATATAACACTTGGAATAACAGTGTGGATAACGTACTGGAGACAGAATCATGTTCACTATTAAATCCCTGCCAAAGGCTCAGCTACTTAGTGGAAAATTAGTTTTTAATAACATAATGAAACTGTAACCCAACCTACTCTATTGACTGAAAATATCACTCTTACGTAGCACTGGTAGGACTCTATATAAAAAGCCCTTTGCCAAGAATACTGAAATTATCTACTTTTTTTTCTTTGAGATACTAAGAGCAGATAAACATTGGATCCTTAAGGAATTCGATATTTAGTTGGGAGGAAAGATACTTCTCACATTTAATGACCTTTATGAAGGACCATATTGAAGCTCAATGTGCGAAAAACTGGGTTCTGAGAATTATGGCAGCTCATTTAAGGTGGTAAATTCAAGTTTTCTCTAGGGTCTTTCTGAAATGTTTAGATGAACACAAGCATAAACAAAATAGGCCTTACAATCTTTGAGTAACAGGAAAAAAGTTAGCTACAAAATGCTGAACAAAGTAAGACTGTGTAAGATTTCAAGGTGATCTGCAGATTCAAAAGAACCTATGACTTTAAAAAAATTACACAAGCATACAATTTCAAATACTCATCAGAATCAATACCCACATTATGAAAATTAAATAATTCATCTACCTTTCAAAGGCATATATTCTTTATTTTGTTTTAAAAATACTGTGAATGTAAGCTCTATAAATGCTGAAAATAAACAATTAGCTTCTTAATTCAAATGACTTAGTTGTCATTATGGGTAATGCGCATTTAATATTTATCAGTGATTACTGTGAGAATCAAGGCAAGTGACCAAAACAAATAGAATTTATGATCTAACTGAACAATTCTCAAATTAGGGGGTTTGGAAAGGAAAATAATATCCAAAGGGCCCAGTGACTTGGAAAGAAATTCAATATGCTTAACATACCTATTACTTATTTCCTTAAACTATAGAAAGCAAATCTCAAGTTCTTGGCTTATGAAAATACAAAGTCTGTCCAGAAAGTATCCAGCCATACACTAAGCCACACTTGTTGAAGATACAAGAAACAGAAAACACTATACACAGGACAATGATGCCCAAATCCCCTTCAAAGTAGGCACCTTGGGACCTCACACTGTTCTCTTAATTGCTATCAACTGCCCCATCTCATCAACAGTCTGAAATCTCTTCCCTTTAAAGGTGACTTTAGCTTTGAGAAAAGCCAGCAGTTGCAGGGCACAAAACTTGGGCTGTGGGGGGGCTGAGTCACCTGAGTGATCTGATGTTCCACCAAAAAACTCTGCACCACATGTGAAGCATGAGTGGGCATATCGTTGTGAGGAACCTGCCAATCACCAGTTGCTCATAGCTGCAGCCTTCTGAATCACCTGAATAGTTTCTGTGGAGCTTGATGCAAAATTTGATGCAGATTCATTGCTGAGTCAAGTCATTTTGAATGCAACAAGCACAGTACACATGCTCACTCAATGGCATCTACCAACCCCATGACTAGTACAGTGAAGTCATCATTGTTCACTCATGTGCATTCTGGCCCAGTCTCCCTGGCTGCCAGGTTATATCGATGTTGTGCAAACCATTCTCGTTATATCAGCAACGGCTGGACTTTTCCCAGACAGACCTCGTATAACACTATTTATTTTTATTTTATCAATAATATCATTAATAAAAGATGCAATTTAGATTGCTATTCACAGTAAAATGTTCAATTTTCTCCCATTAAAGTAAAACAAAATAAACATTTGGCAACTATCAGAGTAATTACTGATTCAATCAAGAATTATCCATGGATGCTAAAACCAGTGGGTGAAAGCTGAAATAAAGAAGTTACTTGCAATGTCTCCCCACAAGTTGTTATTTCGAAAGGGAAAAATAGTAATGTTATACTGAAGATACTACTTTTGTATTTATTATTGCAGGCAAGTAGATAACTACATTATGATATTGCAAACAAAGGTATTTCCATATACTTGTTTAAATAAAAAATTCTAACATTGTTTTGGGGGTTAGTAATATATGTAGCTGTATGTGTCAATTATAGATTAAAGAATAAAGAGGATAAATGGACAAAAAGAAGATAATTACAGGTTTCTACATTTTATATTAAATAGTACAATATTAACTCCAAATGGACTGTGAAAGTTAAGGAATTTTTGGTCAAAATAAATTTTAAAAAAGCAAGACCCAGGTATATGTTGTCTACAAGTTCATGAAATTTATATATGACACAGGTTAAAAGTAAATTGACAGAAAAAGATACACCAGGCCAACAGAAAACCTTAAAAAGGCTACAGTGGCTACATGAACACAAAATAGAACTCAAGACAAAAATAAAAAATAAGGAAACACATTTCTTAAAGATAAAAGAGTCAATTCATTGGTAAGCTATAATATCCAAAAGCAAAGCTCCAATGTTTTTGTAAATAGTTGTTTTGGAAGGCTAGGACATGAGGCAGCCCCGCCCATTTATGCGGGTGCAGTCTGACTGCTTTCAGGCTGCAATGGCGGTGCTGAGTAGCTGTGTGCGAGAAACTGTATGTCTCACAAAACCTACAACAGTTACTACCTGGCCCTTTACAGAAAATGCTTACAACTCCTAAAAAGAAATTACGTTACAAACAGGACACATGTTTGGTCCAACAATTGGTAAGTCAAAAGCACAGTTGTAAATACAGTGCATATCTATTTAAAAAGAAAAAGAATCAATATAAGGTTATGAGTTTTAGGGAAAATACCTTGATTAGAAGTACAGTACCTATAACAAAGTAAATAAGCCCCAGGCAAAAGTTGAAATTCAAACATATTTTCATTTAACTAACAGTCCTAACTAAAAACAGAATCTTGTTATATCCTTAATATAAATAACTAGTTTTTACAATATAGAAGTAAAACTAAAAGGGCACTAATCTGACAACTTCCCCCCAAAACACAGTATTAAGTTTTAATGATTTTTTTTACCCTGACATTAAATGAACAGTTTAGTATAAACTCAAATCAGTCAAATTTTAACATAAGTCTACATTTTATATTTAAGTAGCAAATTTAAGTAGTAAAAGGAACTGTGTTAATGTACACTTGAGTACAAATTTTTCACAGCAAAATTTTAGAGATTTAAAAAATTCAAATGTAATGATACATTTACTTAGTTTTATTTTCTCCATTAGTAAATAGGCATACACACAGATTAAATTTGTAAAAACTCAGTGATGATGGCTCAAACATGCTTAACATTTTTTAAAAGAAAAAATACATACACATTTTGGGTGTTTTTGTTTTGCTTTCAAATCTGAGACATGCAGGAGACAAACAGAACCAAAAGGCAAAATAAGAAAAAGAAAAAACCAAACCCCAAGTACCCAACATACTTAGGTTAAGGAAAATAATAGAAAGAATATAGAAGATGCTACTGGAGACAGAAAGACTAGAAAATACAGGAAGAGTGAAGGATGATGGTAAGTGCTCACCTTTAAAATTGGGGCACATTTTTCCCTTTTGGACAGAAAAGATTAGGAATAACAGGTTAAACATGTATTAACAAAAGGCTGCTAAAAATATATGGAGCCTCTGTCTATGTAAGTCTTGAATAGGCCAATTGAATGGTTTATATAAATGCATACTTGCAAGAATGGACTAGTTCTGCACTAACAGGATGGCAATTAAAATTAAAATTACCTCACAACTGTCAGAATGGCTATCATTAATAAAAATCAACAAACAATGAGTGCTGGCAAGGTTGTGGAGAAAAGGAACCCTAGTGCACTGTTGGTGGGAAGGTAGACTCCTGCAGCCACTGTGGAAAACAGTATGGAATTTCCTCAAAAAACTAAAGATGGAACTGCCTTTTGATTCAGTGATCCCACTGCTGGGACTATATGCTAAGAACCCTGAAACTCAATTCAAAACAGCCTTACTACGACTATAGTCAAATGCTGGAACTAGCCCAAGTGTCCATCAGTAGATGAGTGGATTAAAAAACTGTGGTACATTTACACAATGGGATACTACACATCAGAAACAACGAAGCCCTACCTTTTGTGCCAGTGTGGATGGAACTGGAGACTATTATGCTAAGTGAAATAAGGCAGTTGGCAAAATACAAATACCATATGACCTCACATAACTGGAATTTAATGAACAAAATAAACCAACGAGAGAAATAGAACCGGAGACATGGAAACATGGAGCAGCCTGCCAGATGTAGGAGGGGAGGATGGAGGGGAAATGGGGGAAAGAAGGGGAAGGGACCAGTCAAAGAACCTGTATGAATGACTCATGGACATGGGCAATGGGGAGAGGGGACTGACTGTAGGAGAGAGTGGTGGGCTAGGTGGAGAAGTGCAAAAGGAAAAAAGAAATTTGGGACTACTGTAACAGAATCACAATAAAAAATTAAAATTCAACAAAACTAAAAACTCAATTCTTCAGTTATGTTAGCCACATTTTAAGTGCTCAATAGCCACATGCAGCTAAAGGCTACAAGACTACACGGTGTGGATGCACTATCTAAGTCCTGCTGGGCAGCACAGGGCTGGGCTCAGTGTTTTGAGTGTCTGTCTTATAAAGACAGTTTGATTTTCCCCAAAGCTTTTGACTCATTTATTTTACAGAGCCTTTTGTTCTTAGTCATATGTAGTCATTTAAACATTTTTCATATTAAACTGAAAATGTATGCAGTTGCACATTAAGAAATAGAACAAATTCCTTGCAGACTGGTCCAGCCACTGTGGAAAACAGTATGGAATTTTCTCAGAAATCTAAAAATAGAACTGCCTTTTGACCTGGAAATTCCACTGCTCGGATTATACCCTAAGAACCCTGAAACACCAATCCAAAAGAACCTATGCACCCCAATGTTCATAGCAGCACAATTTACAATGGCCAAGTGCTGGAAGCAACCTAGGTGCCCACCAGTAAATGAATGGATCAAAAAAGTATGGTACATTTACACAATGGAACTCTATGCAGCAGAGAGAAAGAAGGAGCTCCTACCCTTTGCAACAGCATGGATGGAACTGGAGAGCATTATGGTAAGTGAAATAAGCCAGGCAGGGAAAGACAAATACCATATGATCTCACCTATAAGTGGAACCTAATCAACAAACAAGCAAGCAAAATATAAACAGAGACACTGAAATTAAGAACAAACTGACAGTAGCCAGAGGGGAGTTGGGAGGGGATAATGAGGGGAAGGGTTTTCAGGAACAACTATAGAGGACACATGGACAAAACTAAGAAGGAGGGTGGAAGCAAGGGAAGGAAGGAGGTCTGCCTGGGGTGGGGGGAATGCAGACAACTGTTATTAAAAAACAATAATTAAAGAAGAAAAGAAATAGAACTCATTCCTTATAGAACAAGAAGCAATTTAAAATGTTATTTTTTACAATGCTCTTTTTAAAAATTTGAGTACCTGAACAAAATTTATACAGCTGTGTAAAACTATTAGAGTTTGATATTAGTTAATGTAATTAGTGAATTACAAAAATATTTTTAATTTCTAAACATAAGTTCAGATATACTCTAGCTGAAAAATAGGAAAGTAAATCTAAGTTCACCTAAAGCAAATGGAGATATAAATAGTGAAAAAAAAACCACCAAGTATACTTAATAGTCGTACAAATATAGCAATAAAATCAACCAAAATATTGGTTGATAAACACTTCTTAAACACTACTTACATTTGATTCAAATGAAGATTATTGAAAACTTCCCTTATATTAAAGAGAAACATGAAGAATATGTAACCTATGCTTTAAAATTAAATGGCCACTTTTAAAAACTATTTAAATGAAAGGCAATACATTAAATAAAATTCACATTAGAATTAACAACAAATAAATTTCTGAAAAGGTATTAAGGATAATCTAAGGTATCTGATGTAAATCATAAGAAATTCAGGATGAATTGGAAGTATATGGATGGACCAACATACAACATTTTAAAGAATAAAACTAAAGCTATCTCATAAATAATTCTACAAGGTATTAGTTTGTGACAAATAGCATAGTCATTTAACACAGGCTATTTTCTAATTTTTATACATTATTTCTTTTATATTCATTGCACTGTTTTTTCAAATTTAGAACTTACACCATTTATCTTATTGTACTTTAAGTGCAGTAATAAAATTATTTTCAATTCACTGATATTTTCTTTAGTGCTACTTTAGAGAAAAACTTGTGTGGCTATCTCATGACTTTTCTTTTTACTAATTTCTATTGTCAATTTATTAACCTTTACGATTGTTACATCAAACAAGTTGGACTTTAAAATCTAAATAATCACAAATGAGACTAATTAAACAGAATAAAGCGGGAAGCAACTAAGGAAAAGGAAAAAACCTTATAAAAAGCAATAATGGAGGTTGAGAATACCATTCTAATGTGAGAACCAAAGAAAATTTTAAGCAATAAAAGACAAAAATAGGAAGTAAAACTTTAAGACCAAATAAAACCACATATCAGATCAGATTCTTTACTAAATTAATAATTATTTGTTATTTGTTTGAAGTCAGAAATTACTTTCCCCCCCACCTCCACCCATAGATAGAGAATGTCTATAGACTGAGATTCACAGTTTCTGGATTTATTTTTCCGCCACTTAAACTGTGGATCATTGCTATCATATGAGAGTGTTTGTTCAACTCTTCTTGCTGAAGTTTCACTTGTGACTCTTTCTCTTCCAAACGACCTTCTAATTGGGACTTTTGAACTTCTAGGGAGGAAGCCTAAGAGAGGGAGAAGAGGAAAATAAATAACTTTGCATTTTTCTCTTCAAAGATATTTTAAGATATCTTTATTTTTCATTTGTAAAACAAACCTTTCAAGCAACATATTATAAATATGCATAATTTAGGTAACAAAATTATATGGTTAGTTTAAGGTAAGTAATCATTAAATAACACAATATTAATTTGGGAAGACAAATTCTATTTGTCTTTATAAGTTAATGGGAACTATCGACATTGTGCTAATTGTAAATTAAACTTTAGATTCTAATTACTATTTAGAATTACTCTTAAAATAACCACATTAAGGCAGATCCAGGAAACCTATAAATGTGTCATGGAATATTATGCCTCTTCTGTCACTTATGCTCTGTAGTTCAAACTGTCTCTTAATCCTGGTCTGTTCTCATCTTTCTGGTAGTAGACGGACCAGAATGCACTATTGACAGCTACCACACCAAGCAACCCTGACATGTAGAAAGAGCAGTGGACTCAGGTTTAGACTAAATCTACTATTCCACATAACAATGAGCATGCCCTTGAGCCAATAACTTAACCCAAGACTAAGTTTCTAAGGTGAAAATAACTACTGTCAGTTAGGATGGAGGCATAGGTAGGCATGGCTCATCTCCTTGCATAACTGTGTCAAAATTACAACTAAAATACAGAACACCCATCACTCAGAACTGTCAGAAATGGAGCTGAATGGAAGTCTGACAACTACGGAAATAAAGAAACCACATCCATCCAGACTGGTAGAAGAGGGAAAGTCACAGAATGGGCTGGTCCAGTGTCCACAAGTGGTGGGTAAACATTCAGGAGAGATATCCCCAGGATGACTCTATGTGACATGAAGAATGGGAATACTTCTCTGTATTACCCGCCCACTTAACAGCACTAACTGCTGGCTAACAGTATATATTTAATAAATGTTTGGTTATGTTAGGAAATACAGGTTTTCACATTGTGAAGAGTACTCATAACAATTGCTAAACCATTTTGAGATCCTAATATCTTCAATACAAAATTATACTACAGAAACAGAACAGTAATTTATCCAAATTCACCTTTTATACAAAATAAGACTTTTTCATTTTACTGCACATATGAACTCAACAGATTCTTACCTTAATGCTCAATTCTTTTCTTATATGTTCTATTCTAGTTAATTCTTTTCTAAGAACATCAATTGTTTCTTCTTTATCTTCTCTTTCTTTTTGTAAGACTTTAATCTTTTCTTCTTGTATTTTTGTTTTTTGTTGCAAATCTTAAAACAAACAAACCATCAGCTATGTGTTCAGGGTCTTATAGTAACTTACCCTGAAAATTTTTAGTAGCTGTTCTATCATAAGAGCAAAAGAAAAACAAGTAGGGAGACAAAGATATACCTTGCTGGAAATAAGTTTTACAGTATTTGATGAATAAAAAAGCACCATGTAACTCTTCCACTGTACTAGAAAAACGTCAGTCTCCATGTCTTTCCCTCTCCCTGCGTTCTAAAGATAATATACAGTAATGAGGGGAAGGATAATCCTCAGCTTAAGAGTTAAAAGAGAAAGGGAGAGAGAAAACTATGAAAAATTATATAAGTAGACGATGTCTGTGCTCTAAGGCGAGTTAGAACAAAAATGTTTTTTGCAGATCATTTCAGAGCTAGCATTAAGAAGCTAATAACTAAAAGTTACCTAGCACTGCCACCTGCTGTTATGTTCCTTTAAAATGTTTTATTTTAAAAAGGGCAATAATTTCCCAACTCCCAATTTTTTAAATCAATTTAATTAAATTGCTTTGTGAAATGTTATGGCAAGAAAAGGAAAGCTGTGTAGGATATAATTTAAGGTTTTAGAAAATGAGAGAATTGTGGAAACTAATGAAAAACCAGAGTAAAAACTACTTGTGTCTTGATTTTCTTCTAACAGAATACATGTTAACATATAAAAAATTTGTTAAATAAAAAGCTACTTACTTGCCAGTTTACATTCTCTGTCTACTAGTTGGTTCTGCACTTCTTTCCTCTGTTCTTCTCTCTCTATTAATTGGGCAACAGTTCTGAAGTTATTTTAAAAAACAGAAGAAAACATCAATGAACCATAACATTCCTCACGCATTTTAAGAGAAAATGTCTAAGAATAGTAATTATCCTTAAATTCTGCCACAAATCTTCTATATATAAGTTAAAAAATCTACTAATTTATCCATAGAACACAATGTTCTGTATAAAGGGAATCATTATTTTTGCCAATTTCAAAATAGCCCTGGCTGGTGTGGCTCAGTAGACTGAGTGCCAGCCTGTAAACCAAAGGGCCGCTGGTTTGATTCCCAGTCAGGGCACATGCCTGGGTTGCGGGCCAGGTCCCCAGTAGGGGACGCCCAAGAGGCAACCACACATTGATGTTTCTCTCCCTCCTCCTCCCTTCCTTCCCTTCTCTCTTAAAAATAAATAAATTATTTTTTAGGAAAGAAAATTCCAAAACAATTAAAAGAACTATAAATTTTACTTTTCATTTTGTTGCTTGAGTGACTCATTCAACTTTTTTAGTGCCTCAATTTGTTTACTTAGAGAATCACATGTGACTTGTAACTCTTTATTCTTTTTCTCAACAGTTTCATTCCTGAAAAGACAAGGAGATGAGGGATATTTTTATGGAAGAAAACATAACACAGAAAAGAAATTCAATGTTTTCTTTACTTTTTCTTCTAACCAAATTGTATACACGGCAGGTAAAAGGAGGAATGTTACGAACAAGCAGGGCAAAAATAGAGAGAGATTAACTGTAAAAGACAGTGAAGACATGTTTTGGCTGACCAGTGATAAAATGAGTACAAATGGAAATGTGTGGGGGCATTAACCTCATGTTTACAAATACAGATTTATTTTACAGATAATATACATTACATAATCTCCTATAAAATACATAGTTACCTGTACAGTTAGATCAAGAAACTGAAACAACTTCTGTAAAATTTTGCCATCCTTAGCCTCTTGGGCATAATATATGTTTAATTAAAAATGTCAAATTAATGAATAAAGTAGTAGAGGATTCTAAATTTCTCTTGCCTCTTTAAAACTCTGAATCTAATAGTCCTATTTATTTTACTGGCAAGGTAAACAGAGAAAGAATTACTACTTTAATACCCAACTATCTTAAGTGTGACAAGCTGACATAAGTGGAGCCATTTTTAAATAGAGCTAGGCAGCCACTCCAAAGGAACTGCCTTGCAGGTCTCACCCTCAAACCTTTCCAGTGTTTGAACTGGGCAAAATAATGTTGGGACTGAGCCAAATTAACACTGCATTTCAAAAGACTGTTTGCAATCCTAAGAGTAAAGCAGACATCTTGACTACCAAACTGAAAATTAAAGGCATTCAGAATTAGCACCACCATGTATAGCTGAACAATAACTTAGTTTATTTGTACCTATAGAAATTCCTTTCTTTTATTTATGTAATTATTTCTCTTCTCTTTCTCATAAAAACCTCTACTCTTCATTCCCTAATCTGTACACTATTTGGGTTGCTCCCTGAATCAGTGCTTCCTGAATACTATTGTTTTGTAACCTCAAACACTTGCTGCCTCTCACTTTGGCGTTTTCTTTTTCGGGTAACAGAGGCATAAAGTGTCCTTTTCACTTTACTAAGCACTAAGATAAATAAACTGATTGGTACACTAGCCATATTTGGCCAGGAGAAGTATTTTATTTGTCCCACACAAAATTTTTTAAATCTAAATTTAAATTCCTTAATATTACAGTTGAGTTTTCGCCAGCCAACTTCCGTTACTTGTTACCCACATGGCCCCTGAAGGCAGGAGTTTTACTTCTTGGCTCTTCATTCACTATGCAGAATTTAGCAGGTCTTAGAAACTACTATTTCTCTTGGACCACCTGCTAACTTCCTTTTGAACCCTGACTTAAAACTAATAGTTCACTTTATCAGGGCTCCCTCAATCTGATTTTACATGGAGTTGTTGGGAGAAAATAACCTGTTTAGAAGTCACCTTGCCATCACATATTTTCCAGATGTTTTACATTTTCTACCCTTCCTTTTTATTGATGTGGAAATATGCACATGGATCTTGCAAAGTTAACCATTTTCCACAACTATTAACAGCACAGAAGAGTAGAAATTTTTCAAATCTTAACCAATCTTAAAATATAAATTAAAATAAGGAACAAGTTAACCGGAGTGTTTTTATTTTTATAAAATATGTTTGGAACAAAGAGTGTTTGGTAGAAAATACATGATTGTTCTTGGTCTTCCTTATAATTCAGAAGTTTTAAGACTAATCTAAAAGATACAATTTTGCTTTACAAGAAAGGAAAAAAAGTCAATCTTATACTTTGCTAGTGAGTATACAAAATTGTACAGCCTTCTTGGTGGAAAACTTGAAAATCTATCAATTTGCCTTTAAGAAGTTATTGTACAGACCTAGTCTCATATAAGTAAACTGTATTCAGTGGCATTAATGATAAATAATGACTAAAAATTTAGAGATCAGTTAAACACTAACACCCAAGTTTCCATCCTATTAGGCTGAATGACATGAAAGTGTTAATATTCAACCATTTTCAATTGGTAGAAATGACCAATTCATATGGTTAAACCTAATATAAACTGTTGACAACTTAGGGTCATTAAATTATTGCTTATGGAGAGATTAACTATGTACCAGGCACTGTTCTAGGGCTTAGGAATTTGTCAGGGAACAAAATAGACAAATTTGTCCTTGCGGTGCTAACATCCCAGATGACTGATAACAAATGAAAAGAACTAGAATCGACTGGAAAGAGACGTGTATCCTGTTTCCGACCTTAATACTGAGTTTGAGTAAGCAATACTCCATTTCACTTTAACTAAGTTTCTTTATAACTACTTACCACTTTATGATATTATCAGTATATATAAATGCTTACAAAAAGATTTTAGGACCGCAGAAAATAAGTGCTATGCATTCATTACAGATTCTAATCTTAAACAGAAACATTTATTAATTTACCTCTGAAGAAGTTCCATGTAGGATTTTGTCAGTATTTCATGTTCTTCAGCCACAGACTGTAACTTCCTATTATGTTGAAAGAGATGCTCAATATCACTCTGGGCTCTTTCTGATTCAGCCTGTTGTGACTTTAGCAATACACTAAGCTCTTCGTTTTTTCTCTCAACTTCTCTCAACATACCTGCAAGTGTCCGTGCCTAAAGGAAAATGCAATAGAGACTTTTCCACTATCATTTAATATGCTCAGTTCTTACAATTTGAAAGACTTATGAACTATCTAATAGGCTAGCATCGACTGGGTTACTGAAAGATTTATTAGTCATATATACTTATTACTTATCAAAGGTGGAGGTGAAGTCACACAATTTTCACATGGCATGAGCAGTGTTACAGAGAAGCCCAGGGCAGATATATAGGGGAAGGATCACTAAGCATGTGATGGAAAGAGAAGGCCAGAGACGCTTCCTGGGGAATAGAGATTAACTAAAATCTAAAGGATTATTTTAAGAGTTAGAGAGGAAAAGGTGTTCTAAACATGGAAGAGCAAGTGCAAGGTCAGGGAAACCTAAGACTGTCAAGCTTCAGAAATAGCAAAGCAATCTAATATGGCTGACTGCCGAGAATACACAAAAATGCAAGGAGATAAGGAATGAGAAGTAGTTAGAATCCTAGGATGCCAAAATAGGGAACTTAAATTATTTCTGAGCTGAAGGTAAGACACTAAAGGATGTTCAGCACAAGAGTGATAGTATCAGATTACTGCTTCTGGGATCACTGTGGAAGAAGAAGGGATGGTAGAACCAAATACAAAAATAAGATGAGTTTATACGCAATAGAAGGTTAAGAGACTAGACCAAAGGTAGGAAACCTAGAGACTTTGCTATGATTTATTTGAGAAATGAAAAGGTTTTGACCTACAGCAAATAGTGACAAAAACAGGCAAAAACACACACACACACACACACACACACACAAAAACAAACAGAAAAAAGTAATATTTAGGTAAAATCAACTAGACTTGGTAATGACAAATTGCAGAAGGTCAACTGTGTGATTTCCACGTTTTTTGTTTGAAAAACTTTAAGAACACTAGAAGGAATGAATACAAGAAAGACTACATTTTTATAAGGGAGGGTGATGACTTCAGTATTGGTTATGATGACTTTGCAGTATTTGCTATATATTTAAATTGAGTTACACAAGGAGGCATTTGGTACTTAGGAAAAGGGCTCTGGATATAAATTTGGGGACATGAACAATCTGGTGATGATTGAAAACATGAACCACTTGAAAAAAGGAGAAGGGTAGATACTGAGAAGTAGAATTGCTGGGTCACACAGTTGTCCTACTTTCAGGTTTCTGAGGAATTTCCATACTGGTTTTGATAATGGCTGCACCAATTTACACTCCCACTAACAGTACATGAAGGTTTCCTTTTCTCCACATCCTTGATAACACCTGTTATTTATTGACTTTTTGAGGTGGTAACTCACCGTGGTTTTGATTTGCAATACTTTGCATGGTGACAGATGGTTACTAGACTTAGTGTGGTGATCACATCATAAAGTATAAAAATAGAGAATCACTATATTGTACAGCTTAAACTAACATACTATTGTACACCAACTATACAATAGTATGTATAGTTGAATTAAAAAGGGGTGAAGGGCTTAACACATAATACTTGGAAAACCCAACATTTACAGTTGAATGGAAAATAAAGAAGCTCAAAAAGGACATTAAAAAACCCCAAAATAAACAAATAAAGCAGAAGCAAACTCATAGATACAGGGAACAAATTGATGCTTGCCAGGTGGAAAAGGGGTTGAAAAGATGAATGAAAATGGTGAAAGAGATTAAATTAAAAATATTCAAATGGAAATAAAGTATAGCATAGGTAATATAGTAAATATTAGAACAGCTATGTATGGTGTCAGATGGGTACTAGATTTATCAAGGTCATCACTTTGTAAGATATGTAAACATCTAATCACTGTTATATACCTAAAACTAATATAACGTATGTCAACTGAATTTGAGGAAAAAATAATATTCATTAGGATAGAAAGAAAATCAGAAGATAATGATGTAACTAAAGTTAAAGGGAAGAGGGTTTAAAGAAGGAGGGAGTGGTTGTGTGAAATGCTGAGGACAATTTACTCCAACCAGAGCAATAAAGGTACAACAAATATTTTGTACATATTCCTTTAGTTTTCTACTAATTAGATGTGTCTATATTTTGTACACACCTCTGCCTCAGCTTGAGTTCTTTGACAGCGATATTGAGCAATCAACCTATCGGCCTGGGCAAGGGCTAGAGCTTTTGCTTCCAAGAGATCTTGTAGCCTGCTTTCTTTGCACTATAAAAAAAACAAAAAACCATTGTGTTAACCTTCATCATTTACTGGAAAACATCCATTAAAGCTTAACTGTTACACAAGTTAAAATAAGCTTGTACTCACAGCTAATGTAGACAGTTTCATCTCATATACATCCATGATGTCAGATATTCTCACATCATTAATCTGATCCTTTACCTGTTTTAATATAATTGAGTCAAAAATCAGAAAATTTTAACATGACAAAAAAAATGTCCAAAAGATGAGTGGATAAAACAGCTATGGGACATTTACACAACAGAATTCTACTCAACCATAAAAAATAAGAAAATTTTACCCTCTGCAACAGCACAGATGGACCTGGAGATTCCCACGCTAATGAAATAAGACAGTCCGAGAAAGATAAATACCATATGATTTCACTTATACGTGGAATCTAATGAACAAACTGAACTAACAAGCAAAACAGACAGACTCATAGATAGAGAGCAGATGACAGCTAGTGGTGGGGGGACAGTGGGGTGGGAGGTTAGAGGGTGGAGGGATTGAGCAAAAAGGTCATGGACATAGACAAGTGTGGTGACTGCTGGGAATTGGAGGTATAAGGGGACTAAATGATAATGGAAAAAATATAATAAAAGATTAAAAAATAAAGTAAATGCCTACTAAAAGACTAAGTCATTAAAACTTAATGAGTAACAATTAAAAAATATGTCTTACCCCAGGCAATTCACAAATATTTCACTGACTTTGTTACTGCATAAAAAAGCTGGGTAAAACCTGGAATACATGCGGGATTTTAAAAACCAGGTGTGGCAGAAGTAAGGCCTGTGTAATGATATGGGTGTAATAATTTATAGTTTTAATTTCAATATTTCACCTAAAATGTTGAATGGTGCACTTCAGTGTAACACTGTGACGTTACAGAATTATATGCTTAGGATTTTGTAATAAAAAAATTTTGTAATAAAAAGGGGGCCTTATTTGTGCCAGACCCTGTATATTTCTTAATCTGAGGATGTGGGGGGAGGGTGAGCTGGCTAGGGAACAGTAGGGAAAGAACAACAGTGGTGTTAAAATATAAGAATTTTATGGCTGATTTTTTCCCTTATTTCCAAACTTTCTAGAATACTTTCACTTTCATATTAAAAGTTTTCAATGATCAAATCTACATCTAAATAAATAAATGTTTAAATAAATGTTATAATCGAAGCAGATATTCATTGTAGAGCAAGCAGAATCTCATTTATAATTGCTATTTGTCACCCACCACAGCTCCAGACTGAAGCTTCTCTATTAAGTCCTCAATGTTCGACACTGGAACTCTATCTTTCAAAAGCGGAGGAGTCGAACATTTGACCGATGCCGGAAAACTGGGATTTAATGATTGCAAAGACATTCTTCTGGGCAGATGTTCTGTTTCCTGTTGTCTGTAGGCATTGTTTGCAGCTATACTTTCTCCAAGTCTGAATGAGGATCAAGAACAATAAAAAAATATTACATAAAAATAAAGCAAAAGGCAGAATTAGGACAGAATTACAGAATCTTTTAGAATGGTCCTTTTTAGTAATGTCTCCAAATCCTTTTGAAATTATCTTGGAGCCTGTGATGAAGTGGGATTTGGGGAATACCTTAATTTGTTGGAGGAAACTCTTTTCTATTTACAACCCTTTATAATAACTACTCCACCTCTCGTTTGGAGGCAATAGAGCCGGTTTGTGAGTGTAAATTTATTTGCAAACATTAAGTGCCTTATTGGTAATGGTAAAAATATTTTTACCATGGGCAACATCACCTGGCCTTTACCTACTATGTCCTTCACCCTTTTCCTTTCTCCCTCAGTGTATGATCTCACAAACCTGACTTGCATTCTGCCTCTTCCACTGATCCCCTCTCATTTCTGTCTCAGGGCCTTTGTACAAGCTGTTTCTTTTCCCACCAGATCTGCGTAGTGCTGGCTCCTTATCATCAGGTCTCAATTCAAATTCAGAGGGGTCCCTGTACTCATAATGATGTGCATGTTATAAACTTATTTAACTTATCTCCCAAATAGAATGTAGACCTCATGACAGAAGGCCCCCTGTCTAGTTCACTACAATGTCCAAAATGCCTAGAAGAGAACCTGGCACATAGCTGACCCTCATAGGATGTTTGTTAAATATTTGAATAAAATTAACACACACCAAAGAAACCTACCTACACACCCACCCACACATCCATCCAGCATGTAATTTCATCTTATTAAACTGTCTAAGGTAATATAAACAAAGGCATAAATAGATACAAATAGATACCTGAGAGAGTTTCCAAAGAGAAAATCATGTAAGACAGGGATGACTAAGACACAGGGAAATGATGGGAAGGCATCACATAGACAGAGGAGGAGATGCCCACTCTCAGCGACACTGCAGCTTTCTGCTGGAAGTGTGGGGGTTTTGCTTCATGTCAGATTACCACAGCTGAGGCAAGCAGGCCGCCGCAAAGTGAGGCAGCCTTATAGATCATTTTTATCTGTGACTTGAGAAGCTCCCCATGTGTCCATTTATTTCTTAAAAATATTTGTTATAAAAGGAATTCTGATTATGTGATCTCTAGGTCTTGTTTTCCATAGTACTTGTCCTCTTAATTTACGACTATTTAAATTAGTTCTAAAAATGATTTGCTAATTCAGTTAATAGAAATAGCAGAGCTTAACAAACTTCTCTTTAAAGGACAGACAGTACTAAGTATTTTAGGTTTGAGAGTATACAGAGTCTCTGTTACAACTTCCCAACCCTGATGTCAGATCAAAGTCAATACAGACAGTATGAAAATGAATGGATGTGGCCCTATGCCAATAAAACTTTATTTACAAAAACAAGCTCCTCTCTGCTGGCTACAATTTGCTGACCACTGGCATGTGGAAATATCTTACCTACTTACCACTGCTTTGGTTTATTCAAACTACTTTTGCAAATGCATTTACATAAATCACTTAAACTTTTTAAAACTATATATAACCCTACTAAACATTTTATCAATCATTTTGTTTTCAGATAGCTCTAAAAATCTAATATTTTTCCAAAAATAACCACAAATATTCTTTTAATGTTTTAAATTAATGAGTGCTGCAGATAATTTTGCCAGGCAATTATATATTCCACTTCCTGATAAAAGTACAGGATTTTTCTCTGGGAATTCTCCTACCCCTTTCCTTCCTCCCCTGAGCCCCCAACTTCCAAATTCTAGTCCACGTAGTTCTCCTAGATGAACCCTTAGCATTCGCCAAGGTCCCCTCCTTAGCAAATGGCCCATATCTGGTCAATGATAGTGATGATAGATGATAGTGATGCTTGGACTGATTTAAATGGTTGGGAAGGAAACGCTCTTTCTCGGGAGGATGTAAGCTTAGTCCAGAATCTACTGCATGAAGAAGAGGTGGTAAGTGACAGAGATACAGCACCTGGATAACACATTCAACCAGGTGGATCTAGCTTTTCCCTGAGTATATACCTGGTCTTTCCAGTTTTCTTTAAAAAAAAAAAAAATTATTTATTTATTTTAGAGAGGGGGGACAGGAAGGAGGAAGAGCGGGAGAGAAACATCAATGTATGGTTGCCTCTCATGGATCCCCCACTGGGGACCTGGCCTACAACCCACGCATGTGCCCTGACTGGGAATCGAACCCGTGACCTTTTGCTTCACAGGCCTGCACTCAATCCACTGAGCTACACCAGCCAGGGCTCAGTTTTCTTAATTATATGAAAAATTACAATGAAGTATTGAAATGAAGTATTCAATTCACTCATTTTCTAATCTGTCTACATTGAGCCCTAGTAAAGAAACAGAGCAGGATATCCCAGCACTGCGAGATACACTGCAAGTGATTACAACTCACACTAGAGCAGGAAAATCTGGCAGTGGAGCAGCTTCCAACAATATTCCCAGTCCAGACTGTACTTGTTCTCTATTATCTGATGTTACAGCAAAAGCCAATGGCGTTATCAGGCGTGGATCCTAAGTAAATCAGAAACCAGGAAAAAAGAGGCAGAAATAATAAATAATGTCAGAGTGTAAGATGAGTAAACAGAGCTAAGCCATTAAATAATTCTAAAGTGTTTCTATTTGATGTTTGAGTGTATTTGTTAGTCTTTACCTTGTTAAAATGGTCTTAGCAATCAATATTAACACTAGCTTTAAAAATCTGGCAATGGTTTAGAATGCATTTAGTTGTGCCCTTGAAAAATCACACCTCAAAATTCTGATGAATTTAAAGTATCCACAACTGACTGATGCAATTAAATACCACGTAACTCCTTGATGTCAATAAAAATTTTGCATTGGTACTGTAAGCCCCAAGTCACCCATTCCAAAAAACACCTAAGAATTGACATAAAGTCAGTCTGACTCAATTTTTAAGCTGAGTAAAAATTGAGAAAAACATTAGAGCATGTATCCTTTTATAACTATCAACATTTTACAATGTGAGTGTCTTGTAGTTACTCAAAGTATAATGCAATGCCACAGAATCGTGCAAAGAGCTGGCCTTTAACTTCATAACCCTATGACAACCCACCATAAGTCCTCCCATGAAGGGGGATCATTATCTGCACTTTGTAGTCAGGAACCTGGAGCTCAGGGAGGTGAAAGAACTTGCTCAAGTCTGCAGTGACTAGTAAGAGGTAGATTCAGTACCTGAACTATCTCTTAAGCCTTAGGCTGTCAAAGTGTACAAGTGGCCTCAGCCTTAGGTTTCGGTTTTGGTTTCTACCCCATCTATAAAGACATGAGAACCATCTTTGTTATTACAATACCTTTATTAACACACATTAAATATCTATTAGAAAACAGGTTTTATGGATATCAAGGTAAGCATCTAGAGCTCCGTTTCAGCTACTATCACTAAAATTTGTGAGTTAGCTATTTTTTCCATACCCTCTCTAATCTCATTCTTGACAATCAAGTCCTTTCCAAATGTCTCCCTATTCCTTTAATATCCTAACTCATCAACTCCAACTAGAAACAAAAACCCCAAAACACAGAAGACTTCCCTTATCACCATAATGCCAATAAAAATGAGTTAAGGAACCTGAAGCAGGACCCAAAAAAGAAAAAGGCTGAGCTAACACTGATCTTAGGGACATTCTGTATATTAGAACCAGATGCACTTATGTTCGATTTCTATGAAACTGTAAAAATTAACTGTGCAGTGATAATATTATAGCTACATAAGACAATGAACAACTCTAAACGTTCTTCTGGATGCCAGTTCTAAGAAAATCATCCAAAAATTAAGAATTTTAAAACTAAAACAAAAACATACATTGGGAATAAATTTCAATTATATGAAGATTTTAAACTGACCTGAAGGATTTTGTAGAAGCTTACTTCCATACCAGGAACCAAATGTTTAAGTTTGTTCATCAAATTAAGAGTTTTCAAAATTACATCAGCAGCAAGTTTGCTTTAAGAAACATCATATTTAAATTAGTTAACTCAAACACTGCTTAAAGTTTATCTTTGTCCACAATTCCAAAGAAAATGGAAAAAAACAACATCTTTGTTTTTAAACCTCAAGGAAACACAGTATTGTTTGTTTTGAGAAGTAAAAACATCACCAAGAAGTAAAAATATCACAGACACCACCATCCATATCAACCCAAGACCCAAAGACAACAAACCAGTGTTAACAGGTGAGAGGGCACTTCTTTTTCTACCCTCAGATGCCACAAAGTTTTAACTTTCTGCTTCAAATTACCAGCAGCATTGGTAACACAACCCATTTAATGGTTAGCTTTGGCACTGGAATATCAACAATAGAATGCAACACGAGGCAATAAAAAATACCTAATATTTACTGAATAACTATACTAAGCTGTATTCTCAGCCATGGAGCTAAAACTGTGTACAAAAAGTCAACAGATAATCCTTGTTATTGGAGAAGGCAATTCCAACAATTACGATATGAAAATGAGAACAAATCATAGTGTCTAACATTTAGCAGGTTCTCAATAAATAATTGTTAGATGGACTTAATTCATGTGGGAGGGGAGGGATAAAATAATCTTATTACTATGCTACTTTTAACCATACATCTTATCACGCTAAGGTAGAAAAATCGTCTTTGTTGTTATGAAATCTTTAGCAGTGACTGATTTCCTTATAATAAAAACTATCCCTGTTTTTTCATTTAAACATACAAAATTAAATGCACATAAAAGGAATTACTAAGGCAATGTCAGAAAGGACCTCCAGGAAAAAATGTTCAGGAGTATGAAAGACCCTTAGTAATCACAATAAATTAAAACATGTCAAAACAAACCTACACAATGAAAAACAAATCACAGATGTTAATATCTTTCTTCAAAAGCATGTGACCTATGAATTGAATACATTTTCTAAAAATTCATTACAAAAATGTTTTTAATTCTCTGCTACACCTTGAGTTAATAGAACATTTTCCAAGGATGGGCCTCCAAAAGGAACTAGAATCACTACCATTTTGCAATTTGGAGTTCATATACTTACCTCAGTTCAGAATCAGCTACCTTTGTTCCGAACCCCAGATCAATCTTGCCATATGTAAACTGTTGTTCTATCAGCGTAGTACACTTGATAGTAGTCAGAATTTTTGCAATGTGCATTTTTAGAGTATCATCTCCACAGAGAGGTAAGTTTTGTTAAGGGACACATTCTCCAAGAAACATATTCGTATGGCACTTTCTAGCATTTAGAATGACTGCATACAAATTACCTCCTCACTGCAATTCAGTGTAATTATTGTTACAGTTACTCAATGACAGATTAGGAAATTAGAGCTCAGAGCATTTAATAACTGGTAAGTGGCAAGAGATGAGAGTAACACTGAAAGTTTCTGACTGAAAGGTAAAACCAATGTGTCTGTTTCTCTACTAGATGTGATTTTTCTGATAGCAGGTATCACAACAGTTCAGTAAATGTTTGTTGAACTAAAGGAAGTTATTTTCTCATAGTTGATATATTGCTAAGTTATTTTGAGCATTATTTGAAAAGGGTCAAGTTTTGTGCCAATTTATGAGAGAAGGCCTGAATATATCATAGATATTTATAAGGTCAGGGAAAATAATCATGCCTCTACAGCAGTGGTTTTCAATTTTGGCTGTATGCCAGAATCACCAAATAATCATAAACACTCCCCCTTCTAGGGTTTCACGTAACTCCATCTAAATTAGCATCGTTAAAAGAAAGGTTCTCAGGTCAGTATTTTTTAAATGCTCTTCTGGTGATTCTAATAAATTGCTGAAGTTGAGAATCACTGCTATAAAGGAATAAGAAAATTAAGAAGCAGCGGCTTATAAGAGGAGGTTAAAGAAATGTGGAGTTTGCTCTAAGACAAGACAAATTTGAACAAATTCTTCTTGTTTTGAGATACAAAAAACCTGATGAGGCAAATGTAAGTGATCTGGCTCAGATACAGTGGCTCCTTGCTGATAATAATAATAAAATACTAAAAAATTGAGATCTGGACTTTTTAGAGACTTAGAATCAGCTGACCTAAAAAAAAAAAAAAGCTGACAAGGAAAGACCTAGGAAAATCAGTATACAGAAATTACAGTCATTAAGCAGTTACACTAATTGCACTCAAGGGAGTTTTTTAAAAAATAAATTCATTTGTCTTGATAATATTTGTCTTTTTATTACCAAGTATGATGGTACCGTTACTAAAAACATTTATGCTTTAAAGAAAACACAGCTAAAAATCAGAGCTAAAACAATGACACACTCACCAACATTCACTTATTTTGATGCACTTCAGCAAAGACAGCACTGCAATCATCCAGGGGCAGCGAACAGCGTCAGAAGAAGGTAATAGGGCAGTTATTTTAGAATATAGCTCCAATCTCAAATTGTGATAAAAATGTCTAAATCAAGTTTAAAAAGCACTTCTAAAAATATTCTTTAGCTTAAAAGGTTTACATAGAAATAAGGTAAAAAAAGTCTGAATAACTTTTACAGAAACTCTTTGAAAATTAGTTCTATAGGTTAAACTTTAGTCCAATCATTCTGAAGAGATATAAACCCGAGAAATTATAAATTATAGGTAAAGACAAAAATGCAAGAAATACAATTGCTGAAAAAAAAAAGAGTGGTTATTTAGTTTCCATGTTTGTAACAGTAAAGGATATTTAACAAAACTTCAATAGCTTTGACCATCCTTTCACATTTATTCCTTATTAAGGTCTCATCGAGATTTTGCTCTGTGAACTGCAGCTGATCAAGGATTGAGGGCAGCAGAAGGGTCACAAAACAGTCAGCCGAGGAACTGTTAGCAGTATCTATGACATCCTGGAACATAACCATCACCAATGATTAAAAACAAAACAAAACAAAGGATGAAATATAGAATGCAGAAACAGTCCTCATGTAGCTGCTATTCTTTTTAAATTTTTATAATTATTTTAATAGTATATCCTTATTTGTCATTTAATAGTATATACTATATATCCTTAAAATCTCTCCTTTTATCCAGTTTTCAGGGCAATAATGACCTTTTTTCTCAAATTAAACAATAAATTTTTGGGTTAATCAGCTGTAAACAAGACATTTTTAAATGAACTATATTTGTCGTTTAAAAATTGTTATAAATTAAAAGTTTGTATTAAAAACAAGTATACTGAACTTGCTAAATGTAATCATAATAATTAAATAGATTTAAATAATCTAAATAATAAATGGATACTAGTCTTAATGTTTTACAACCACAAATAATTCCCATCAAGAATCTGAAGGATTTCTAAATACTAAAACTGATTAACAGTCAAGACCAACAGACAACAGAAAACACAACTTGAGCATAATTCTTAACAAATATATGAAATCATTCATACACATTTTTGTTTGTGCACAGGATCTAGTAAGGAGAGGGGAGACATTCTAGGAAAATAGTGAGGGTAGGCAGAATGGGTAAAAACAGGGAGAGGAGTAGAGAACACAAAATAATTCTGATAGTAGAATCCGCTAGAATGTAATAGCTTCTACAGAAAAAATTTTTGTCTGTATCCTAAGTGACTAGGAGTGTATAGCATGCTCTATGCCATTTCACTGAATCCAATATTCCTCTGTTAATCCATTCAACAGGCTAACGGAGAGAGCAGACAGTATCTACTGAGAAAGACAGAATGTGATTACTTCAAAAAATCATCGTACAGCAGCAAAACATACAAGTCAAAAGCCTTTCTTATTACATTGAAAAGTATATATACACACATATATAAACATATACATATACACAAACACAAAGCACTATTCAGTGAAAGCAAGAAAAACACTAATATTTGTGACTTTGTCAGAAAAAAGATATTCAGTAGGTAAATGGTATGGAGACTAGCAATGGAGAAGTGTTCCTAAAGTGTATGAACAACTAACTGGAAGTTTATTATGAATATTTTTGAAAACTAACTGTTCACTGAGAATCATAAAAGTGGAAGAGCCAAATTATCAAATATTACCTCAAATATTTCCTTGAGCAACTCCAGTGCTAAAATAGAACAGTTTTCCGATCCATCCATGGGTTGGCTTGACCAACGAAGGAGAGCTACACTAGGTTCTAAACATTTAGAACGGCTCCCCAGGACGGTGTTGCCAGGTGAAGACTGTTCAAATACCATCTGAGTGAGCACATGACGCAGCTGAGTCACTGAACAGAAGGCAAGAAGTAATTCTAAAACCTGTGCAATATAAAGTCTTCATTAAATGTCAATTTCACACAAAGCAATCAAATTATGAAGCTGAAAATGACATACATTTTTAAAGAAAATACAACAAAATTTAGGAGCAGCTTCCAAGTTTCCTTTCGATATTACTTTTCAAAATGAGTTACTTAAGTTCCACAAAGTTACAAAGACATTTGCTCTTGGTGGTTACTCCTGATAAACAGGACTTTGAAAACCAAAGAAGAAAGGGCAACTTCAGCTAATGTTCAACTAATAAATTGTACTTAATTTTTTAAGCATAAATGTTTTGTTTTTAAAATGGAAAAAAATTAAAATAAGATTAGTAATTAATCCTTGCTGTCATGCTAAGATTCAAGAACTGCTATAAAGCATACTTTAGGTTAATATTTAAAAGTGGCATTCCAAAAGGTTAAAACCTAAAGAATGGCTTTTTCCACACTATGTTTATGTAGTGTCAATGTTATGCCCTCTTCCACTTCATTTCTGCTTTCTTTTGTAATTTGGCCTTATATCATTATATAACATCACACATCAACTTGTTATGTTAAACTCTACCTTATTCCAAACACTACCAACCTATTGCAAAATTTTTTTTGTATCTTTTAGCCTATCACTTATTTTCCACCTTTGTTTCTTGTAAATGACTTGTAATTGGGATTTGTGCTTTAATCAACTTAGAGTATCTAATATGAATAGAATTCAGCCTATTAGCATTTACTATGAAACAAAAGGTAAGTAATCTTTGATTTTTTAAATTTATTTTAATTATTTTTCAAGTACAGTTTTCTGTCTATTACTCCCATCCCATCCCACCCCCCATGCTCCCCGCCTCCCTCCCATTTCCACCCTTCTTAGTTGTTGTCCATGTATCCTTTATATTTGTTCCTCTAAATTCCCTCCCCTCTCCCCTCTGGTCACTGTCAGCCTGTTCTCTATTTCAGTGTCTTTGGTTATATTTTGCTTGCTTCATTGTTTTGTTGTTTAGCTTCCTGTTAAAGGTGATATCATATGGAATTTGCCCTTCACCACCTGGCTTATTTCACTCAGCACAATGCTTTCCAGTTCCATCCATGCTGTTGCAAAAGGTAGGAGCTCCTTCTTTCTTTCTGCTGCATAGAATTCCATTGTGTATATAAATTATAGTACTTACTTTTGAACAGGTAATACATTTTCTTGATTCCAAAGTCAAAAGTATCAGCCTGATCTCCAGCTAAACTCTCTGGGGGCAAGCAATGTTACTAGTTTCTTATCTTACTAGAGATGTGTTACACACAAGAAAATACTTCCTCAAGTACACTTTCTCAGTAAGTGTACTATACAGAGAAGTAAACAAATCAATCACTAGTGCAAATCTAGTTGGTTTTCCCAAAGTAAATACATTTGTGTAACTAGCAACCAGATCAAGAAGGAAAATTCTACCAGAACTCCAGAATCCACTGTGTCTCCTCCTAAGGCAATAAGAAACCACTCCTCCACATCAGATTTCTGACACCATAGACTAATTTTATCTCAGCTATTCCTGGATCTTCGTATTTCTACATAATTTTTTTCAATCAGCTTACCAGCTTATACTAAATAATCACATGAAAATTTACAGTTGGGCAACCGTAGGTTTATAGTCATTCATATAGAAAATAATACAATAATTAACAAACCTACTTATGCCCCACACTGTATATAAGCAGCATCTTATAGTGTATATTCTTATGTCTGGCTTAGCACTGTGCTACTGAGATTTATTCACTGTTGCATGCTACTGTATAGGGAACCTATCTGTGTGGCAGTGGCGAATATAGCACAGACCTATTTGGAAAACTGCCAGGGAGCAAGTCGGCACAGAACTGCGCCCACGAATCGGTTTTCCTGTGGGGAATCAGGCCTGCATTGTACCTTTCAGGCTTGCTTTTTGCTCAAACTCCCTCAACCCTGAATTGAGGCAAGAAATGTTTACTGCGTATCTTTAAAGTAACTTCCTAAAATCTGTGCTAAACCTCCCAAGTATGGAGGTATAACCAGTTCAACCATTTTTCCCTTTGCATTTGCAAAATATCCTTTTCTTTGAAGTAATTAGCAACATTCTTTCCTTTATTATCTATAAAATGTAATCATCTAAAGCGAACCTGTGCATAGTAAATGAGGACTATTCTCCATGTATGTACCCAGACAAGCAATAAAAGACAGTCCAGGCAAGGGTCAGGCTGCTCTTTCACTTAGTGAGCGGCCGTGCCGTACCTTTCCTCCACAGGACTTCCCTAGCCTGTGTGAATTTGTTCGTCACAGCCACAATACACAGACCCTGCTGGCTAGAGTTGCATCATTATTGCATTTCACTCATGCTCTCTGCTGTACAGTACAGTCACATGCCACATGACATTTCAATGACAGACCACATATACACTGGTAGTCACATAAAATCATTTTGGAGCTCAAAAATATCACTTAGCGTCATCTTAATTTCAGAGTGCAACACATTACTCATGTATTTGTGGTGACACTGGTGTAAACAAACTTACTGCTTGCTAGTTGTATAAAAGTGTAGCACATATTATTCTCAGCACATACTACTTGACAACAAATGACTATGTTATTACTTTACATATTTACTATAGAATGCTTTTAATCACTATTTTAGAGTGTACTCTCTTATTAGAACAAAAACAAGTTTGCTACAAAACAGTATGCTGTTAATGCCAGTAGCATCTTCAAAGAACTTGTGTTTGGTACCCCTTGACTATAATGTTTTCTCTTGTGCTTGATTTAATCTTGCATTTTATGCACTTTGGGCAGCCTAAGTGTTCACTGTTTTTAAAGTCTTCATTAACATCCTATACCTTCATATTCACTACTCACTCATTCACTCACCCAGAGCAACCTCATGCATGGTAAGTGCCCTACACAGTGCACCATTTTTTATCCTTTATTCTGTAATTTCACTGTACCTTTTCTATGTTGAGATGCATAAATACCATGTATTACAACTGCCTACAGCATCTGATACAGTAATATGCTGTACAATTTTGTAGCCCAGGACCAAGAGGCTATACCACCTAGGTTTGTATGGATACATTTACCATGTTCATACAATGACTCATTTCTCAGAATGCTTCCCTGTGGTGGATGATTGTATTCCAGTGTTTAAATATACTACAGTTTATGTGCCCATTTCACATAGCAAGAGAGTATCTGAGTTGTTTCTAATTCTTGGCTATTAGGAGCAGTACTGCTGTGTTTTGTATATGTCTTCTGGTAAACATGCATTCAGTTCTTTGAGGTAGACACCTAAGAGTAGAAATGGCTGGGTCCTGGTGTATGCACGTGGTCAACTGTTAGTAGATAACACAGTTTTCATAAGTGGTTGTATCAATTTTCAGCCCATCAGTATTGGGACACTTAGGAATTCTTTACATTCTTATCTATGCTTGCTCTTATCCCTATTTTTAACTTTAATCATCTGGTGGATATGCAGTGGTATTGCATTACTATTTTTGCATTCCCTGAGTATTAATAAACTGAGTAACCATTTCATGTTTATTGACCAATTCAAGTTTTGTTTAGGTTAGCTATTACATTCAGTGTTTTTTCTGATGTATATGCCCAAGTTTTTAAATAATATATTTTAGATAAGAGTTCTTTGTTGGATATATGTATTATAGGTACCTTTTCCCATGCTGTGAGTTGCCCTTTCACTCCTTTACTGGTAGTCTTTTCACGAACAGAAACCCTTAATTTTAATATAGTCCCACTTATCAACTTTTTTCCTATACAGTTGTTTTTATTTCCTGTTTAAGAAAATCTTTGTCTCTTCCAAGGCTATAAAGATACTCTGTTAGGTGTTTCTTCTGAAAGTTCATTGTTTTACCTTTCACATATAGATCTACAATCTTTCTTGAACTAATTTTCACATTTGGTGTGAGTTAAGGGGCAAAATTCAGTTTTCTTACCATATGGATATTCAACTGACCCAGGAGTATTTATTAAAATGACCATACTTTTAAGACTACACTGTTCTCAGAAGATCTAAAAACTACAGGTTTGGTTTGCACTGTATTTGTTCCATTGGGCTAGCTGTCTACACTTATGCTAATACTGTACTGTTTTAATTTTTGTAGCTTCATATTAAATCTTGATATCTGATAGTATTATAAACCCTCCAACTTTGTTCTTTTTTTCAGGATAGCCATGGTTATTTTTGGACTTATGCATAACCACACAAATTTTATAATAAGTCCTGGCTAGTGTAACTCAGTGGATTGAGTGCTGGCCTATGAACCAAAAGGATTGCCAGTTCAATTCCCAGTCAGGGCACATGCCTGGGTTGTGTGTGAGGTCCCCAGTTGGGAGTGTGTGACAGGCAACTGATCAATGTTTCACCCCCTCTTTTCCCCTCTCTCTAAAAATAAATAAACAAACTCTTTAAAAGCAAAATTTTATAATCAGCTGCCCAATTTCCACATATACCAAAATAAAAACAAAAACCACTACAATGTCCTAGAATTGTGACTGACCTAATATTGTAAACTCTTGTAATCTATGAACTTTAGTGTGTCCATATTTATTTAGGTTTTTTATTTCTCTCAATGTTTTGTAATTTCATAGTAGAGGCTTTGTACATGTTCTGTTGGATTTATCCCCTAAGCATTTGACATTTTAAAAAATCTGTAAATGGTATCATTTAAAACATTTTGTTTTCTATTCGTCAAACAATCTGTACATGTATTCTGGTGAACTTATGGACATGTCTTTCTTGGCTATATAGCTAGGAGTAGAACTGCTGTGTTACACGGTACACATACGTTTAGTAGGCACCATGGAATAGTTTTCAAAAGGAACTGTACCAGTGTACCAGTCTAGAGGAGGGTTCTAGAGCATTGGTAATGTTTTGTTTTCTGATCTACACACCGGTTATACATCTGTGTTTAGTTTGTAAAAATTGAGAGAACTGTGTACTTAGACTTTCTCCACATTATAGTATTTAAAAAGTTTAAAACAGTCATGTTTTTACATACCTTTGAAGAAGAATCAGGATCCTTTCCATTAAGAAGACCTAATACTTGCTTAAGACATGAAGAAAAGTGCTCATACCTACGTTTAAAATAAAAATATACATCAAATGAATAATACTATAATAACTACATATCGTGCCAGCTGGGTCCTAAAATATCATGGAAAATACTTCATGAAGTAAATTCCTGTCTAACCACTATGCTGATACATCAAAAATAATTTATGTACAAAATAAATATAAAATTTAAGTGTATTTTCTTTCATCTGTTTATTTTAAGCTTCTAATATAGAACAGTCTTTGTAAAGTATATACTTTAAACTTGAAACATATTCTATCACTATGATACACATAAATTGGCTGTCATTTTTAAGACTGAAAAAATGACTGATATAGCAATAAATAAGTCATATAACCTTTCGATACCTTAATAGCTAGCCTTTTTTAAAGGTTGTAAAATTCAAAGAACACTAATATGTACACTAATAAACTAGCTACTTATTTCTAAAGCATCCACAACTTCCAGACATTAGATTAAGCCATGCAGACGGAGAGGCAAAGAGCAGGGCCCTGTGTTAAAAAAGGGACTAGTGACACTGCTCTAATTATAATCCATGTGTTAATACATCCGGATTTGGGAGAACAGTGTCCTGCCAGAGCATTCAAAGTCTAAGGATGGAGGCCAAATAAATAAATAATAATTCAATGTAATGTAAAACATGCTATAATGGAAATGTTTAAATGCTATGATTCAAGATGAGTATCAAACCTAGACTTAGTGGAAGAGGCCTGATCAAGTGAAGCTTCCCAGACTTGAGTCTTAAAGAACAAGGAAACAGAACAGAGAGCCCAGAAATCAACCCATTTTTTAAAATGATTTTGTTTCTTTTAGAAACAAGGGGAGGGAGGGAGGGAGAAAGAGAGGGAAAGAAACATCAATATGTGGTTGTCTCTTGCATGTCCCCTACTGGGGACCTGGCAGAAAACCCAGGCATGTACCCTGACTGGGTGGGAATCAAACCGTCAACCCTTTGGTTTGCAGGCCAGCGATCAAGCCACTGAGCTACACCAGCCAGGGCCTCAGCCCTTACTTTTACGGTCAATTAATATTTGACAAGGGAAACAAGAGCATACAATGGGGTAAAGATGGTCTCTTGAAAACTGAACAGGTACATTCAAAAAAAGGAAACTAGACCACCAACTTACACTATACAAAAGGATAAATTCAAAATGGATAAAAGACTTAAATGTAAGCCACAAAACCATAAAAATCCTAGAAGAAAACATAGGCTGCCAAATCTCGGATGTCTCTCTTAGTGATAGTTTTGCTAATACGTTTCCTAGGACAAGGGAAATAAAAAAAAATAAACAAATGGGACTACATCAAACTAAAAAGCTTCTGCACAACATGACACCACCAACAAAATAAAAAGGAAACCCACTGTATGGAAGAACATACTTACCAATGATATATTTGATAAGGGTTTAATTTCAAAAAGATATAAAGAACTTACACAATTCAAAACAAGGAAGACAAAAAATGGGCAGAGGACTCGAATAGATAATTCTCCAAAGAAAATATACAGTTGACCAAAAGACATATGAAAACATGTTCAATGTCACTAATCACGAGAGAGATGCAAATTAAAACCACAATGAGGGGACTTCCTGCCAAGATAGTGGCATAGGTAGATACACTTTGCTTCCTTGCACAACCAAATGAAGGACAACAACCAATATAAAAACGAAAAACAACCAGAACTGACAGAAAAATCAAACTGTATGGAAGTCCAACAACCAAGAAGTTAAAGAAACATTCATTCAGACTGGTAGTAGGGGCAGAGATGGGCAGCCAGGACAAAGAGGATAAGTGGCAAGGTGGTGGACTAGGCAGTCTCACATTTGTGTGCAGATCAACTGGGAGAAACAACTGGGTAATGAGACAGACCACACAACCCAGGGTTCCAGCACAGGTACATAAAGCCTCAAAACCTCTGGCTGCACAAATCTGAGGGGGGATGCAGAGGTGGGAGAAACTCCCATCCTCACAGGAGTTTGTTGGAGAGACCCATAAGGCCTTAGAATGTACACAAGCTTACCCATCTGGGAATCAGCACCAGAAGGGCCCACTATGCTTATGGATAGTGGGGGAAGTGACTGAAAAGCAATGGGGAGCTGAGCAAGCAGCACTGTTCCCTCTCTGATCCCTGCCCCACATACAGTGCCACAATGCTCTCATGTGGGTTGCCCCACCCTGATGAATTCCTAAGGCTCTGCCCCTTACTAAGTAACAGGTTCACCAAGACAAAAAAATATGGCCCAAATGAAAGAACAAATCAAAGTTCCAGAAAAAATACAACTAAGCAATGAAGAGCTAGCCAACCTATCAGATGCAGAGTTCAAAACACTGGTATTCAAGGATGCTCACAGAAATGGTTGAGTATGGTTGCAAAATAGAGGAAGAAGTGAAGGATATGCAAAGGGAAATAAAGGGAAATATACCGGAACAGAGATGGGAAGGAAAGTGGGACTCAAATCAATGACTTGGAATAGAATGAAGAAACATTCAACTAGAAAGAATTAAGAAACAAGAATTCAAAAAAATGTGGAAAGGCTTTGGAACCTCTGGGACAGCTTGAAATGTTCCAACATCTGAATCACAGGGGTGCCAGAAGGAGAAGAGAAAGAGCAAGAAATTGAAAGCTTATTTGAAAACATAATGAAGGAGAACTTCCCCAATCTGGCAAAGGAAACAGACTTCTAGGAAGTCCAGGAAGCCCACAGAGTCCCAAAGAAGTTGGACTCAAGGAAGCACATACCAAGACATGTCATAATTGTATTACCCAAGATTAAAGATGAGGAAAGAATCTTAAAAACAGCAAGACAAAAGGAGTCAGTTACCTACAAAGGAGTGCCCTTAAGACTATCAGCTGATTTCTCAAAAGAAACTTTGCAGGGAAGAAGGGGCTGGAAAGAAGTATTCTAAGTCATGAAAGGCAAGGACCTACATCCAAGATGACTCTACCCAGCAAAGCTATCATTTAGAATGGAAGGGCAGATAAAGTGCTTCCCACATAAGGTGAAGTTAAAGGAGTTCATCATCACCAAGCCCTTATTATATGAAATGTTAAAGAGACTTATTTAAGAAAAAGAAGATTAAAAAATATTAACAGTAAAATGACAATAAACTCACAACTATCAACAACCAAACTGTAAAAAAAAAAAGGAACTAAGCAAACTAGAGCAGGAATGGAGATCAGAGCACATGGAAGGTTATCAGCAGGGAGCAGGAGAGGAGCGAATGGGGGAAAAGAAAAGGGAATAAGAAGCATAAATGGTACGTAGAAAATAGATAGGGGGAGGTTAAGAATAGTATGGGAAGTGGGGAAGCCAAAGAACTTGTATGTATGATCCATGGACATGATCTAAAGGGGGGGTGGAATGATGGTGGGAAGGGGGTGCAGGGCAGAGGGAGATAAAAGGGAGAAAAAATGGGACAACCATAATAGCATAACCAATACAATATACAAAAGAAAAAAAGAAAAAGAAAAACGCAATGACATATCACCTCACACCTGCCAGAATGGCTACCATCACTAAATTAAGAACAAGTGCTGGTGAGGTTGTGGAGAAAAGGGAACCCCTGCGTACTGTTGGTGGGAATGCAGACTGGTGCAGCCACTGCGGAACACTGTATGGACTTTCCTCAAAAAATTAAAACAGAATTGCCTTTTGACCCAGTGATCCCACTTCTGGGAATATATCCTAAGAATTCTGAAACACTAATCAGACAGAATATATGTACCCCTACATTCATAGCAGCCTTATTTATAACAGGCAAGATCTGGAAAAAAGTCCAAATGCCCAGCACAAATGAGTGAATAAAAAAGCTGTTGTACATACTTACACAGCCAATAAAAATAAAGAACTTTTGCCTTTCGCCATAGCAAAGATGGGCCTGGGAATTATTATGCTAAGTAAAGTACACTAGTCAGAAAAAGATAAATACCATACAATCTCACTTACATCTGGGATCTAATTAACAAAATAAAATGACAAACAAAACAGAAACAGAGGCATGGATGTATGGAACAGTCTGACAGCCATCTGAGCGGGGCGGGCAGGGGAGACTAAATGACAGAAGGGGAAGTGAGTAGCTCGCTGTATAGTGATGGCTAGAGGGAAGCAGGTGGGGGCTGGGTAAAAGTAGGCAGAAGGCTTGGGGGAAATGGGGGCATCCGTAATAGTGTCAATAATAAAAATAAAGAAAATTTTTTCAAGAATTGAACAAAAATAAAACATAAAATGAGAATAAGTGAGTCAGACATATGCAGGAGATAGTTTTCCAGACTTCCAGATGAAACACTTCAGAGACAACAGCACGTGGACACATGAAATGGCATTTCTAGCAAGTTGGTGGTCCTATTTATTGTCTGAAATTATACAAAAGTATGTAAGGAAGAAAGTGTGAAGAAATAGGCTGAAATACTGCTAGGGACCAGATTTTGGAGAGTTATACTGAGAATTTGGATATTCACCTTGAAAACAATGGCAGATCACAGATTTTCAAAGGGACATATGGTTGAAGAAAAAGATGAAAATTGGGCATATGTATAAATCAAGGGAGTCAACTAAATGGTAGGCACTAAAGAAATCAGAGAAAATGCTGAGGATAGGATAGAATGAAACTTAGTGCACAGAATAATAAGGTATGTTTACAAACAAAACAGGAGTGCACTAAGTAAGAAGTAGAATGAACACAGGAAACCTTACTCAGGAGAACAGATTTAAGAGAATGCCAATTATATGGGATTCTGCGGGGGGGTTTCTTTCCTATGAAACAAAAAGATTAAGGGCATTTTCTGAGTGAAAAATGGCAAGTAGTAAATATTTAAAGCAGTCACTGTAGAAAATGTGAAAGAAAGCTGAATAAATTTAAGAGATGTTGCCCAAGTAAAGCCGGAGATCACGAGCACGCAGTATACAAATTCAGAATTCGAGATTTTTTTCAAGGGTTGATAAGGAACCCAGGCATTAAGTTAGACTTTGCAACAGATTCAGAAATGTTTTGCTAAATGGTAGAACAGATAAGAGGACAACATAATTTTCTTTTAGAGGGAATCAGGGGTTCTAGGCTATGCAGAAAAGAAATTACATAATACAAGTGAGAGATATACAGAAGTGATTAAGCAACCACTCACTATTGTTAAATCACAGTATCTTTCTGTCCTCCTAGAAAGGCATACCCAAAATAGTATTTTTGTTTACTCCAAAGCTGTTAGATAAGTACTGTATTTGGTGGTTGGAATGGGTATTACATGAAAATATACTGGGAAGATTCTTAGAACAAAGCGTACTCCAGAGACATTCATCTACTGAGACTTAAGATAAGAAAAGATAAAATGCCACTGTGAATGTTGTTTGCTATTTCTAAGTATCAGTTGACCATATGAATACTGGTCAACCTTGCCCTTGTGCTTAGCTTTTGTTTTTTTTAACTTCTATATTCTATGTTCCTCAAAGATTAGGAACTATGTTTTTGCATAATTTCTAGATCAGGAAAAGCACATTAAGAAATTAGGAAAGGCAAATTAGGGAATTTTCTTTTAATTTTCATATAAGTAAATTAGGAAAAGCATATTATATTCAAAAAAAAGTTAAGTTGAAACAATCCTAAACATGGTTGCCTTCAAAGGGCCAAATGTAGAGCTCCTTGCCCCTAGTAAAGAAGTAATTACATATATACAGTCCTTAAATTACATTCAGCCCTTTGACGGTGACCGGGAGGCTGATGTGGCCCCTTGTGAAAATGAGTTTGACACCCCTGTCCTAGATTCTATGTTCCTTAAAGTTTAAGGACTTTGTTTTCATATTCTTGCCTTTGCTAACACTGACTCTTCCTGTGCACTTGGCCACAGTAGAGCTCAATAAACATTTTGTTTCTGAAAGATTTGTTAATTTAACTCTCTGAACTAATTTCAATGATTTTCTAACTTAGAACAACAAAGCAGTTTAGACATCGTGAAAATGAAACTCAAGATGAAAAATGTACATGAGCTCCCTAGAAAATGGTTGCTATTTGAACTCAAAACATAAATAACCACATGAAATGCTATTGTGATAGAATGGACATCTAAACATGTACTCTTATTTTTACCTTATAACACAAATGAGGCTTCCACTGAAGGAAACATCCATTTTTACACAAAAAAGAAAAAAACAACACAGAAAAACACACTGACAGGAATGTTCTTATGATAAAAATATGGTTTCACCCTGGCTGGTGTGACTCAGTGGATTGAGCTCCAAACCAAAGGGTCGCCAGTTCTATTCCCAGTCAGGGCACATGCCTGGGTGTGGGCCAGGTGCCAGTAGGGGGCGTGCAAGAGGCAACCACACATGGATGTTTCTCTCCCCACTCCCTTCCTCTGTCTAAAAATAAACAAATAAAATCTTCAAAAAAATTGTTTCAAAAAATCATAATGTTCAAGATTTAAAACTGGTTTTGAAACATTAATCAAGATACATACATTTTGGAGAATAACGTACCCTTATTCACCTAAGACAGAGTAAAACAGACACACAAACTCTCTTGTTATACTTTTACATTTCAGGCCAGGAATACAAAAAAAAAATAAGAATAAAGCACATCAAAATATTTTTATTTAGGCTACTCTGAATCAGTGGAACTCAAATTTATTATCTAAAAAGACAGTTTTATTTATCAGAAACAAATCTTGTTATTTTTTGAAGTTTTAAAAATTGTCAAAGAGAGACATACCTGGTAAGATAGTCAGCAATTTTAGGATTCTTAAGGAGATCCATAAACAGATCAACTGAATACTTTCTGGTTAGCGTGCCATCACCATTTATGAGAATATTAAATATCAGCTGAAAAGTTTGATGAATGTTTCGAGCATGGAACAGCTTAAAAGTAAATTAGGAAAAGCATATTATACCAAAAAAAAAGTTAAGTTGAAACAATCCTAAATGAGCCTCAATGACTTAAAGTATCAGAGAATGTAAACTTCAGAATTATCTTTAAAAATAATAAGAAAATAATGTTTACCTTTTCTCCAACCTCTTCGCTTAATGTCAAACTGGATAATATTGAAAGTGCAAACACAACTATAGTTAAACTGCTATGGGCCAAGAAGCTTATAAGAGTTCGATAAAAAGATTTCACATTATTCTGAGGAAGAAAAAAAATAGAATGAAACATTGTATTTTATATTTTGGTTTAGAAAGTATATCTTGCACAGGGTAGGTAAATGTTTATTAAACATCATTATCAACTTAAGAAATCATTTCAAGGAGAGGGTACTTTCATATATTGCTTACAGTAGTATAGACAAGTACAATCGTAGTGAAGAGTAGTGTTTAGATTCAGGATTATGAGTAAAGGTTTAACTTCTCAAACACTTCCATGGCTCAAAATAACCCCCACCTCCAAAATAACACTAGGTCAGAATAATCCAGCACATAAACAAATGAGATATTATTAATTTAAAATTAAACACATAATAATGTGCAGAGTCCAGCCAAAGAAATGATGCTGAATGTGGATGGTAGGGTATATGAATGTTTCGCATGAGATGGACAGTAATTTGAATATTTCACCTAAAATGTCATATGGTGTGCTTGAGAGCAATATTGTTATGTTACAGAATTACATGCTTACGATTTTCTAACAAAAAATTTTTATGTAATAAACAAGGGGTGTTATGTGTACCAGACCCTGTATATTGCAGAGTACAGAACTATTCACAAAGCACCTTAAAGAATCAACGAACTCCCTTGATTTAATATATTTCTAATGGTGGGTCAGTTAACCTCATTAATGTGCCTTTATCTATCACAAACACTGGTAGTTGATGCTAGGCATTTATTCATGGATCTTTCTGGTGGGAGTTGCCATCAATTTTGCGGAAATATAAGATTGAAGTACATGGCACTGCTGGTGATATGCCTCCCTTCTATCAGCACAAAATAATTTAGCTTTCCTTGTGTTATTCAATACAACAAATAATAGAATGCTAATAGGAGGAAAACTTTTAGTATTCAACATTTGTATTAACCCTTAATATCTTAAACACAACACATATGAAGGCTAGAATACTTCAAGATATTTATATGTCAATCTGAGTCTTCATTAATTTTGTTGGGTCAGCTGGATGAGACAAAGTGGATAAAGTTTTCTTGAAGTACACAGCCCACCACAAAACAAGAAAGAAAAAAACTTCTTACCAAAGTCTTTATGTGTGTTTGAACAGAAAGATTGTGTCGACAAAGATTTGCCAATAATCCTAGACAAGGCATTGTTAACTCATCTTCAGAAGACTGACTGTTGTTTTAAGAAAAATAATAAAAAATATAAGCATGAGGTTCATTTATATTATTCAAAATATACACATATAAATTTCTCTTTGCATGTAAAAAGAAAAATCTGATTAACATGGAAGACAGTCAAGCTTTGAATAGTATTGTCCATTTATTTCATGTTTTGAAACTAAATGATCTTCTTCATTGAAGCATGGAAATGTGGAAATAATTGTCAGAGTGATTATGTGCTAATGCATCAGTATATTCTCATATCAGGAAGATTAAATATAAACATACAACTTTCAGTTTACGATAATTTTTTCTATTCAAATAAAGCCATTAAAGTTTTGTTGTGAAAAGTAAAGCTGTTTCACACCCTTAGAATCATTTATGAAGAGCAGACAAGAATCAGTCTCTGTTTAAAAAAGATGAAAAAAATTTCCTAAAAAAATTGAACTATTACATCATTTTAGTTTAAAAATAAACCAATAGATTATTTGGTTATATGTTTGGTTGCATACTTACATGTGATCTATCAGGAATGTTATTAATTCATCTATATTAGCACCAAAATGAAAATTTTTGATGTTATATGTTAACCTCTGCAGAAGCTGAATGCACTGAGAATAAAAAAAAAGACAGTAATGAACATAAACACATAAAAATAGTTTGTATGCTCTCCAAGAATGAACTTCTATGTATATTCTGGGTATGTGACCATTTTAGGAGGCAAAATTTAGAGTTAAGAACTTTTCCATGTCTTAAAATGATTCTCTCTCTCTCTGTCTTTTTAAAATATAAAGTGGTAAGGCTACTAAGAACTTTAGGATTCATCTGAAACACATTCCTATATATCAATCTCAAAGAGAGCATCTTTTCATCACCCTGGTTTACTTAATCTTATAATTCCATCAATTCTAAGAAATATACTTTTCACATTTACCATCTTTAAAATTGCAAGTCAGTTTAACTGGTGTTGCTTTACTTTCTTACAAGTGTATTTTATGTTCATAAAATATGGGTATAAGAGATTTGAGTCTATTCTAAATAAGACCAAATCTATAGCTTCAATTTCTATAGAATGTTTCCTTAACAAATTGAGACTAGATGCTAACTCAAATTACAATTTTAATGTGAATAAGTTACATCTCAAAATACTGACATCCGTTTCTATGTCTGTCAAAGCAGTTTTATAATGTAGATCTGTTCACACTTCAGTAATAGTGCTAGATGTGAATAAGCTTCTTTTCTCTGAAGAAACTTTTAAACAGTACTGCATGTATGATCAATCAGTTCTTAAATTTATTTATGGAAAGGATATGCCTAATCACGCAGTACTATGCCGGCATATAAAGTATGAGTTAGCAGTTTCTAATAGATCCTGTCAACTTTGATCTGAAAATAAGGAAGTATAAGTACTAAGTGAAAAGTACTGTGTGGGTATGTATACCTGCAGAAACACTGAATCATTGTGGCAAGTGCTGCTCCGACATACCACTCCTGCGAGCACATTATTCAGGTTATACGTATTCTGAAGATAGTCTCTAGTTTCATTGTCTACAGCTGTAAATTAAAATAAAATGGCACAAAATATATCAATTTGACATGTGGTTTTCTTGGATGAAAGAAACAATTTTGACTTCCATATTAAATTTGCCATTCTATAAAAAAGTGAAATAGGATATGGCTATTTTATTTACAAATACTTTCCAATTCAGAAGGTTAGTCATAGAAATAATATTACTGTGGATTACTGGGATTGAAAAAAAACCACAAATGTGTTAATTTCGCAATCACATACAAAAATATCTTCCCTATACCCCAAATACAAATCAAGGAAAAAAGTAGCTATTAAATAAAAATTTAACACCAAAGCTGTTTTTACCCTTAGCCCTGAGTTCAGTGACGTCTATCAAAAAACAATGACTTTTTTTTTTAAGATTCTATTTATTTATCTTCAAAGGGGAAAGGAAGGAGAGAGAAGGAGAGAAATATCAATGTACGGTTGCCTCTCACGAGTCCCCTGCTGGGAACTGGCCTGCAACCCAGGCATGTGCCCTGACTAGGAATCGAATCTCGATCGTGTGGTTCACAGGCCCGAGCTCAATCCACTGAGCTATACCAGCCAGAGCAAAGAATGACTTTTTTGATCATTAGCTATGATTTTTCTCAGTGCTGTATTTAGTATTGGCATTATGTGAATGTACTTTTTTAAAATTCAAAAGTAGGTCAGTATTTCCCAAGGCACATTCCTATCTGCAGACCACTGAAACTTTGACATGCTTAAGATTCTTAGATCTGATAATTTTAAGAAAGGATGCATCCAACATCCCCTTTTCAAGGGATCCACAAAGAAATATAGCTCTGTAAGGTTCTGTAATGAAGAAATCTTTTGAATATGAATCATTCCCCCCAAGATTTTATAACTAAACCTGCCCCTTAAAAACTATTAAATTCATACATCTTTTAAAAATAAAAATAAATAAATTACCTAATTGAGATAGCAAACCAATGATACTGAAGATCAGTGGTGCACTTATGTTTGGGTCTTCAAGCAGTTCTACAAGGCAACTCAAGCATTCACTCGGTAATATCTGATTTGATGTAAATAAGCGTGTGAGCTTCTGTCCAGAGATTACCTACAAAACAGTAATTAAAATGTGTTAGAAATTGGCAGTTTTTAGCTCTTCTCCACTTCAAATAAAAACTCAGTTCTTCCAAAGTGCCACTGCCTCTCTCTTTCCCAATTTAGAAAATTTATATATGCTGTTCCCTCTGCCTGGAAGATTAATTACCTATCCCTTCTTTCATTGGCTAACATAGTCATTAGGGTTTCAGCTTTGTTCCCTCCAGGAAACTTTTTCTAATTTTCCACCAACTACATTATGTTAGGTTTGCCTACTATGTTATTGAATAATACATTATACTTTTATCTCATAAACTGGCAAACTTTTGACAACTTAGCAACATACACCCTCCTTAGTACTTAGCATTTATCTTCCCCACTACACTTAACACTCCATGAAGCAATCAGGTACAAATCAATGCTCTACTACCAATATATTTTTTGAACAAATAAATTCCAGTACATTTATTCCACCTACTTTGAGGAAGACAATGGAAAGTGAAAAGTAGCTAAATTCAAGATTAACTATGTGATTATTCCTGCTCCCGCCCAAAGACAACAGCTGAGCCCAGAAAATGGAGATTACAAAAGAGGAAGTTAAAACAATTTTTTTAAGGCAGCCAGGTCAGGCATAGACAAATTTTATTTTTGGTTATTCCATACTTTACTCCTCTCTCACAATCCTATAAAATACCCTTTCCCTTCCCACTTGAAAAGGTGAAGTTGGGATTGAAGGCCCAAAACAAGTTGTCTGACAGCCACGTATTTTCAAAATGCTTTTGAATGTTATTCATTAATAAGCATATTTTTTCTATGAAAATGGAGAATAATTGCTTTAAAATTAGATTAAATCTGTTCTATATGTTTTTACTTTTAAAAGGTCATCTAAGAAGGCTGTTTTAGCATCCCTCTACTCCACAGGTGGCAAACACATGGCCTGAAGCCTCGGCCCTCTACCTTGTTTTATCAGGCCGGCATCTTGTTTCTACCTGGTGGCAGTGGTGAGCTCCTTGCCCCTGGTTAAGGAGCAGTCACATTTATACAGTTCTAAAATTATATTCAGCCCTCTGAAGGCAACCTTGAAGCTGATGTGCCACGCCCCCCCATCCCCACCAATGAGCTTAACACCCCTGTTCTAATCTTTCCTTTTTTGTGTCTTTTTATTCCCTTACCCAGGTGTCAGTTTTTCCTCTGAAGCTTTGCTGATAACGGAGCTTCAGAATATCTTTTCCCAAGGATTATGTGGTTTAACATTTAAGTAAAAGTCTTTAAGACTGAAAAATGGCCCAAAGGTAAAGTTAGATACTCATACAAGATATTTTTGTGGTAAGGAAACTTCTGAGCATTGCCCTTTTGCCTACTTATAAAGATAGCCCTGTAGAAGTCTAAGACATTTTCTCCTTTAAATACTCTGATGTGTAATAATGATTTATTAGAAGGTAAAATTTAAAAATTGCTTTATAAATTTTCTTTGCTCAAATACACTGAATGTTTTAAGCAAACAGAATTTATTTTAGCAATAACTAGTACTTTGGCACTTAAGGGGATTATGTATGTTAATTCTTTTCATATTCACAGTAATTTGCATGGTAGGTGCTAACTGGATTGCAGGTGGGTAAACTGAGGTACATACTGAGATAGTAACATAACTGGGATTCATTGTTCCTAAATCCATGTTCTTAATCATTACATAAGATTAGTGCTATGAAACACCATCAAGACTGAATAGAACCACATGCATGGAAACATGAACAGACAATGACTGGAGGGGAGGCAGAAGGAACGGTATAATAGTGGAAAGAAGGGGAAAGAACTGAACAGGGAACATGTACGAATGGTACATGGGCATGGACAACAGTGTGGGAACTGTGAGGGGGGGGTGGGATGGGTGGAGCAGGGCAAAGGGGGGAAAATTGTGACAACTGTAACAGAATAACAATAAAAAAACACATACAAATTGAGAACAATTCAGCTCTACCAATTAAAAAAGAATTCAAAGCTCAAGTTCTGCATGGGACTATAAATAAAAATTAGTAGAAGTGCAGCAGAATAGCAGACTGAATAATCAATCTTTCACAGAATAACCATATGTTGGTTATTCTCCTATGTTGCTCTCATGAGGTATGAACAAAGATATTCACTGTTAATATCATCATCAAGATGGNTCTGCTGCAGCGGGCTGCGGCACATGGGCATGGACAACAGTGTGGGAACTGTGAGGGGGGGTGGGATGGGTGGAGCAGGGCAAAGGGGGGAAAATTGTGACAACTGTAACAGAATAACAATAAAAAAACACATAAAAATTGAGAACAATTCAGCTGTACCAATTAAAAAAGAATTCAAAGCTCAAGTTCTGCATGGGACTATAAATAAAAATTAGTAGAAGTGCAGCAGAATAGCAGACTGAATAATCAATCTTTCACAGAATAACCATATGTTGGTTATTCTCCTATGTTGCTCTCATGAGGTATGAACAAAGATATTCACTGTTAATATCATCATCAAGATCGTTAAAATTTAAAAATCTGTAGATGAATGACAGCAAATTTCATATATTGATGTGGGAGAGTAAAATGGTATCATTTGTGAAAAATTGCTTAACAGTTTCAACTAAAACTGAACATAAACATTGACTTAATGATTCCACTTCTATATATAAAATTACAAGAGAAATTAGTGCTTTTATCTGAAAAAAAGTATAAACATATTTATATATGTATTCAAATTCTACTCAGAACTGGAAACAACTCAAATGCCCATAACAGAATATAAACTGAATTTATAAATAGAACTTTACACAGAAATAAAAAAGAATAAAGTATGCAACATGAATGAATTTCATATTATATTGAAAGAAGCCAAATACAAAAGTATGCATTGTATAAGTCCACTTATCTAAAATTAATGAGCAGTGACAATTGAAAAAACCTTATCTGAGGGCTAGAAATATTCTATATTATGATACAGCTGGCAGCTACTAGAGTGTACACATATGTTAAAAAAACTATCAAGTTCTTTAGTTAAGAATGCATGTTATGCATGGAATATGTGTTATCTTTCTAAATGATATGATTTTTCAGTAAACCCTTTGAAAGTTTGGAACACACTATCAAATCTTTAAGCCTCAAATTTCCTTGAAGTCTCCTTCGATTCATGATAACATGGTGCTCAGATTCAAAACATACCTGTTTATTCTCAAAGACAGGCTATGTTTAAAATTAATATTTAAAATACTTAACTCCTTTATCTTAAGTAAAACTAACAGCCCTGTTTATTCTGTGGTTTCTGGATCCACTAGCACACTGTTCTATCCTGATTGAGAAGTAAAGCATTAGCATTTAACAACTAATACCTTCATCATTATTAGATTTCCAGAAATTTGTGAGGTAATGCATGAAAAAAAGTGTACTCAGGAGATGAGCACCTGAAATAGTAAGGAACACCAGTGAAGCCTGAGGCACATTTAAGCACTCCAGTTTCACCAAAAACTGATGTTGTTGCACCATTAACAATTGTTTTCTTTTTGCAGTATTTTGCTAATCTTTGGTAATTTAACGTTTTATCACAGGATTAACATAACAAATAGAATATATTTTAAAATTACGTTCAATTCTATGTTAATTGAAGCTGCAACAGAGAGCATTACAATGAGATTTGAACTTCACTGCTTTTTATTAAACTGAGATCAATGTTAGTTGGAATTCCATGAATGCATAACAAATGACAGCAGGTTAAGAGCAAAAAAGTTATAACATAGAATAAGTACTCTAGGAGCAAATCAGTGGAAACTAAAAGAAAAAATGGAAACAATTCAGTATTTTAAGACTGAAAAACCGTGAACAATATATATCGTGAAAGAAAAAAGGTTATGATTACTCTAAGTAAAATTGCTTCTTAATGCAGAGAAAGTTGAAATAAATTTTTCATCTTAGTGTTCAACATGAATTTTAAAAATAGCAGTAAGGAACAGGTTCAGGTTGTAAATGCCTAAGGGACAAGGAATAAAACAATAAATCATCACTCCTCATTACCTTCACTCCCGAGAATCGCTGTATATTCTGTCAGGGCTGTTACGATGGAAAAAAAACAAAATAAAAAGCAAGAGAAAAGATACAGGCTTGATATTTCTCCTCTACCACCACAAACACAGCCTAAATTTCCCAATTTTGTCCCAACCTTCCTCTGCCTAGGATTTTCGGCAGTCGCTCGTCCCTCCTGAACGCGGAGGGCCCAGGGACGGAAAAGGAGAGGGTGGGAATTCAAGGCTGACACTCACCTGACTTCTTTACCTTCTAATACAAAAAGACAGCTGAGGAAAGAGAGAACTGACCTTTCTTTCCTAAACTGGAGCCACTACACCCCGGCTGCACCCTGCACTAAATATTACTACAGGGAAGTCCATCTCGTCTTCCCCGCCGGAGCCCCTCACCTCCAAGTGCCGCAAGAGCTGGGTAGTGTTCGCCTCCGACTTAACGGCTTTATACTGACTGATGGTTAGGAGCAAAGACTTCAGGCAGGCAGTGGAGTCCATCGGGAACGGCCACAGGACAGCCAGGCGGCCACCACGACCCGGCCAAATCGGACCTCCGCCTTTCACCGCGCTTTTTTTGATTTTTCGGCCCCACCCCTTCGCGGCCAGAAGCTTCCGGTTCCGGTCTAGCTCCGGAAGTCATACGACTACTCTTAATGACTGGAGGCTCTTAGAGAAAAGGATGGCACCTGGGTGGAAGGGCTAAGATGCCATGAAATGGATTAGGAGCTGTCCTTTTAGGCCCCTTACCTGAAAGGCCGCCAGGTTTCAGCTTTGAAATCCTGTGAAGACGAGACATCCCGCGAGAAATGCGATTGCTGCTCAGTGTGTGAAGGGGCGGTTAGGCGCAAGGGGTCGTTTTTCATCCGGGCGCTGTATTTTCGTTTGATTCTTCGGCCTTCACGCTGGATGGCCAGTTTTTATTTGTGCATCATCCTCTACCCGAGAAATGGTTGCTTCCCCCTAGTCTAGAGACGGTGAGGATCTCTTGAGGAGAAACTTGGGCTCTAGGTTTTGAGGCAGCCTGGAGGTGTGTCTTTTAAAAATCTGTCATCATGTCCAGCCCTTCTATCCGGGAATGTTTGTTTCTCACAGTAAATCTATAGCCATGGGATTTTGTGTCAAGTTTGTTCTACCTTTACGATCGTCGTTGTCAAACTTATTTGAGAAAGCTACCCGCGAGTGACTCCTGGGCCAGTTATTCCTCTGGGGGTGTTCTCATTAGCGTCAGTTTTTGTAAGTGAAGATGTCTTGTTTTATCTGGCATGACTGTGTTACAAATCTCGGTGTCTGTGGAAATGACACTGTCGTTTGTGGCTTTTGATTAGAGATAATATGCGCGTGTGTGTTATGAAATGAGTCAGATGGCTGTTTCTGCAGGTTTTTGTTTAATGTATACTACTGTTGAATAAAGCTTTAAAAACCAGATTGAAGAAAACTGTAAGAATGGGGTGCATATTATTTTAAACCATTTGTCAGAATATTTTTTGTCAATTCAAAGAGTATTTTTACATCACTTTTAAGACAGTATTTTTACATTAAAAGTCAAAAAATTAAATCTGAAAGGTTAAATAATTAGCCAATTGAGAAATACATGTTGGGTAATTACTGTATGCATTTATTCATAATGCAAGTAATTGTTGAGGTGCAACACGGGCTAGACGTTGCAAGTCAGGGACAGAATGAAGTATCCCCTGCCGCGAAGAAGCTGTCTAATAAGGGAAACGTCCTTAATAGTACCTGTATAATGACTTGTATAATTTACATAAATCAGGCACAATGCGGTTATGGTAAAGAGTGCAGTCAGGCTGTCTGCTTACAAATCATAGCTCTACCTTTTATTGTATGACTGTAGTCAGATTCTCAGTGCTTCAGTCTCTTCACGAGGTAAAATCTTGCTAACAGTTATAGATGTTTCATAAGATTGTTCATTCAATAAATAATTAAGCCTACCGTGTTCTGGGTACTTACTGGTCTAGGCACTAGATTCAGTGAATAAAGTAAAAAATCTTACAGTAAATAAAACAAAATTCTGCCATTACATTTTGGTATAGGAAATGAAAACAATAAATAATGAAATACGGAAGGTGAAGTGGAAAGAAATAATAGAGAATAATTAGTGGAATAGAAATAGTAGAGAACAACTATTTCTCTAATGTGAAGGGGACTGAGAAGAAGGGACACAGGAGATCAGGATGCAGAAAGCAACATTTTTCATATTTTTATATTATTATTTTTTATTTTTAGAAAGCAACATTTGAGGAAATACTTAAAGGAGCCATACTCTCTGGAGGAAAAGATTGGTAGACAGAATTGCAAGGGCACAGGAAGTGGGAGCCTGACACCCTGTGTCAGGAATAGCAAGGAAAGCACTCTACCTGGAGTACATAGATCAGTAGAGATGAGGTCATGTCAGGTCCTACAGACTGCTGCCTAGCATAAATATGTTCTCAGCAAGTGTTAATTACATCTTGTGTCCTTGGCAAATGCAGTGATAACAGTTTGGTAGTGTTCGACTTTTCACTTAATGATTAAGTGTGTCATCATCACCCCCATCCCCATTTTGAGCCCCAGGAAAGGGTCAAAGCTGCCTGCTGTGCCATCTTTCTTTGAAATAATGCATTTTAATTTAAGCAGTCACACAAATTTTGCATCGCTTCTGTGAAGTATTCATTTTTTAAAAATCCTTACCTGGGGGGAGAATATGTTTATTGATTGTAGAGAAGAAGGGAGTGAGAGAAACATCGGTTGCCTCTGTGGGCACCCCGACCAGGAATGAAATTCACAGCCGGGCTGGGGGGAATTCTCAATCTTTTTGATGCACCGGACAATGCTCCAACCAACTGAGCCACCTGGGAAGGGCCATAAACTATTCACTTTGACATAAAATAACCAAAAATTGATGTGGTAAGTGTAGTAGGGTGAACCATGATGACAGCTGTGAGAAGCCCTAACATCTTTAGTCTGTGATAATTGCATATCCTACCTAGTATGGGAAACATAGAGCCATATTTTAAGCCCCCCAAAGGGGGAAAGGGAGGAGATGAAGCTGGGTGCACATGACCGAAGACCTTATTACTTGGACACCATCCAGAATTCAATGGTGACCTCTTGTGTTAAGGTGAGGCCTGATCTAGTTAGGTTTGTATTTTAGATTGATTATGTGGCATGGATGTTATGATTTTGAGGAGTGTAAGCCTACAAGTAGCGAGAGTATTTAATTCTCTGGAGTCTTTCCAAAGGATAATAACCAGGATAAATGAAGTAGAGATGGCAAAGGGGTAACAAATTTGAGAACTATTTATGGGGTGAAATATGAAAGATGCAATGACTAAGTTCAGGTGTGTAGAGCAAGGCAAGGAATGAAACTAGAAGGGATTCCAGGTTTTGAGTTTGGATGGCTAAGATACAGATACTGCTGAATGGTTAATAGGAAGCACTCAGCCCTGATTGGTGTGGCTCAGTGGATTGAGTGTTGACCTGCGTCGACCTGCAAACAGAGATCTCCGGTTCAATTCCCAGTCAGGGCACATGCCTGGGTTGTAGGCCAGGTCCCCAGTAGGGGGTGCATGAGAGACAACCACACATTCATGTTTCCCTTTTTCTCCCTTCGCCTCTAAAAATAAATCTTTAAAAAATAATTCTCTAATATTATTTTGAAAAAGAAAGTATTCAGGTTATATTTTATGCTCAGTGAAATTTATATAATTTATTATATAATCTTATGCTATTCTTATTAAGTTTATTCTTGAGTATTACATAATTTTGGGGCTCTTATTTTCTCATATAAAATTTTTATTTATCAGTTACTATAAGAAAAGATACTGAGTTTTGGTACATCTTTTTTTCAGCCTACTAAATAAAATCCCATTAGTTTTAATTCAGTTTTGCTTACTCTCTTAGACTTTTTAGCTATATGTAATCTACAAATAATCTTTTTTCAATATTTGTTGTTTTACTTTATTTCATTAGTGTAATCTTCAAAATATGGAATAATTATGGTGACACTGAATACCTTTGTCTTAATATTTAATTGAATGGAAATGACCAGTATTTTAACACAATATAATTTGTGCTATTAGTGTGTGATAATCCTTGAAATGTTTGGGAGAGTGCTGTTTATATACCTTTTTTATTTAAAGATTTGCCAAAATGCTAAAAATGATTTAATGTTTACATTTAATATCTTATTTTCCTTTTTCAAATGATAATGCATTGGGTTATGTTGCTTTTGTTATTGGGATAATAAGAGCTTACCGATCATTTGCCATGTGCCAGGCACTATTCTAAGAACTTTATATTTACTATTTAATCTTCATAATAACTCCATGCTCTAGGTACTTATGGTCTCCATTTTACAGAGGAAAAAAACTAAGAGAGAGGTGCAATGATTTGCCACGATACAGGTAGTAATAACAAACCTTCTATTTGCTACGCTTTAAATATTTCATTCAGGGTTTTATTTCTATGTTCATGAGAATTAAATAGAATTTTTTTATTCTTGCTTGGAATTTGGGTTATATATTACTTTTGAAAAACAAATTGGAAGTTTTTCATCTTTTTTCTCTGTGCTATAAAATAATGAGAATCACATAGGAATCATCTGATTTTTATGGGTTCTACCCAACTGGCTTATAAAATTAAGCATTATAGCTTATTTAGTGGTAGATCTTTAGAAAATGTATTTGTAATAGGATTATCGATTTTATAATATTTTTCTGTTCTTGAGTTGACTTTGGAAATAACTAGAAATTTTTTAACATATAAAGTATTTATCTATATTTAAAAATTATTGCTATAAAGCTGCAATTATTCTCATCTCTTCTTTGTAGTTTTAAATTTTCATTTTAATGTTACTTATCTTTTTTTATTTGTTGGGCTTTTCCACCACTAGTCTATTTTATTCAGCTTTTCAATAACCAACTTTAGTTTTATTGCTTTTTACAAAATTACTAATTTTAATTTTTATAAATTTCACCCATGTATGTACATTTTCCTTTATTTGTTCCTTTTATAGTTTTTTTTAAAGTTGAAGCCTTAGTATATTTTCATACTACATTTTTTTTAGTTTTTTTTTTTAAAGATTCTATTTATTTATTTTCATAGGGGAAGAGAAGGAGAGAGGGAGAGAGAAATATCAATGTATGGTTGCTTCTCGTGGGTCCCCTGCTGGAAACTGGCCTGCAACCTAGGCATATGCCCTGACTGGGAATTGAATCGTGGTTATTTGGTCTGCAGGCCCACGCTCAATCCACTGAGCTAAACCAGCCAGGGTGATATTACATTTTTTTATAAAGTGCATTTATTTATGTCAAAAAATTTTTAAAGACACTAGCTAAAGTGAGCATCTGCATTTATCAGTCAGGTAAATATATTTTTAAATGCTAATATACATTAATTCATCAAATATTTACTAAGTCGTAATTCTTTTTCAAAGAGCTTAGAGTTTTGGGGGGAAAGAGACAAACCAGAGTAAGTACTATTAAAAGAAACAGAATATGCTATAGGAATTCTTGATTTTTTTAGGGCAAAATCGTAAGTGTCCAACTCCTTTATTTTTCAAGGATTGGCACAAAATCTTTATTCTCTGTAAATTTTTATTGCTATCCTTTTTTTATATTTGGCATAGGTATTTTTCCTAGTTTATAGTGTGTAAAAGACATTTAAGTGAGTTAAACACAAGATGCTTGGGATCTTACAACCCAAGTTTAGGGTTGTCTAGTGACTTTATTTACTTTAGAAAAACTTAAAACACATATTCAAAACTGAATAGGAAAATGGGAAATTTTAATGACTCATGACCAGAGTTTAAATCAGATTAGATGAGTCAGACTGAATGGCAATATGAATTATATTTTTGAGAGATTGCAGAGTTTATAGAATACTGAATATTGTAACATGGAATTAAACTAGAGCTATGAACCTAAGACCGATTATTCATGCATCCACTATATATTGACTGTGTTCTGTGTTCTAGGGATATAGCAGTGATATATCAACAAAAAGTGATACATCTACTTTCTGCCCAAGTAGAGCTTTTACTTTAACTGGGGATATAGACTATGTCTGTGACATATAAGTAAAATATATAAATATTAGTAGTAAGTGCTATGGAGGAAAAATGGGAAGAGGGAAGGAAAGTATCAGAGTCAGGGTGGGGTGTTGCAATATTAGATAGTGTGGAGTATTAATCAGCATTTTCTGGGTAACAGATCACCTCAAAGTTCAGTGGTTAAATTCATGCACATTAATTTCTTGCTCACAGGTTGTGGGTTAACTGCAGTTAGTGTGAGCTTGGCCTGACTTGGCTGGGTGGCTTTGCTTCAGCTGTTTTGTGGGGAGGGAAAGATAGGTAGTGCTCAGTTTCAGTTATGTTGAGATGTCTAGTACATATCCAGGGGATGTTGAATGGGCTGTCGAATATATTATTTGTAGTTAAGGGAGAGGTCAGGGCTGGAGATAAAAAGCCTTCAGACTAAATGATATAGAGCGAGTGTGTTTAGAAAAGATTGAACCAAAGTACTTAAGTATTTAAAGGTTGGAGAGATGAGGAGGAACCAACAAAGAACACTTGAGGAAGTAGCTTCCAGAGGCCAGAGGCCCTATCTTGACCACATGTTTGCCTGCAAGGATCAGTCTTGTAGCATGTAGGCTGCTCTTGACTTCTAAAGGAGGAATTGAGGTTAGCAAAGAAGGCAATCTTAGTCTACACACAATTTCATTCTTTACTTCTGCTTTCAAAGGTCTTGAGGTGTGCAGAAGGATGGGAGATTTCATTCTTTAAATCAATATTGAGTATTTAAAGGTGCCATGTGTTCTAGGCACTAGTGATATAGCAGAGGAATTAAAAACTTTTTTCCTGACTTTGTAGTGCTTGCATTCTGTTGGGGCATGAGACCAAATCTAAAGGTAAGAGATTATTCAGTCAACATAAACATTAGGTAGAACACAATTTCCATTGGCCCAGGTTCCAAAGTTTTAACGCAAAGAAATTCAGTGGTAGAACTGGCAGAGGTCCAGCTGTGGCGTCATTTGGATACCATGCCCCAACTATGACTAAAACAATTCAAATACTAATATTAAATTGATTTTACTTTTATGCAGGTCCAGAGAACAAAGTCTGTACAATTAATGTCACCCCTTAGTTTTCAGAAATGTTATCTTTGTCACAAAGCCAGAAAAGTTTATAAACCAAAAGTATTCTCCCTTTATAATTATTTTTTTCTTTTTCCTTTCCCACTGTCAGGTATTAAAATTTAGCTAATCTCTAAAAGATTTGTCAAACCATAAGATACACATTTTCACCCTTTCAACCAATTTCTGATTTTTTCCTTCCACACATTTCACAGAAGTCAACTCTAGGTTTAAAATACAAGGTTTAGATATTTTTGGTAAATATTTTTTCCCTCATTTTCAAATCTAAAGTTATATCCCAGAATCAGAAGGTTGCCTTTTTGTTTGAACGCAAGTACTATCCATTGTTTCTGCATCCAATTTTGTAGGTATTAAATGTGAAAGTGACGTACTTTAATTTTAACTTAAGGCACAGTGATCATTTTAAATCATAACTAATACGTATTTAAGGTTTACTTTGTGCAGAGAGAAGTCCTTTATATGTCTCATTTTAAAATTTCTAGTCTTTCAGAAAGTAGCTATTATCAGGTTCATGAAATGGATAGATATCTGTTCCATGAATTAAAATGTGAAGATGTTTTCTAAGAATGTAGAAAGAGTGTACACATCTCAAGATATTTGAAACTGTCTTTTGGGGTGAGGGAACAAATATTAGAACTTACTTATTTTAATCTCATTCTTTTTAGTATTATGGCTATAGTTACATATAATTCACAAATGAGTTGCTATTCATGTATTTTCACTGTATTCTCAGGCTAACTGCTTTAGAGATAGGTGATAAACATAACTGGATACGGATACTTTCCCCAAATCTTTAACTTTGACAGAGTATTTAGACAAAGATTATTACTCATTTTAGTACCACATACAGCATCTGGCATTGTTCTGAATTGTTTTGTTGAACAAATGAGTTCTCTTAGCAAGAACTCATGTGAATAGTATACTATGAAATATTAAGATGGCATGGTTAATTTTTATAGCATCATTTACTGACCAGTATTTCTGAATGTTCATCTGTGATTTTTATCTAGTTCAGTTCCCAATTGTACACTAAAGTTATGTGAAGTCAAATGTCATACTTAAATAGGACATGGTAGAAAGAATATGGAATTTCAGTTGGTGAAACTTGGGATGAATTTCTATTCTTATTGATGTCTAAGCTTCAGTTGCTTAAGTTTTAACATGGAACATAGTAATGTTTGTCTTTCAGAGTTGTGTGAACAGCAAATGTGTGTTCAGTGTACGTGGATACATAGACCAGAGCCCAGCATATAGGAGCTGTTGAAAATTAATCTTATTTTCAATGAAACCAAGTTAGCACACCCAGCTAATTTTATGTGAATGGACTCTTCATAACTACAAACTTGATGTACCTTCTCACCTAAACTTTTACAAACATATGTCTTTCTAAGATAATGGAGGGTGGCAGTTTCCTTGTACGGGTGGATCAAGTTGGATCTGGGTAGGAGAGGCTTTGTTATTGGTGGTGACAGAGTCAAGTACATATGGTGTCCTCTGTTTCCTGATTGATTATCATCTCTACATGTGTCATGCCTCAGCATACCGCTTTATTTTCCTTTTTACATTATTGTCTAAAAACTGTAATGACAACATAATATTTTTAAGTTGCTGAAAATGTTTCACTTTTGGGGAATTTGCTTAGAGGTAACATAGGCTCCTTCCAACAGTTGCTAGCTGAGAAAGAGAATCCTTGATTTTAGTGGGTATAAGAAAAGTTCTCCATAACTGAATTTCTTCCCTGAAAAATATCAAGTGTATCAGTTTGTTTTCAAGCTAATAGCATTGAGAAAAGTAAATTTCCTTTGTTTTTCTTGACATGTTGATATTAAATTTTCTACTTGGCATTGTGTGATCTGTAAGTGTCAGCTCTGTCAGGGGTAGCAAATCCATGGGGTATCCTCCCACACATTGAAATGTAAACTTGTTGGCCAATCAGAGCCTCTGTATCAGTCAGGTGGATTTAAAAACAATGTGCTTATATACAATTTAGGGAGGTGTTAGGAGTCTTCAAGGTGAATGTTTAAATGAATGATAAAAAAAAGGTCTAAACGAGAGCTGTGCCTGCTTTGATATCACTCACCGCAGCTTTATAAATGGGGGGGGGAGACCTTTACAATAAAAGAAAAGTTTGTTACAATTTAATACATAAGAGGAAAAGTGGGAGCTGGGACCTCAGAGCTGGAAAATAGGTATTTTACCGTTATCAAGATATGGATGGTAATGTCTTATTTTTCAAAGAGCCTGCAAATAAAATCGTTTTGGTTGGCAGATAAACATGCTGTAAATTGACACTGAATTTCAGCTTGCCCTCTGGTTGACCGGCCAGAATCTGAATAGATTCCAGTAGAAGAGCAGTTCCTCAATGCCTGCTGGAAGGCAGAGTCAGATTTTAGTTTCCTATTGATAGGAAAAGTCTATTGAAATGAATATGCCAGGGGACACCCATTCACTTTTCTGCCCATGTTGGAGTTTAAAGGTTCAGTTTAAAGGTTATCTTCAGCATCTAGCAATGGTAAGAACCTTTGGATTGTCTTAGAAGCACAGGGGTAATGTTTCTGGCTGGCTAATTCCTTCTGTTACTAGGCACTTACACCTTCCTTCCCAACAGAGGCTGTAAAGTGCTGCTGCTCCTGCTGCTACTGTTACCTCCGTAGGGTTTGCCACACCCAGTCTGCTCAGCTCCAGGGAAATGGGAATGACGGTCTCCCCTGGAAAACCTTTCATCACAGAGATTCATCCCAGGTTGTATCTTTAAGAAAGCTGAAAAAGAAAGCCTTTTTAAACTCTTTTTTTTTTAAAGATTTTATTTATTTATCTTTAGAGGGGAAGGAGAGAGGGAGAGAAACATCAATGTATGATTGCCTTTTGTGCGTCCCCTGCTGATGCTTAGCCTGCAAGGAACCTGCCTGCAACCCAGGCATGTGCCCTGACTGGGAATCGAACCTCGATCCTCTGGTTTGCAGGCCCACGCTCAATCCACTGAGCTACGCCAGCCAAGGCAGAAAGCCTTTTTAAACTCTTAATTCAGAATCCAAAGATCTTCTGATTGACTAATTTTACACCTTTTTATTTTTTCAAGCTAACTACTGAACAGCTTAATGGAGGCCTTCCAGCCTCTGTACCCCGTTGCCAGAGGATTTGCCTCCCTTCTTCTTATCCTCCCTGTTGTCTGTCTAAACAACTACTGACTGACGGAAGGCTCGTCAGAGAGGGGAGGTGTTCACGTCTGAGCTTTTAAATTCTGGAAATGATCATGTGGTTCACAAGCCCGCACTCAACCCACTGAGCTACACCAGCCAGGGCCCACCACCCCGTAACAAAAAAAGATGTCATTATTCCCATCTTTGAATTTTTACTTTATTTATAAGTTTGAAATGAATTTTAATGACATTCCTGATATTAAAGCTTGAGTTGTAGCCTTAAACTTCCTGCAATGCTTTAAGTTCCTTGAGAGTAGGAAGAATGTCTTAATCTTATTTGAATTTTCTGTAGTCTGTCACAGTGTTCTATGTATAGTCTGTAAAGGCACTTTGTTCATTGTTTAAAAGACTTTGGTTGATTTTAATATTAGCCAAATATAGTTGTGGAAATTTTTAATAATATCTTGTAGGATGAACAGGAAAAGGACATACCTGCTGATCTTGTCCCTGTTAACCTCCTATCAGAGGTGAAGAAGTTATTGACTTCAGTTAATACTCTACCAAAAGGTGTGGTCCCTCACATTAAGAAGTTTTTACAAGAAGATTTTTCCTTCCAAAGTGTGCAGGTAAGATCATAATTTATTCTTTGAGGATGTATAGCTCTCTGTATGTTAGTATCTAGGGAAACACTTCATGTTCCCTTACTCTCAGATTGCTACTATGCTCTAAACACTCTGACACTAGTAATGTGGGTATTCCCACACTGATAAATTCTCTAAGGCCAGCAGAGTGTTCTACCAGTCAATTCAGTTTTGACACTATCTACCTGGAGTCAACATCAGATCCTGCAAGTGAAAGGCCTCCTACCACAAGACTGCCCCCACTTCAGAAGTCATTTGCCAGTCCTGGGTTGTCCCCTATACTTCTGATCAACTGGCTTACATTGGGCTTCTAACAGTTCCCTCTTGGTTGCAGTGATTTGCTAGAACAGCTCACAGAACTTGGGAAACACTTACATTTACCATTTTATTACATAATATAGTATAGAATAAAGCATACAGATGGACAGTCAGGTCAAAGTCTGGAATGGCCCTGAGTGCAGGAACTTCTGTCCCAGCAAAGGGGATGTATACCACCCTCCTGGCCCATGGATGTGTTCATTAAACTAGAAGCTCCAAACCTCTTACTTTTAGGATTTTTATGGATGCTTCATCATGTAGGCATGATCAATTATTAATTGAAATTCTAGTCCCACTCCCATCTCTGGGAATGGTGGATGGGACTGAAAGTTTCAAGTTTCTAATTATGGCTAGATCTTTTTAGAGACTAACTCCTATCCAGGAGCCCACCAAGAGTCACTCAGTAGAACAAAACACACTTCTCTCACTCAGGAAATTCCAAAGGCTTTAGGAGCTCTGTGTCAGCAGCTGTGGTCAGAGACCAAATATTAGCAGGAAGTAGGAGCAGAGATCAATATATGTGTTGTTTTTAATAATATAACTCTTTTCTTTCCTTTTTTAAACCATAACAGTGTAGGTAAGGTCTTGAAATGTCCTTCTTACTGCTTGTGAAGGGCTTAATGTGAAGCTTGACTTTGGACTTTTATTAATTAAATAGAGTTAGTTGCTGCTAGCCTCTGAAGAATAATGGTAGGAATGTTGATGAGTAGTTTGTAAGGTGTTGACAATAAGGTTTAGTATTTATTCTAATTCTATTAATACTGCATAACATAGTACTCTGGGATAGGGGACTGCAGTCAGTTTTCCTAATTTTTAAAATGTAGATGAATTTTTCAAAAATGAAAAATAAAAATATTGTTCAAAATGTTTAGATTCATGAGTGAAATAAATATTCTAGAGAATATATTGTAGATTTCTATCTTATAAATAATAGTTTCCCTAGATAATAGTTTATGAAACTTTGAGAATAAGATGAGTATCAGTTTTTAAACTGAGTTTTCCAAAGTTAAGGAAAGTGATCTGCTACAATTATATTTGTAGCAGATAATTGGGGGAAAAGGAGCAATTCACCATAGGTGTCTTGAAAAAGCCACATTTGCCTTTTTTGTGAAAAAAAAAATCAATTACTTCTATGAAATGAATTAATACTTTTATGATTTAAAAAGCCAAACAAACTCTGAAAATACCCAAAGACTTTATATACAATTATAACCTTAACTGAGATGATTTACCACAGTACAAATTCTTGTTTGAACTTGATAAAATAATGCTACTGTTTTCCTCTTATCATTTGGAAATCACCCAAAACAATAATAATAAATAGAAACCAGTAGCCTTTTTATGGAAACAGTAGTCAATTATAGGTAAAAATGAAAGAAAAGTACTTATTTATAATAGCAACAAAGCAAGGTAAAATACTTAGAAAAACATCTAAGAAATATATAAGATTATAAACTAGTGTTTCTCAACGTTTTTTCCAAGCCATCTACTGGAGACTATCTGAACCTCATACTTGTCCCAAATGATCAAAATCTTTTGGGGCAGGTCTGGGAATGTACATTTTAGCAAGCAGATACCCACACACACTGATATTCTTTGCATTAAGTTTAGAAATCAATACTCTATTTAAACAATAAATTAAAATCTCTAAAAGAAAAGAAGACTTGAATCGAAAGCAGTATATATAGGAAGATAAAATAGGATAAAGCTGTCAATTTTTTCCTGAACTTGAAATCTATGAATGTCATGTAATTCAACAAAAGTGACAAAAGGATTTTTATTGTTATGACTAAAAGCTAATTCTAAAGTTTAAATAAAAAATAAAAGAAAGAATAGCCAAGAAAATTATGAAGAGGCATATAGAGGAGAACGGCTTATCATTTGCCCACTTAGATATTAAAACTTACAGAGCTCTAATAACTAAAAAAGCTGTGTTACTTGCTGTTTACTCTACAGACAAGTCTAGAAAATAGAAGAGAAATTCCAAAAGTAGAACCAAGTACACATACAACCTTTATGTATAATAAGATGACAAAAAAGGATAATGTAAAAGGAGAAATGGATAAATCAACAATCTGAGTAGGAAAATATAAGTCTTTGAATAACTGATAGAACATGGATACAAAATTAGTAGAGCTGTAGCAAACTTGCCGTAAACTGACGGGTGTGTGTGTGTGTGTGTGTACACATCTCCTAGAATATAGATAGAATATACATTCTTTTTACGTGCACATAGATCATTTTAAAAAATTGACCATATACTAAGTCACAAAGGAAGCCTAATCAAATTTCAAAGAATAAAAACATACAGAGCGTGTTCTTTGACTATTGTATAATTAACTTAGAAATCAATAACCAAAAGATAAATTAGAAAGAAAGCCATTGTTTCTAAGTTAAAATATATACTTTTAATCTAGATAACCTATGGGTCAAAGAGAAAAATCACAGTGAAAATTAATAAATTTTAAACTGAATAAAAAGTATATATCAAAATTGTGTTATTAGGTAAAAGCTGTGCTTTGAGAAATATTTATAGATTGAAGTGCATATATTAGAAAAAGATGCTAGGCTGAATACCAATCATTTAAATATAAAATTCAAGAGATTAATGGAAGAATGGCAAATTAAAAACAAAGTCTAAAGAAAGGTATAATAAAATTAACTAAAAGTAATAAAATAGAATAAAACACATAATAGAGAAAGTCAATAAGGCCAAAACGTGTTTTTTGAAAAGAACAATGAAATTGATAAATGCCTGGTAAGAATGGTCAAAGAAAAAGAAAGAAGGCAAAAATAACCAGATTATGAATTTGAACATGAAAATATTAATGCAAATTCCACAGTCATCTAAAGGAAAATACAGAATTCTGCTACTTACAGTGGCTGCCTGGATTGGTTCAGAGCATCCTTCCTTTCAGAAGAACTAGAAAAACTGGGCAAAATATTTCTTAGTAATTTTTATTTGTGCTTCTTTGGCAGATCAGTTCACTCAGCTAGGGTGGAGGTGATTTTAAACTTCTGTTCTGTGAAGTAGGGTCTGTTTATGGTTTACCCTTTGGAGCAGATACTGTCAGCATGCTGCCCAAACCCCTTGGCGTCTGTTGTTTCAGTGTGCTCTGCACGGTTTTCAGTTTTCAGGGTCTACATTAGTATGACTCAGACCTTTCTTTCCCTGTAACTGCAGAAGGCTGAACTCTCATGGCAGTTCAGAAGTTTCAAGGGATTAATACTCCATCTTCACCCCAGAAAGTACTCAATTAATAAGCCTTGGGAGTTGTTATATAAATATACCTTTCCCCTTGAGTTGGGTAATACTGAGGTTTGTATTTTTACTCTTTCTCAGTTTCCCTGTTATATTAACCCCCATTGCCCACCCTGGGTAACTGCTCTAATAACACACCCATTACTTTAAAGCCTGCTTTCCCTTCCCTGTGTCACCTCTCCACTCCTGTACCCTTGTTCTCTGCGTGTCCCAAATAAACTATGTGCATTCAAATCCTTGTGTTAGGGTCTGTTTCCAATTAGAATCAAAACAGACACTCTCGGGAATATTTCTTCAGAGTCCCAACCAAAAGAATTAGGTGTTTACCAGGGCCCCTCTTCCAGCTTTTCTGGTTTTTGTCATTGAGAGGATTGATCTGAAACTATCTGGACTTCTTGGCAGAGGTGGAAAGTCAGTGTTATGTTTTATATGCCTTTTCAAATTCAAGAGACGTGGCTGAATAAGTAGTTCCATACATGAGTCTGGAATTCTGGTGATAGTTCTGAGCTGGGAATATAAATTTGGAAACTGTGTGTAGACATTGTTTAAAAACATGACAGTGGATTACTTTATCTTGGAAATGTGTCCATGGAGAAGTTCATTAAACTGCATGCTAGGGAGACTAAAATAAAGCCTCTAGTTAGCTAGAAGAAAAACAGGAAAGTATTGTATACCAAGTTAAGAACTTGTAAGTTAAACTTGCGACACAGATAATACTTCATTAAACAAATAATGTAATTTAAACCAAGCACTTGTGGGCACAAGACATTGGGGAATAGACACAAACATAGGACATAGTCCTTCCTTTCATTTCATCCATGTAAATGTCAAACTATGGTACATAATAAATCATGTGTTAGCTTGGTTCCAATCACATTGCAGCGTAAGATGACTTACCCTGGTGTTGGTATTAAAGCTAGCTTCCTGCTTAGCACACATTCAGAATTGGCGGGAAGATTTTAGTTATGCTAGAGAACATGAAAGTATGAGAATGAAGGGGAATTGCCACGTTCCCTGAAGTAAGAGTGGTGGAGGTTGCCAACCCCTCGGCAGGTATAGAAATGCTTTTTTAGTGTTTTGAGGAAATAGTTACAAACATTTGCCAGACTACTTATAAATACACGAATATGAGAACAGTTGTATCTGGTAGTGTGGATTTTTTAAAAACCATCTTTATATCTGTACTCCAAATTTTCAACAGTGAACATGTATTATTTGTATAATAAAATATGTCGATTTTTTCTAACTTAAGGACATTTTCAACCAAATAATTTTGCATGGGGAGAAGTTGCCGCCAAGAGCCAGAATGGGGAGGAGATTGTTCTTGCTTCGACTTTATGTTTCTTGATAACACAAGTGGAAGCAGCGCTCAGGAACATTGAAGCTACTAATTATACTGTAAGTGTTTTATTTTTGAAAGTTTGAAATAATGGACTTGGACAACAGTTTGCAATGAGAGAATGGCTAATGCATGCTAACTTTAAGGTGTAGATCAGTTTCTATTTTCCTCTTTTACCTCTAGAGAAAGGTACATGTAAATTGATTTCCTTCTTTTGTCTTATACTTTCTTATGACTGTGTTTCTTTAATGAGCCTGTTCTAGTCCATTTCCCTACCATAAAATTTTGTTCATCTTAAAGAGAAACTTGAACTAAAATGAGCTTTCTCAATTAGAAATGGAGAGTCCTTCCTTTCCTCCTAATTATTAATCAGTTCCTCTTCTGATATTTCTGTATTTGTAAAAACTGGTACAGCTGTTATCTGTCAATGTACTTTAAAATTGATAAGATATAATTACATGTTCAAAGTCAAATGGTACTGTAGAAATAAATAGAAAAGTCTGAGAAAAATACATCTTGCATCATCAAAAATTAGAACCAATAGTACAACATGGTGAAAGGAAGAATCAGTTATTTGAATAATTTGGATCAGTAATGTAAGTTAAGTTTTATACCCATGTAAGTGATGGATTAGTTATCTTCAAGAAGGGGCTACCCAAGCAACACACAAGGTAGCATAAGACACCAAATTCCGTATTATAATGGCATACAAACAAGCACGGGAAAAAATCACTCTTATTTAGGATTCTGAGGACCAGGGTTCTAGAAGGTGGTGTACACCATCCTAAAGAAGTCCTACATGGATTCAAAAGAGTGGCAACAAAAACACAACAACATGTGAATTATGTGTGATGTTTCTACACAGGGAAGCCTAGTAGAGACTTGGTGCCCAAGGTTTTTGTTAGGAGTTGTCAGGTAGGTACCCTTTGCCTCGCATGTATAAAAATTCCAGACTCCCAGAAGGAACTCTTAGGTTTTCAGCATAAACCGCATTGTTTGCATAACAATTCAGGCACAGTAAGTCACCCTTGTCAATCAGAGGACATTCATGAAAACATTCAGGAACATTCATGAAATTCAGGTTCCCAGACACCAGTAATGGGTCATTCTTGCATGCAAGGTCTTTCAAAGGATAGCAGTCTCAGGCCCGCTATGCTAACTTTTATGCACGGTGTGTATAGTTCTATCTCATTTTATTACGAGTGTTTGTGTAACCACTAGTGCAGTCAAGATAAAAGATCTATCACATCACTATAAAAAATCTCTTTTATGCTACTCCTTTATAGTCACTCACACTCTTTGCTTTCCTCTCTCTCCCTACTCACTAATCTTTTCTTTATCTCTATAATTTGGCATAGACCATTTTTAAATGAAGGAAATATCCTCATGTTTTAATTTTCACTGAAGAAGTTATAGGCTTTATGTTTATACTATTATAACAAAATACATAAATGGACCATAAAAGACTAATTTAAGAGATCATTGAATTTTTTAAGATGCATAGTGGATACCTGAAATATTATAAATGATAGAGAGAGTGAGAGAATGTTTGAAAGGTTTAATATAACAAATCTTGATGGCACTTGCTTTCACTCTTCTTTAATCAAACTCTCATTTTTTTCCCCCAGGATTATTGACTGTCCTTGTCTTCTGGGTCAGATTATCAAATACATCTAAACTGCATTCTCTATAGTTATTATAGATGATTGATAACACAATGATAATTTTACTATTATTGATAATTATTAAATAGACCTAGGATATTTAATGAATTTTGCTAAAGTTAGAAGCAGCTTAGTCTAAACAAGGAATTAAAATATATTTTTATCTTTATAGGCACATCAGATGAATATTGGTTATTATTTGACATTACTGTTTTTGTGTGGAGTAGCACTCGCTGAAAGAGGAAAGAAAGAGGTATGTAGCATTTGTTACTTTCCCGTTATAAATCTTTTAACATTATATTCTGACCTTATTTTAACAAATTAAAATGTTGATTTTTAAAATTCTCTAAAAATTGAAACCATTCAGTGACTTTCCTTTCATATATTTATAATATAGAATAATTATGCCAGAGACTATTTTGTGAAAATAAAAAATGTTGATAGGGGAAATACAATTTTAGCTTAGAACTTCAGTTATTTTATTTATCCTTTAAACACCATTTGTGTAAAGCAGAAAATTGTTTAGCATCTTTCACTTATACAATACATTTTAATCTATTTTTCTAGTATAGCTTAATCTCTCTGGTCCTAATCTTACCCCTCTTGTAAAATATGAGTTTTATTTCAGATTCTTTGTTTAATAAAATAAAGTACAAAAAGTTAAAATCTGGAATTTAACTAGGTGGTTTCTAAGGATCCTTTTGAATCTAACATTCTCTTTTTATGGTTTTTAATGATTTCTTACATTTTCTTTGCAACACTGATATTTCCTTAACTTTCCATCTTCAGAAATCTATACTCCCTACTTGCTATTTGAAAAATTAGGAAGATTTGTGCTCCAATTAGAGAGAAAAATTAACAATAATTATAAAGACAAACTTCCAATAGTTATCAGAAAAGCCCTAATTTTAGCTAGTAATATTTGTCAGTTTTAGAACCAAAAATTATTATTGTTGTTTTAATGTTTACTTTGAAATTTTAGTCAAAGAATATCTTAAGTTATTTTGTAAATAAATATTTTGAGCACTGAGTCATTATCTATGGAATCACATGCAGAGGTGCCAGGATTAGAGACGTGAATAAATGACCAAAAGACTGGATTAGCATTAACTGGATCAGTATTCCCTAGCTTCTCTAATTGTAAAAGGGAAAAATGCCTTTACATCAGCCAAACCCAGTGTTATGTTACTACAGGACTTTATAGAAGCTGAGAATAAATTTCTGGTGATGAAGATGGTTATCCAAGAAAATGAAATTTGTGAAAACTTTATGTCCTTAGTGTATTTTGGACATGTTTTGCTCTGATGTGCTCAGAAAAGGTAAGGATTTCAAATAATGGGTGAATCTCCCCTGTTATCTACTCTCTTCATTGAGAATAAAGATTGCGCGGTGTGCTAGGGATAATGACATTCATGCTGGGCTGATTTTTTTCTTCACCTGTTTTTATAGATAATAATTTCTTTAACATATTTGAGAATAGTAAATATGACAGTAAGAGGCATTATAGCATAGACATTGGAACATAGGCCAACAGACCTGGACCTTGACAGACCTGGGTTCAAATACATTTTCTCCCACCTACCTAATTTTGATCCCAGGAAACTTAATTTTGCTAAGCCTTATCTTCTTTTCCTATGTGTAAAATAGAACTAATAGTGGTACCTAACTCACAAAAATGTTACAGGTGATTAACATAGTGCCCAGGACACAAAAATGCCATTTGTAATAAATGAGTGATGGTTGTAGTTATTAATATTATCACCAGTTGGAATAGGTGTTTTAAGTATAAATGTTAATGAACTCACAAAACATTGAAGGCATCCAAATGCTAATGCTGAGTTTTGGAAGTGTTGGGTACAATATATTTAGTGAAATTGTACAGGGAAACTATGTGGACTAGCAGTCTGTTCACTCCCTGTATGGGGATCCTTAGCCATTTGTAACATCATTCATTCATTTTATTTGCTAAGCACTTGTCACATTCTAGAGACTGTGCTAGATTTGGCAATACAATTTACAAAATAGATCCTGTTCTCATGTAACTGATAATATTATAAAAGACATTAATCAAAAATCAGTTATGCAAAATAATTATGAAATGTGATAAAGAACTGTGAAGGAAAAGATAATGAGTAATAAAAGACTACTGGCGCTCCACTCTGGTTCCTCAGAGAAGTCTCTCTGAGGAAATACTGTTTGGCGGAGATCTGAGAGTGAATTAGACAGTTCACTTGGGCAAATCTTTATGAAGGATTACTGCTTAGGCCCAGCCATCAGATCTCTAAAGGCATCACTACCTGGCAGTTCCCTGATGTTTTGGTTTGTCTTCTATGCTTTGGCATGCTTGTGTTTTATTAAGGTATGCAGAAGATTTCCCACTTCCTGTTCACTAGTATGATATCAATAATACTAGTAAACAATGTGATGTTTTTCAGAATGTCACAATGGTCAAAATCCTTTTAATCTATATTATGGAGAGAATTAACATAGCTCTGAGACGAGACAAAGAATGTGTACTGCTGCCTTTCTCTTGGATATGTGAACTAGTGAACTACTTTTTATTCTCTTCACTAATGGGCATTGGAGAGAATCTGTTTTCCAGATCATTGACACAAGAAAGCCCGTCAGACGGCATCATTTACTTTCACCCCTTGACCTATAGAGAACAGCCACCACCGAGCTGTCCTTCTTACTCTGTATTTCTCATTTGTATTATGGGTGGAGTTTTATCTGGATCTTCCCGGGGCACACTTTTTAGTGGTGGGTTCTGTAGTCATATGTATTATGTCCTTTCGGACATCCTCACCTCCCCGAGCTTTCTTTTAGTATTCTGCCAAGAAATTTCCAGCATTTCCACCCAGTTATTACAGGCCATTGTTATGTCCAAGCTTCAAATAACCTTTCTTAGCAAGATGTTGGGGCTGCTTCAGGTATCCTTGTTAGGAAATTAAATCTTGGGTTATGGAAAGGTTGTCCCATGTCATTACACATTTCCTATGCAGCTTTATATTTGTCCACTTGTTCAGCTTTCTTAAGATCCACTCCCTCATGAGTTCCTGCCAGTACATACTAGTCAAGTTCTGTGATTCTTGTGATGAATACACTTTTTCTTCCTGAACAGAATAAGTTCTGTTTTCCCATTTGGACTTTGCTTTTACCTGATCCTAAATGTATTAGTCTGCAAGCAGTGAGTGGAGATAGGCAGGATCTTGGTAAGGAAGGTGTCTTTTGAGGTTTGTACCTCAGATGATATTTTTGTATGGTCCCTAAGTAAAGGGAATCTGCCCTGTTCTAGCAAGAAATCGGTCTTTGTTAGCCAGAGAGCTCAGAGGAATTTAGGGACTCATTGTTTCTGAGCATATTCACTTAAATGTCCCCATTCCAGATCTCAGAATCTACTTGTTTCCTGTCAGAGCCCTAATTTTCACATAATGGTTCTGTCGAGGCTGTACTTTTGTTCTTTGCTGTTATTCTACCTTTATGATTATAAAGTACTGGGCCTCATTTTCAGCATAGTTTGTTCTTACGTTTAGGGTTGGTAAGGATTCTTTTTAGGGTACCACAGAGGCCTTTTATCCTGAGTTGATAGTAGTAGTCCTGCCGAGGTTATGCATTTCATCTCTCTTATGGTTTGTTGTATGTTGTGATTAAATCTGGGCCTGATTTTTAACACAGATTATGTTCATGGCTACAGAAAATGAGAGTCTCTTTAAATGATGCCATAAAGGCCTCTGTCTTTCACAGTGTGTCCTGGGTCAGTAGTTGGCTGACCTGTGCCTGTCATTCTTTCTTCAAGGCTTCCAAGACAGTAAATAAAAGCCAATCAACTCTATAATCGCTTTAATTACTATGACCCCCATACTCTTCGAGCTTGAGCTACTACATAATTTATTGTCTCCCTTTCTACCTGTATTTCATCCCAATGTACCACAGATGAGAGTCCTAGTATTTGCATTTCTATAGCATGCCAGAGGTTGTCACTACCCTGCTTAAACCCCCCCCCCCACACAAACAAACAATGGGTTACTTGTTTTATTTGTAACTATTTAGTTACAGAGTCACATTGAAACTGACGTTGTTTAAAATGCCTTCTAGATATAATGGAGGACTGCTAGAATTTCATAAAAGCTTACAAGAGACAGGAGATGCAGATGATCATTGGTTTTACATCCTACGGAAGATGAAGATTTGCCTACAACTTTTAAAGTAAGCAGTTATTTAAGAATAACATTTCATCTCTGACTAATCAGAATCATTTTTCATAAAGTGCAGCTTATGTTAACTATGTCGTATTCTATAGCAAGCACATTATTTAATTGGGAATTGGTGTTTCATATAAGAAACAGCCTTGATTTCATTACACAGTGTGGAATGTGAGTGTGATTTAACAAGTAGAAGTGAGTTGGCTGTGTTAGCATTTCCAAATAGCAAGATTAAAAGCTTTACTAGTCTAGTTAACTTCTTTTTTCAAATCATATTTACCATTACTTTATTTTTGATTTAAAATTTATAAGTACTAAATGCTTCAGAAAACTTGAAAAATGTAAAAATGCCCGAAAACTAAAATTTGTTCATATTTTTTCTTTAAAAGGAAAATCCATTGTTAGTATTTTCATTTATATCTTTCCAGATGCACATCCTACTATTGAATATTTAGTTTATTCTAAATGCTCCAGTTTTTCACTATTATGTAAAGTCATCTTTGTGTATTTTTTATATCATTTTCTTAGGTTGAATTTCCAAAAGTGAAATTATGAAGCAAATGTTCACACACTTTTAAAGTTATTGATAATGTATCTCCATATTTTCTCTCAGAAAGGTTCCAGTTTATATTCTTAAGACATATGTTTTTCCTAACTTACTTTAAAGCTTTCTGGATCTTTGTATTTTAGACACCTTTAAGGCCAAATTGATTTCTCAAAGTAAAGAGAGATGTTTCATTAAAATACAAAATTCAATTTTCCAGGAAGCTATAACAACTTGAAATTTGTATGTACCTGATAATATAACCTCAAAATAGATGGGACAAAAATTGATAGAACTGGAAGGAGAGATAAAAAACTCCTAATCACAGCAGATTATTTTAAGGTACCTATCTCAGCGATCAATAGAATAAGCAGGCAATTTGTGGCATTTGTCAGGATAGCCATATAACTTTTAACTTTGACTTAGTAAACTAATAATTTTATATATTTTAAAAAATATTGAACTTCTGTGCTTATCTAAAGAAATCCCCACTTGAATTTGGTTGTTTTCCTCTTTTTCCTCCTTACTTTAAAATGTTTTTTATTGTCCAAAAATTTTTAGTGAAGTTTTGTATGAAATAATAAATGTATACAGTTTGTCAAATAATATTAAAAGGCTTAAATATTAAAAGTCTGTATTCCATCATCTCTAATTATAGTTTCTAACTAGAAGCAACTTCTTCTAGCTCTCTAGGCATTTTTGCTTTAATATTTGTCTATATATTTTTTAAAGATGTAATGCTATTTTAAGAATATCTCCATTTTAGCTATCTTCTGACTTCCCTCTGTGGAAGATGAGGGATTGTTAGCTTTCCTATACAACCCCTCCATGCACACACTTCCCTTTCCCCATCCTACTAACACGTACAGTTTATCTGATTGGCCTTAGGGTTTCCCCTTATTCCTGGGAGTATCCTTCACCTCTCTCCTGTGTAGAACCCCCCTTTCTTGGATCTCCAGATTTCCTCTTTCTAGATGTGTTCTCTTGTTTCGGTGTTACAAGTCATCCAGCAGCTTCTTAGGAAAGGGTGTTTGCTTGGGAGATAAATTATTTTGAGATGTTTCAAATCTCAAAATAATTTATCCTTTGTATACTTTATTTATATCTTGCTTGGGCACAGAATTATAGGTTGAAAATCATTTTTTCTCATCTTTAATACAACCAGAGATACCAAAATAAAGGACAGTCTGACAGTAATCAGAGAGGAAGAGGGAGAGGGATGATATGGGGTAATGGGGGAGGCCATCAGGAACATGTATGAAGGGACACATGGACAAAGCCAGAGGGGGTGGGTTCAAGGGTAGGGAAGAGGGGTATGGTGGGTGAAAATGGAGACAATTGTACTTGAACAACAATAAAAAAGAAAGAAAAAAAAAGAAAAACCAGACCAAATCTCTGGTTTTCTTATTTTTTTCTACTGTTTTTTATATTTTGTCTTTTAATTATACTTTCTAGAAGCTTTTATAACTTTATTTTGCATAATGCTGTTATTCAGCTAGTATACACTAATGTTATTATAATGTTAAATTATTTCTGTACTGTTTTGAACATAGTTGCTGCCATGAGTTTCTTGCCTACCTAGCCACCATTCCAGCTGCCCTGGACTCCCTGCTAGCCCGCTCTCCCCATATGTCTCTAAAATCCAGTAACTAAGGTTTAATGTCTGATAGAGAAAAAGCGCTTCCATGATCCCGCTGTGGCTCTAGGCCAGCATGTTCTTCTTAGTCTGTGCTGGTCAGTTCACCAAAAGTCCTACTACCGAGACGTTGTGATTAGTGTTTTTTAAAGAACCTGCAGGGCTAGTCTGTAACCCTTTATCTGACGCTGAGGAATTCCAGCTGGGTACCATCAGACAACTGCTGTGTCCCGAATGTTTCTGTCCTCATGTGTCTCCTTAAATAAACTTATGCCAGTGGAGGAAGATTGTACCCCTAGAGATGCTGACATTCTAGCAAGGCAGTGTCCTTTCACTGTTATTATTTTTAATATTACCCTCTTTCTATCCTTCTATTGAACTTTAATTTCAATGGTTATGTCAGCTATTATCCACCAAGAGTTTCTTTATGAATATATTTCTAAAATATCCTGTTCTTTTTTTACAGCAATGCATAATATGTTAGAGGTAAATGTAAGCCATATCATGGAAAGCCCTATAAGCCAAGTAAGGGTCTCAGGTTTGATCTTGAGGGTAATATGAATTTTAAACAGCGGGATGATATAATCAAATTATAATAAAATGGGAGTTACAGAATTTATGACATTGAATAGTTTCTGTTTTTAGGGTAAGGAAAGAGTTAAGAAAGTTAAAAAACAAATAAAATTTCAAATTGCAGTTAGTGTTCTAAAGAACAACAAGGGGCTGGGATAGAGAAAATGGAGAACACACCGACACACACACTCCTATACCTGCATATCTCCATATTTATGTGTACGTGTGCATAAATACGTATGTATCTGTGTGTGGTGGATAGGAAAAGCCTCTCTGAGAGGTGATATTTAAGTTGGAACCAGGGGGTTAAGAATGGAATTAGCTCTATAAAAGAGTAGGGGAAGAGCATTCTAGGTTAATGGAATAGAGTGCCGAGTTTGAGGAACTGAAAAAAATAGAACTATGTGAATTTTGTAGTGAGTGAGGCTAGAGATGAATTTGAAGAGATGTATCACAGATCCCTAGATACACTGGGTTAAGATTTTGCAGGAGCTGTAGGACCTTGCAGTCCGTCCTTAGTAAAGGTTCTGGCTTTCATTTTAGGTACACAGGGAAGCCATTGAAGAGTTTTAAGCCAGGAGCTGACATGATTGTTTGCTTTTTGTGTAGTGCTTTAGAGCAGAGAATTCAGGGAAGAGCTGGGACCAGTTAGGCATTTCTTATAGTCATTAATCTAGGTAAGACACAGAGTGATAGCAATGGAGATAGAAATAGAAGAATTTGCCATATATTTTGGAAGAAGACAGAATAGTACTTGCTGATATACTGCATGTAAAGGGTGATAGAACCCATATGCAGTGATGACTACAAGACTTCGGGCTTGAAGCTGAATGGATAGTGGTAGATGAGATTAATGTCTCATTGGTAACTATCAGCCTGCAAAGTTCACTGCTGTATCTGTAACATCCATAGCATATCTTAACATCCATACCAACCTGGCCCTTAACTGGCACTCAGTAAATATTTGTTGAATGAATGAATGCCAGAGACTGGGGGCAGGTGAGGAAGAATAAGGAACAAGGATCCGATTTGGCAGGAGAATTAATAGATCAATATTGAACTGTATTAAGTTTGAGATCTGTGAAACTGCAGTAGTTATATACATGCTATGAGTGAGTCTTATTCTTTTGTTTTTGGCATCTCCTCTTGGCTATTGGCTATCCTGACAAGGTCTGCTACCTTCATACTGATAGGCCAGCCCTGGATGCTTCTCTTTTTTTCTCTATTTAATATTGATATTTGATCAATTTAAAAATCAGAATGCCATTGAAAGAATGTTGCAAATGATGACCAGATTCATGAAATAGTCTGTAGAGGCTTATTAATCATGCCATACACCTTCAGTATATTAGAAATAATACTATTTGAAATCTTGTAACACTACCCCTCTGATAGATAACTAGTAAGGACTTGGTCTAAGGACCAGTTTGACTTAGATTTGATAATGTGTTTCACCTGCACTTAATCAGCATTTTAGTGTAGAAACTTGCATTCTGAGTTGTAACTCTGAACATAGGAAGCATGTATCTGTACCCTGCTTCTGCCTGTTAAGACAGTGAGTGCTGTAGTGCCCACTGCAGTACTTTGCCAAATATTCTCCTGATTTCTAGTCTTTCTGTATAAATATCAGAGCAGGTAATTTGTGCCAGATGTATGCTATAAGTTAGGATGGTGATGTGAGATAGAGCTTCATATATAGACTTGTTTCCTTCTTCCACGTTTATATTTAGTAAGAAATCCGGTTCTGTATTTCTGTTGTAGTATCTTCCTGTCTATGGTTTACTTTGAATGAAGAAAATACATTCTATTACTTTTTTTACTTTCTTTTTAAGAAAAAAATACAGTAATTCAAAAAGATTATCATCAATACTTAAATTATTTAAAATTATGTAAGCTAAAATGTTGGAAGTGATATAGTACTATTAGCACTGATTCATGAGATTTATTTTTATTTTTAAAATCTAGGGTCTTCTCAGTAATTTTATCAAGACAACTGAAACTAATATAATGAAGCAGACCATTCGCAGGTATCTAGATTGTGAACGATCTTGTGAAGCTGACATTTTAAGGAACACCAATTATAAGGTACTATAATTATCAACTAACTGAATATTTTAAAAAGTATAATTATAAAATTAAGCTTAGATAATATTACTGTGTTATCATGTATCATAATAGTGTTTAAAAAGAATACTTAGTTTAATTACAGCAGTAATGCAGTTGAGAAGTTGAGTATCTCTGAGAATTTAGAATCATAATGAGCTAGAATTATTTATACCTGTGAGTTTATAGAGGAATAAACTGGTTTTGCTAAGGTTTTTGTAATATTCACATGTCTCTGAAGTTATAATTAATATTCCTGCTATCACACAATGAATATTATCTAAAATACCATTTATAGTTAGACATGTATTTTATGTTTACTTATTTTAAATTTATTTTACTGAGGAGAAAGGCTGTCACTCCTCAAAAATTCTGTTACTAAGTAAGTGATTATTATCTCTGCTATGGGCCTCAGGGGAGAAAACACATAGCCAGCCTTGATTTGAAGAAATTCGGTGATCAAAGTATTTCTAGTCTAGTTCTCAGTGGATCTATCAGAATAAAATTGTGGGAAATCACAAGATAAAATGAGATGTGGTTATCAGTGCAACTCTGGCACCAGTTCTGTGAGATAATGGAAATCGCAGTTGAAAGGCACGGATGTTGGGATGAAGCACATAGTGGGGAGGGCTGCCTGAAAAATATGTTTGTGTGAGTGACAGTGGGAACGTTTTTATGTGTTTTTTGTTTTGTTTTGTTTTGTTTTGTTATCGTAAAAAGGAAAACTCAGTAAGACTGGAAGAATACATTTTATATGTGGGTTTTTACAAAGAAAGATGGCTATTTATAATGGAAAAAAGAAAAAGAAAGGCAGGATGCGTATTAAAATAGAGTAGGTGGCCGGAGGAGACAGCCAAGATCTATTCATTAGGGTAAATTAGGAATTAGGAATTGGGCCTGGTGAAGTACAGTGCTTACGTTGAGGCACACTCAGTCTTGGATTAGGTGAGATGGTGATATGGTTGTGGTTTCCTGGGGAGGCATGGGGGTTTCAATCACATGAACAGGATGTAGCCTCCGAAAGTCCTGGCCACAGAATTTACATTTTTGTCATCTGAGCAGTCTGCCTATTTAAAGGAAGCACATCAGCAGTTCCAAGGGAGGATGCACTGGGAAGGAAAAGAAACTTATAAAGTTAAAAGTGATTTAAGGTGGTATTTTCTATATACATATATATGAATTCCTATTTCCATATTAATGGCTTACTTTTATTTTTTTTCAGGGATTTTTTTTTCAGTTAATGTGCAGTAAAAGCTGCTGTGTTTATTTTCATAAAATGTTGGAAAAATTTTAAGACTTTAAAATATCCAGGTGAAAATGATCAGGTATTTTTTTTCCTTCGAAACTTTACTACATTTCTTTCTCCACCCCTTTCTTCTCTTTATTTCTCTTTTCCTTTCACTTCTTCCTGTTAGCGTCCTCCTCCTCTATTTTTCTTCCTTCATTTTTTTCTCTATTTGCTTTGATGCTTTTCTCCTTACTATTCCTTGTTCATCGTCACTGTTTCTTAAACAGATCTTTGTAGGGGGTACTTGATAGTTGCTTTGCTTAGTGATTTCTATCAACTTGTTCCTTTCCCTACTCATAAGAATAGAAGTATTATTGCATATATTCATATAAAATACATAGAGTCAAATAATAGAATTGCTTAATAAACAAAGGACAATTATACAATTTTAAGGATAGTTTCTATTTTAAGGGTGGGGAACAATGATAAATTTTATAGTTTTCAAAATGTACTTGTGATTATTTATATTTACCTAAAGTCATGTAACTGAATTGAATTCTTTGGCACTAAAATTAAAGTAAAAATCTGAAGCCCATTCTATATGTATTACTCTTTAGTGAGCTAATGATCCTAAGTTGGGTCTATAATATTTGGTTCCATTGTGTTTACATTGTGCAAACAGAAAACCCCATTAAAGCCATTGTGGTGTACAAAAAGCACTCATTGTATGTGGAGTCTGGATATCTGGGTTCAAATCCAGATTGAGCCACTTACAGTTTTTTGTTTGTTTGTTTTTATATTAGGCTGATAATTTAACTGCTCTGAGGTGCAGTTTTCTAAGTCATAAAGAGAGGATAGCAATATCTACTCCATAAGGTAGAGTAGATACTCCATATTGCTATCTACCTTATGGTAGAGGATTAACATGTTGTGAGGATTAACTGGTAAGATATGAGCTTCCATTGTGTTACACTGTAAAGTTCATTGTAAAATTAAGCATTATTATTCATTTGTTTAGGCAGTGTATGTTTTTTACTTTCTCTGGTTGTTAGAGCAATCAATATTGCTTAACTTTAGAAAGAAAGCTAAGTAACTTAATAAGAGGAAATAAGCACAGAACTAGAGAAAGGACTCAACATTTTTATTGTTTCCTTTTTTACAAAGTTCAGTATCCCTTTATACGCTTACCTAATTTGTACATTTTACTTGAAGCTACTTTTCTTGTGCATAGTGACTACATCTTAGGCTGTAATCCAGCTACCTGAGGGTTTTGAAGTAGAATGATGAGAGAAAAGTGCAATCATACATTTTATATAGGAAATCTATTGGTACATAATACAATGGATTGTTCTTGAACAGCTAACTCTCAAATGTTTATTTACATCTTTTGTTTTACCATTGAGCAACATCCACTTCTAACTTTTAAATATAACTAGATTTGCACATCAGTAATTTTTTCTTTTTTGTCGTGTGTATTGTTTTTTTTCTTTTGATAATTGATTGCTTTTTTCTATTGATAACTTTAGAGTTTTAGTGGAAAAAAATGTTTGAAGGAAGGATGTACAGGTGATATGGTAAGGATGCTGCAGTGTGATGTACCTGGAATTGTTAAATTTTGGTGAGTATCTTTTTCTTATTTTCTTGCTTTCTTTCATTGGAATGACATTTTCTACTTCAGCACATTCGGGAATCATAATGATAGTATTTTAGCCATATTCTTTTTGATGGTGACTAAATTCTCTGACCTTTCTATTACTTTGATTTCTCCAAAGTAGTATTTAAGTGGCCCTTAAGAATATGAAGATTTTAATATAAAAACATGCACGCGCACACATACCGACTGCACACACAGACACAGACAAAGCAGGCCCTGCCTGTACTAATGGGAAGCCTGTCACGAACTGAGGATTGTAATCTACCCTGTGCCACCTAAGGTTAAGAACACTTTTAGACTTTCTGACCCCCTTTTAATCTTCCTATGAAAATATCTATAGAACATATAGTATCTGTTAGGTAAAGAGTGCTCAAGTGGTATTCATTTTATTTTTTAAATTAATGAAATGCTCGTTGAATTTTCAGTTCATAAGTAAATAGACCATAATTGTAAATAGAAAGATATATTATTTCTTTCTTTATCTTTAGTTATGCTCTTTTTGTATTTCAGATTTGACATTTAAATCCTGTACTGATTGATGTAAAGTAGAATTTCTCTTTAAAATCAACTTTAGTTTATTGTTTGATTAAGATCATTTATAGCTCACCTTATCACTTGTTTGGTTTTATAATTGCTATAGCTTCATTCTCATTGTCTTTTTTTCAAATGTTAAGGATAACTAGTAATGTTAAAGAATTTTGAAAATTGAACTACTTTAGGGCTATTTTTTCCCATCACTTGCAGTTTGAAGTTGTGAGAAAGGATGAATATATAACCATGAAAATTTAGGAGCAATGTAAGCTTAAATGAAATGTATTATGTTTTTTCCTGAGCATGTATATATTTTTCAGTTGCTTCTTCTGTGTTTCTGTCACCTATTAGAGCTTCATTAAATTTAAAGGTAATATTAATTCTGTGAAAAATATATATTTGACTGACATTTATCTCCCCTCTTCCTGCTTTGTGGACATTTAAATTCTAAAGCAAGAAAGGAGAAATTATGTGAATACTTTTTCCTTAAGTATAAAGATAATTTTTTTTCTAAAACCAAACATGTTTTTAAGTTATTTAATAGGTTCTTAAGATATAAAAATTCAGTCAGGCTTCTGAGCTCGTCTGACAATCAGAATTGTCTTGTTGATTAGATGAGAAAACTGGACAACAGAGGGATACATAGTATAAACTGGGAATTCACAGAGGTATAGAATGTTTCTATTGAAATAGAAATTTCAATATAAAAAGTTCTTCTAAGCCATTGATTCTTTTTTCTTTGGTTTAAAGTATAAATGTCTACTGTTTTTCAGTCTACCAGGGATATTGCATTGATATCTAAGGCACTAGTTTTCTGTTATGATCCAGTGACACCTGAATCTTTATCTCTAGCATAGATCTCATTCCTAAAATGTGGATCTATTTACCTGCTTGCCAAAGATACCCGCTTTTATGTTTCAAAAAGATCTATAGTTCAGCATGCGCGCACCTGCACTTGGAATCTTTCTTCCCAACGCTGCTTTGTAACATTTTTGAAGTCCAGTCAATTCAACTTCTTAAACGTACATATTGTAAATGTCTTCCCATTTCTGCCTCTGCACTTCCACTAAATTAAAACAGCTTCTAAACTGGTCTTTCTTATGTTTCTTCAGTCTGTTGTTTATGTAGCCATTAAGAGCACTTTTCTAAAATGAAAAGTGAAATATGTATATCATTTTCCTCCTTTCAAATCTTTCAGAGGTTTCTCATTGTTCTTTATTAAGTTCAGACTCCCTAGCTTGGCTCTTTACTCACTTTGGTTCCTGCTGACCTCACTAATGTCATCTCTTGTCATTCTTTTCTTGCTCTTATTCTTGATGTGCCATCCATTTATGTCCAAGCCTTGGCTAGAATACTTTTTGGCTTTGCCTGCTTAAAGCTTCTGGAAAGCCTTATTTACATTAGATTAGGTGTTTCTGCCCTGTATTCCTTCTACTTAAAAAAAATATTTAATTTATTTATTTTTGGACACAGGGGAGGAGGGGAAGGAGAGAGGGAGAGAAACATCAATGTGTGGTTGCCTCTCACGTGCCCCCTCCTGGGGACCTGGCCTGCAGCCCAGACATGTATCCTGACTGGGAATTATGCTTTGGTTCTCAGACTGGCGCTCAGTCCACTGAGTCACAGCATCCAGGGGCTATTTCTTCTACATTTATTATTAAAACATTTACTAAGTTTTGTTATATTTTCTTGGCTATCTTCTTCATTTAACTATAACCTCCACGAGGGCAAGAACTTTATCTTGCTGTAATCCCAGAACATAGCATAATGCCTTGCATGTCGATACCATGTATCCAACAAATACAGGACAGATGTAAACATTCTGAATTCCCCTATTTTGCATTGGTATGTTATTTTTGTTCTGACAGGCAGTTAACTTGGTTGGATGTGAACTGTGAACTCTCTTTTTGGGGTGGTGGTTCCATTCTCAATTTAGATCTTTTGCCTTTAGCTGAGCTGCTTTGGGTCTATTCTACACATATTCTATGTGTGGTTCATCAGTCAGTCAGAGACGTAGATAGAAAGAATTTGAGATCTCTCTTTCCTTTCTGGAATTCTCCCACTCTCTGCAGCAGCCATAGGCTTTGGTTTTCTGGTTCCTTTGGCCAAGGAGACCTTTGTTCTCCACCAGGCTATACTTACCCAGGCTAAAAGCTCTAATAATGATGAACTTACAAACTTACAATATAATCCTTTCCTTTGAGTGTCCGCCCCACCATCATAGTTGGTCTGCTCCTTCTACACTCTAGTGCCTTCAGGGAGTTGCTTTTTGTAATTTGCCTAGGTTTTATAATTATTCTCTGGGGGGAAGACTCCTCTGATAGCTGGATTTTATTACCTAAAGTGGAAGAGCTACATGAATGAATGGCAAAATACTGGTTATTTTTTATACTTTAAAACACTGTATTGCTATTGAAATATACATAAAGAAAAGCTTACAAAATATAAATGCATAATTTAATTAATAATTATAAAGCAAACACTCCCGTGGCTTGTGGCCCCACTCAAGTCAACAAATAGAATTTTGCTGTCACTCCGGAAACACTCAACGGGCCACTCTGCCCAGCTTCTCTTCTCCTTAGGTAACTGTCATCTTACAATGGGATGATCCTAGGGAGAAACGTAACCGATGAAAAAGTTCAGTGTTTAAAATACTTTTATAATTAGTACATTTATAAAGAGTAGTAAGGAAATTTCCTTCTACATGTATTTTTAAACACTGAAGTTTTTAATAGGTCAGGTTTTTCAAGCTATGGTAATATACAAAGGAATTTCTTTATGTACATTTGCGTAATCACTACCATAATCAAGATACAGAATATTTCTATTATCCCAAAAGGTTACCCACAAATTACTTCTGTAGTCATTTCCCTCCTCCAACCTCCAAACCCCAGTAACCCCTGACATGATTTTTGTTCTGATAATCCTGAAACAAACCCTGTTGCTTCTTCCTGACTCTCCTATAGTAGGAAAGCATTTTGCATCCGGATTTTTTACTTAGCATAAGGCTTTTGAGATCCATCTATGTTATTATTGCATGTGTCACTCATTCATTTTTATTTGTTGCTGAGTATTTTATTGTACATATAGATATACAGTTTGTTCGCTCAGCAGTTGATGATGTTTGACTTGTTTCTGTTTTTTGGCTATTTCGAATAAAACTGCTATGCATATTCATATATTACTCTTTGTGTAAGCATACACTTTCATTTCTCTTGGGTAAGTTCCTAGGAACAGGATGACTGCATCATATGGTATGTATTTAATATGATAAGACACTGCCAAACTGTCTTCAAAGTAGCTGTACATTTTATCACTCTTGCTAGTATAGGAGAGTTTGAGTTTTCTCTGCTTCCTCTCCAGAACTTGGTATCATCAGTTTAAAACATTTCAGCCATGTTATTAGATTTGTAATGGTATCTTATTATGGTTTTAATATGCACTTACCTAATGATTAATGTAGTTGAGCATCTTTTCGTGTATTTATGTGCCATCTGTATATCTTCCTGATGAATTACCCGTTCAAATCTTTTGCCCATTTTTTTCAATGGATTGTCTTATTTTTGAGTTGCAAAATTTCTGTATGTATTCTGAATATAAGTCCTTTATTTAATATGTATTTTTAAAATATTTTATCCCAGTCAATGTCCTATCTTTTTATTTTCTAAAATGTATCTTTCAAAAAGCAGATATTAATTTTGATGAAGACTGTCCAATTTATCAGTTATTTCTTTTATCCTATGTGCTTTTTGTGCTCTATTAAAAAAATTGTACAGCCCAACACCACAAAGGTTTTCTCCTATATTTTCTCTGACAATTTTTATAGTTTTAGGTTTCACATTCAGATTTATAATTCATTTTGAGTTAATTTTTGCATACTGTATGACGTAGGGTCAAGGTTCATTCTGTTCCATATGGATATACAGATGTTCTAACATGATTTGCTGAAAGGATAATCCTTTCCCTGTTGGATTACCTTGATACCTTTGTTGAACATCACATGACTTTGTAATATACATATGCAGTCTATTTCTGAATTCATTTTTCTGTTCTATTCGTGTATGTACCTGTACATTCACCAATACCACACTTTCTTGATTACTGTAGCATTGTATTATCATTTTTTTGTGAGCCACATATGTGATTTTATTTATTTATTTATTTTGAAATTACATGATATAAGTTCAATTTTCATCTTATTTTTTAAAACTTTTTTTCTGCTCTAGTTCTTTTGCTGTTCTTAGAAACAAATAAATCTCAGAAACACTTTATCATTTTCTCCACAGTTCTTGCTGGGATTTTTTTGGAATTGTTTGAATCAATAGATACATTTGGGTGATTTATACCTTAATAACATTGAAGATTTTCATCCAGGAACATGGATTTTAATTTCATTCAATTAGATATTTTTAAATGTCTCTTAGGAATGTTTTCTAGTTTTCGATGTTGAGTCATATAATATTTTATTAGATTTTTCATATGTATTGGATTTTGTATGCTTTTGTAAGTGATATTTATATTATGTAGAATTGGTTTCTGTACATTGAATTCTTGTATACTGTGACTGGGGGCTTAATAGTGGTCATATCATTTTGTAGATTCTTTGAGGTTTTCTATAGATTCTCTTTTCACAGTGGACAAAGATAGCTTTATTTTTTCCAATTGATATGTGCTTTATTATTTTTTATTGCCCTGGCCACAAGGTCAGATACAAGTGTTAGGAGCAGACATGTTTGTCTTTTCCAGATCTTAAGAAGAAGCCTTCAGCTTTTCACCATTTAGTATGTTGTTAGCTGGAGATTTTTTGTAGATGCCCTTTATCAAGTTGGAGACATTCTTTTCCTACTTTTCCAAAAACTTTCCTATGAATGAATTTTGAATTAATGTTTTTCTGCATGCATTAAGATGATTATGTGGTTTTCATCTTTAATCTGTTACTATGCTGAATTACATTACTTTTAAATGTTGAAATTAATCTTTCTTTTCTGGAATAAATGACAGCTGATCATAATCTATTTACCTTTTCCATATTGCTGCTGTTTTTTTCTAACTTTATTGAGATATAACAGACATATAATATTTGTAAATTTAAGGAGTACAACATGATGAGTAAATATATGTACATACTGTGAAATGATTACCATAGTAAGATTAGCTATCACATCCATTAATGCATGTAATTAACATTATTTTGTAGTGAAAACTCTTGATATTTACTTGCTTAGCAACTTTCAGGCATATAGTACATTATTGTAATTATAGTCACCATGCTGTACATTGGATCCCTTGTTTGTGACCTTTGACACCTTTGTCCATTTCCCCCAGACCCCTCCTCTAACAACCGCTAATGTCCTCCCTGTTTCTATGAGCTTGAGTGGTTTTATTTTTTTAGCACCAACTTGTAAATGAAATCATACCATATTTGTTCATCTGTATCCGGCTTATTTCATTTAGTATAATGCCCTCCAGGTTAATCCATGTTATTGCAAATAGCAAGTTTCTTTCTTTCTTATGGATGAATACTATTCCAGCATGTATGTATATGCATGTTTATGTGTGTGTGTATCTGACAGTTTCCTTATCCAGTAGTCCATTGATAGACACTTAGGCTGCGTCCATGTCTTGGCTATTATAAATAACATGGCAGTGAACGTGGGGCTGTAGATATTGCTTCAAAATGAGATTTTGTTTTCTTTGTATATATAATATATACCCAGAATTGGGATTGCTGAATCAACTTATTTTTAATTTTTTGAGGAACCTCCATATTCTTTCCCCTAGTAGCTCTGTCAATTTACATTCTCACCAGGAGTACACAAGGATTCCTTTTTCTCCATATCCTGACCAGCACTTGTTATCTCTTATCTTAACAGGTGTGAGGTGATACACCATTGTAGTTTTGATTTGTATTTTTCTGATGATTAGTTATATTAAATTCCTTTTCATGTACCTAATGGCTATTTTATATCTTTTTTGGTAAACCATCTATTCAAGACCTATATTGATTTTTAAATTGGATTATTTGGTATTGAGTTGTATGGGTTTCATATGTATTTTTTATATTAATCCGTAATCATATATATGATTTGCAGATATTTTCTCCCGTTTAGTAGGTTGTCATCTCATTTTGTTGATTATTTCTTTTACTGTGTGAAAGCTTTTAACTTTGGAGTAGTCCTACCTGTTTGTTTTTGCTTTGTTAAAAAGATATTTTATTTATTTATTTTTAGGGGAAGGGGTAGGGAGGGAGAAGAGAGGGAGAGAAATATCAGTGTGTGGTTGTCTCTCATGCATCCCCTACTGGGGACCTGGCCTGCAACCCAGGCACGTGCCCTGACTTGGAATCGAACCAGCAACCCTTTCGTTCTCAGGCTGGCACTCAGTTCACTGAGCCACACCAGCCAGGGCTGTTTTTTGCTTTTGTTGCTCATGCTTTTGGTGTCAAATCCAACATTTTTTTGCCAAGACCATTATCAAGACAATGCTGCTTTTCTTCTGCTGCTTTCAAAGTTCTTTTTTTATCTTTTATGTTTGTCCATTTAATTATAATGTATCTCAATGTAGTCCTTTTTGGGTTCAATCCATATGCAGCCCTTTGAGCCTCATAAATCTAAAGGTCCATTTCTTACCCCAAATTTAGTAAAGGTACATTATTTTTTAAAACAAACTTTCTGTTCCTTTTTCTTTCTCTTCTCCTTCTGCGATTTCCATATGCATACATTATTTTTCTTGTCCCATAATTTCTGTTAGTTTTCTTCACTCTTTCTCATTCTCTGTTCTTTTTTTTCTCCTCTGATTGGGCAATTTCAAATGATCTGCCTTTGAGTTCACTGATTCTTTCTTCTCCTGGATTGGTTCTATTGTTGAAGTTCTCTATTGAATTCTTCATTTCATTCAGTGATTTTTCAACTCTAGGATTTCTGTTTGTTGGTTTTTTTAAAAAAATTGTTTCCTGCCCTGGCTGGTGTAGCTCAGTGGATTGAGTGTGGGCTGTGAACCAAAGGGTTGCCAGTTCGATCCCCAGTCAGGGCACATGGGTTGCAGGCCAGGTCCCTAGTGGGGGCCATGTGAGAGGTAACCACACATTGATGTTTCTCTCTCTCTTTCTCCCTCCCTTCCCCTCTCTCTAAAAATAGATAAATAAAATCTTTTAAAAATTGTTTCTATCTTTTGTTGAACTTCTAGTTTTGTTCATGCATTGTTTTCCTGATTTCATTTAATTGTCTGCCTGGGTGGTATTGTAGTTCATTGAACTTCTTTAAAAGGATTATTCTGAATTCTTTGTCAGATAGTTCATATCTCCATTTCTTTATGGTCCGTTATTGGAGGTTTATTACTTTTGGTGATGTCATATTACATGATTCTTCATTATCTTTGTGTTCATGCATTAGTATCTGCCCATTTGAGTATGTGGTCTCCTCTTACAGACTTTGTTTTGAAAGGGAAAGGCCTTTACCAGTCAGCTCAGCTTCAGAGATACTGGATGAGTTAGCTGGTAGTGTCTATAGGCAGGTGGAGCTTGCAATTGCATTTTCTAGTTATATGAAACCACAGCAGCTCCAAGGTTGGGGGTGAGCTGCTGCTGGCTGGGCTTCAGGGTTGGGTGGGGCTTATAGCTGGGTTCCATGTTCAAGGTGGACTACTGGGCTCTCTGGTTGGGGGCCTGGTGGCAATTTTCCACAGTTAGGTAAAGCCACTAGTTATGCTCTGCAATCACCTCTGGTCAGGTAGGTTTATAGGCTTTAATCCTTGGCAAAACATTGCTACCATTTGGATTCTGTGATTGGTCCTTGGACAGGGCTACAGGCTAAGCTCTGCAGTTGCTTCTGGTAGGGTAGGGCCTCAGGCTCTGCTCCTTGGGTAGATGGTACCACTAGCTGGACTTCACATTTAGGTGGGGCCACAGGCCAGTCCTCATGGTCAGATGGGGTAGGGCTGCAAGCTGTGCTCTGAAATTGGGCAAAACCCACAGGCTGGGTTTTGTGACCAGGTAAGCTGTTGATTCCTATTGACTGCCCTCTGCTGTTGGCTGAGGTTGGTGGCTTGAGTGATTCTTGCTAAATCTGAGCTCTTGAGGACATGGAGAAGGGTGGGGCCTAGCTGAAAAAGAGGTCAGAGGAGCCTTATTAGAGTTTGGTTAGGGAGAGAATCTTTATCATTGAATTCAATTTTCTAATATGTTTAATGGATTTCTGCTCAATGTTCCTAAGGGAAATTGATTTCACAGTTTTCTTTCTGTACTGTTTTTGTCTGGATTTGGTGTCTGTTTTATGGCAACATTTACGTAGTGTTTAGTCCATTTAATAAATCGCTACTTTTCCCTTAATTAAAAAAATTGTTTGTATTGATGTCATATAAGTTGTTTTTCCTTTTTTAAAAAATTACTTGTCATTCAATGAATTGAATTTTCATAGGATAATTATTGGTAAGAAGATTCTGTGGTGGGGGATGACGTGGGAGGAGTTCCGGTTTTGGTGGTTTTTTACAATGCAAAGATTTCTCTTTTTTTCCTGCTGATACACAGCCTTCTTGCAAATAAGCTAGTTGTGTGCCTTTTTTATGTGAAATTTAGAAATTCTACTTTCCTCTTAATTTCAATGAAAATGACAACGTGAAGTTGTCATTGTTGGTGTTTTTGTTTGTTTGTTCTTTTTTTCTCCTTTACTTTTAAATAATTTCCAGGAGGAGGAGGAGAAAATACTCACTTAGATAGGCATGCTGATATCAGAAATCTTGATTGACTTTGGTATTAACTGTAACAATTTTTTCCACTTGCAGTTATAAAAAGTTGATGTCGCTGAAAATAACTGATATTGATGTAAGACCGAAGATCAGTTTAAAATATAGTACAAAAGGTATTATTTTATTTTTATATGCCTCCCATTGAAAAGTGTGTTAAATTTTTTTACTTACTCTGTAGAGTGTCATTCCATTAACAACCATGTATTTTTGTGTTTGCCATTCACTGGGCTTAGATTACTTAGATTACTTGCAAGCATTACTTTGTGTAGTGTAGAATTCATGGACAGAAAGATTAGCAGGTGTATGGGTTTCACATTACCTTGGTATTCTTCGAATAGTTTTGCTAGTCCAGTGCATAGCTGTGACTTAACAGTTAGATCAGGCTTCACTAGATTCCCTACCAACTCCTAGGGAATAGCTAGTTGGTAGGGAATAGCTGCTCAAATCATCTGGTGATTCTGTTAAAATGTTAGGTGCCAGCTCAGTAGCTCTAGGGTGAGCCTGAGATTCTCCTCTTCGGACAGGCTCCCATGCAGGTGCCGATGCTGCCAGTCCATGGCCTACACTTTGTGTAGCAAGGCATTGTATCACTTTATGTTTCTGGCTACACTTCTGTGTTATCTAATAGGGTGGCCACTAGCCATATGTGGCTGTTTAAATTCAAAATTAGATAAAATTTTGAACTTAATTTCATTGTTAGACAAGCAGCATTTTCAGTGTTCGGTGGCTAGTGAAAATCTAAAACATTTTCATCAGTTCTGTTGGACAGTGCTGATTAAGATAAAATATAATCACCTAAGTAAAGTATAATTAAACATTGGCAATTACCATGCTTGACATTCTTCAGAATTGAAAGCCTAATACTTTTATGCCATTTGGTTGCCAAATCTCATTTACTTGAACAAAACCCTGGATGGTTGACAGGCATCTGTGGTGATTAGCCTTTGTGATTACTTTTGCTTGGGGACACAAAGTTTTCATCTGAATTTTTGTCGGCTAGCCAGATAGCAGCATGCGTATTGAGCACTGGCTGTGGCAAAGCCCTGTATTGTATTTCATTCTTTTGTACTAGTCCCTGTCCTGCAAGAGCTTAGCATGTAATACAGGAGACCATAGAGAAATAGCATTAATGTGGAGTGTTTGGACTTTTCAAAATTTATTTTCAGATGAAATGCCTATCTTCAAACTTGATTATAATTATTTCTATCATCTGCTTCATATAATTATTATTTCTGGTACTGACATTGTCCGACAAATATTTGATGAGACTCTGCCACCCCCTCTTTTGAAAAAAGACCTTCTTATTCACAAGAATGTGCTGGAACCCTACTACAACCACCTTTGGACTAATTACCCTTTGGGCAGAGCATGGCATCTGCTTTATCCCCCGAACAAGGAGCTACCACAGTCCAAACAGTTTGACTTACACCTCCCATTAGCTCTGATAAAACATTTGAATGTATTCCCGGCACCCCAAAAAGGCTGGAATATGGAACCACCATCTTCTGATCTCTCTAAGTCTGCAGACATCCTGAGGCTGTGCAAATACATGGATTTCCTCCTTAGTGAGATTTTGATGAATGGTCTCACTGAGTCACAATTCAATTCAATTTGGAAAAAAGTTTCAGATACTCTTCTGCACCTTGGAATGAAGTAAGAAGATATTGATAAAGTGAAGGAGGATCCCATTGAGAATATCTCCCTTGATTACAATCAGCTGTCTGTCTACCTAGGCATACCAGTACCAGAAATCATCCAGAGGATGTTATCCTGCTACCAACAAAGTACAAAATACTTATTTTCTTCAGCCAGTGCACTTCATTGGGTGTCTGCTGTGTGCCAGGCACAGTGCCACGGGCAGGAGATTCAGGGAGCTCACATAATTGAGAGAATAGACTCTTCAAGAGGCGAATAGAAATTACAGTGCTAGAGATGTTCCAGACACCATGGGAAATCCTAGCCTAAGGGAGTCCAAAAAAACTTAATGGAGAATATAATATTTGAGGAATTACTAAATTACATGTAAAAGTTACCTAAATGAAGAAAATGGAGTAGAATGTTTCAAAAGGAATCAAGAATAAAGTTATAGAAACATAAAAATGTAATTCAGGGACCTAAAAATTTGGCTTTAACGTAGATTAAGTAGGAAATCTTAAAGGTATTAAAGTAGAGGAGTGCCCATAGAATACATTCAGGAGGATTTCTCTGAACATGTTGAGGTTTGTATTATCAGAAAGGAATTGTTGAAGATTTTTAAGTAGAGGACTTTTATTCCGCAAAATTAAGAATGCCTAAAACCATGAAATGCTGTACTGTGTATTTCAAGGGTACACTTTTAGATACCATGAGTATGTGTTTCTCCTCCTTTCCAGCAGAATCTTGATGTTTATAAGTTTGGCAGCTACCCAGTGGCCATGGGTTATTTAAAAAATTAGATAACATTTACGAAAGTATCTAAAAGTCAGCAGAGTCTATTCCCAGGCACTATATTGATGTGGAAAAGACTTTTGACCTTTTCTCCCACATACCAAGCTAGCCTTTCATCACGCAAAGGGGAGTTCGAGGCATGTCAGCATCACTGACACCCTTGTGTTATTCTGGGTGCCTTTTCCTGATCCCCAGTTATTTTATTAGCCATACTACCCAGTGAGCAATCTATGAAGGTTGTCTTTTTTATATACCATTCATTCGCTGGAGCCTGGTATAATATTAATGGGCAAGGAGAATGTAATGCTGATCAGGATAATAAACATTGCTATAAAGGCTCAAACTTTGGAAGTTTGCTTTGTAATTGGCTATTAAGTATTTCATGACCTTGAAATTAAGAACTGCCAGTAACCAGAGGGGAAGTAGGAGGGTGTAATGAGAGGGAAAGGGGGAAGTGTTGTCAAGAACATGTATAAAGGACCCATGGACAAAGCCAAAGGTCGGGGGTAAGTTCAGGGTGGGATGTGGGGATGGCTGAGGTGGGGGAGGGGTGGGGGAAAATGGAGACAACTGTACTTGAACAACAATAAAATAACTTAAAAAATAACTGCAATCACAAAAAAATTAAGACAATAAATCATAACAATTTGCAGCTTGGTTTGAAGTGCTTATATTCTAGGCATTATCTTTCAAGAACTATCAAAATATTTGTTTACTTTCCTTTCTCTAATCATGGGTTTATTACCTTTATGTTTAAACACCATGCCTTGTTTAAACTAGATTCATAAGGGAAGCTAATTATTTTATAATTAGTCATAACATTACTTGGTGCAGTATGAAAACCTCCTTGCTTTTCTGAGTCCCAGTCATATATTTGGTGGTTGCATTTGCAATTGCACATCTAAATGTTTTCTCTATGTATCATAGGAACTGCTCTACAGTCAATAACCGGCAGTCAACATAAGTATGCTAAAAACCAGAATGCCTAAGTGACCTTTCAATTTGGGAAAGCTAAGGAATCACTCACTATAAGAGACTTACTTGGTCAGATAAACTGTATGGCAGTTGTTACAGTCTTGGAAAATTATATGGTCGAATTATTACTGGCCAGCTGAATCTAATTTGAGCCTTTTTACTCTGCCTTGGTCTCGGTGCCTGTGCCCCAGGGTTTACTCAAGCATAATATTTTAACTTTTTGACACACAGGGCACTTCAACAGGCAGAAGGGCCACTTGCTTGCTCTCCCTGCTCATACATGCTCCTGTTTAGTTTACACACCTTTTGTCTGGTTATCTATCAATTGTTAAAGCTATATTCTTTTTTGGTGGATGGTTAGTTGCTAATTATTTTTATTTTTGTGCTATTTTTGTAATTATTTTTATTTTTGTGCTATTTTTGTAATTTGTTTAATGTAATTATATTGTGCAATTAAAATTTACTTAAGGAAACAACACCATGGGTTTTGTTTGGAGTAAAACTGTACTTAATAACATAGTGGGTTTTGTTTGGACCATCTGTGATCAGTCAGGTGAAGTTCACAAGTTTGNATTTTAACTTTTTGACACACAGGGCACTTCAACAGGCAGAAGGGCCCACTTGCTTGCTCTCCCTGCTCATACATGCTCCTGTTTAGTTTACACACCTTTTGTCTGGTTATCTATCAATTGTTAAAGCTATATTCTTTTTTGGTGAATGGTTAGTTGCTAATTATTTTTATTTTTGTGCTATTTTTGTTTAATGTAATTATATTGTGCAATTAAAATTTACTTAAGGAAACAACACCATGGGTTTTGTTTGGAGTAAAACTGTACTTAATAACATAGTGGGTTTTGTTTGGACCATCTGTGATCAGTCAGGTGAAGTTCACAAGTTTGAGACTGAAACTCTGGGGCAGTGCCAAGGAGCATGGTATCCAAGAAGAAGTCACATAATAGGGGGCTGATAGTCTTTCAAAATCTTTGATAGTGAAAAATAAAGAAAAGGGGGAGAAAGTAGACCTATTAGCTTTCTCTACCTTTTACATTTGTGTCCTAAAATAATTCTACTTGCAGTGTAGTAATAGGTTCAATGTCAAGGTACTCAAAAACGTAATATTTAGAGTCAACTGAAGTTCTAGAATATCTAATATGTAGCATTTACTTAAGGTAACAGTAAGATATCTTAGTATTTGGGTTCATACTGATTGGTTCTGGCTAGATTGTGTACCTATTATGTGGCTATGATAAATGGGCATTTTATTTTCATCTAATAATTGAGCGGAGTAAGACATCAATCTATTTCTATTTCTGGGATAATGTTTTGGAGGGTAAATACATTTATAATAGTGATAAGAGGCTAAAATTGGGCGCATCCAAATTTTGAGTGTTTTGTCTTTACTACTTAGGTATTGAAATTGGAGAATTACAGGATGAGGAAGAAGAACTAACTCTGCCACTCATGGAGTACAATATAAATGTGAAATCAAACCCTGGAATACAATTAGCAGAAGTAAATAAATATGGGGCATCAATACCCAGTGAATCTTCAATAGAATCTATCAAAGATCTCCAGGAAGTGTGAGCTCTCATTAACATTTGAGTTAGAGGAACTTAATAACCAGGGCTTTTAATTTGTTGCATGTGCTATACTTAAAGGATTCCAGACAATCTTAATTTATATTTATCATAGCAGTCACACAAAGCTTAAATTGGAATGGTTCTTTCACCAGTACTTCATCCTGTAATGTTTCCTGCCTTAACCATTCATTTTGACGTTTACTGAACATTTATTATTGCCAGGCACTGTGCTAGACTTTTGAATATATTTCTTTATTCTGATTAATGGGAGCGAATGTGCAAGGCTAACAGAAAGTAGAAGAAAGCATAGTGGGGAATAGAAGAAGAGAGAGAGAAGGAAAAACAGGGATATTTCAACACCTTTTGCACAAAGGTAGAGTTAAAATCATCCAGGATGGAATTTATGTATTTCTTTATAGATAAGTGGTAACAGTTAGTATATAGTCACTAAATTCTTCCTAGGCTTGTTTTTCATCTTGTGGACCTGAATGTGTTGACTTTGGAAAGTGCCTCCTACTTTGTTACTCACGCATGTGCATGTGTCAGTGAGGGTTTGGGAGCTTTCTCCAGTGATCTACTCATTGATGTTACATGTATATGTATATGTATATGTATATGCATATGTATATGTATATGTATATGTATAGTGTTCCATTATACAACATTGGTTTTTTAGGAGCAGAAGACTGATATTAAATAAAAATTTTCCATAATGTCTAGGAATAAAATATAATCTATAATATTACAAGATAAAAACTTTCAGTGGTTAGAGGAAACATATTTTGCAAAATAACCCATTGTGCAGTCTGATTTGTATTAAATGATTTTTTTAACCTATCAGGTTAGGAGTAAACCAAAGAAAAAGAAAAAGATTAAGAATAAAAAGGTAAAAGACATATTAGCATTATAATAGAGGAATGTCTAATTATGAACACTTGGGTACTATGTGGATTCATCATTAGAATTTAAAACTAATCTAAGTAGACATAGAGCACAAATAACTTTAAAAATGTCAATAGCTTATTGAATATATGATTATAGAGAAGTCCATGTGTGTTAGATCCTGAATGACTTACACTTACAGTGTACTTACTTTACTTCTCTAAATCAAAACTTATACATTTAAATATACAAATAAGAAACAGAAGTAGTCACTTAGGGATCCCATTAATTTCTGCGTACCACTCTTATTTTAAAATGCCTGCTTGACACGTGCCCTGACAAGCAGTACCCGTAGTGTCATGGATGAGACACGAGACAAATTCACATGGACTACTGAGTCCTGTGGGGAAAAAGGGCCGGCTCAGGTACTCCCTCAAGAGGGGAGAGCCTCAGAACGGCCTGGCCAGTCTCTTAAGGGGAGAGCGGCTTGGAGTGGCTGGGCAACTCTCTCACCGGAGGAAAGAGAGCACCCCAACCCTTGCCTAGTCAGGCTTTTATTGGGATTTTTGCACAGGAGTTCAGGTTCAACTTAGTAATCATTGTCAAGCAGTAAACAGTGGATAGTATACAAAGAATCATTAGGGTTTCTTCTAAATCAGGGCCTGTCAGCTAAAAGGCTACAGAACTTTGGAAACATAAACTCTTTTTCTGCTCGGGCCCTTATCATCTAACTAAAAGCATTCTTAAACAAAGCAGATCTCACAGGGTTTCACATACTCCTTCTCAAGCCTAATCACCCAGGGAGCCCGCCATTCCCAGCACAAGGCATGCACCGCCTTCCCCATCATAGGTTTTTAGGCTTAAGTGAATTAGAGCCAGGAAGCGCTTCTCCTAGACGATGCGGGGACTCGGGCTATGTGAAAACCAGAGGGACATAGTCCATCACTTCCTCTTTGTCGAAGCACCACCCACCCCCCAGTCCTTCCATGATGGCCTCCCAAGTGATGGTGTCTGGTTTGCCCCTCCCCTGAGGGGCAACCTGTCTCTGACCATCTGACCATACTTTGGGGGCAGGGAGATGAAGCAGGGGCAGCATTTGCTGCCAGATACAAGCCTTGTCTCCTCAGTGGCTTGCATTCCAGGGGTCGCTCTTAGCCTTAGACATAGGAGACGGTTTACAATTCCTGAAACTAGGCAGGGTGGTCCCCAACACCTGCTTAGTGTTCATAATTCTACTGATATGTTCAGAAGCATTTCTTAAAACCTTAAAAAATTTTGATTTCCTTGTGTCTAGGAGTCTGCCAACAATGCAATAATGGGCAAAAATGATTCAAATGCAAAAATGCTGCTTTCATTCCTCTTCCTTGTTTTTTGCCAGTTGAAAATAAACGGGTTACGATTATTGCACAGTTTTAGCAAGAAGTGTTTTAAGTGCTTGGAACACTACAAGGGAAACTTGAGTCTTTTCAGGGGGGACTTAATTTTTTTTAATTCAGACTTTATTTTCAAATTAAAGTTAATGAATAATTGCAACTGAAAATAAATATAAACACTATTAAAACTTCATACTCTAGTAATAGTAAAAAACTTTTTTTAAATGTGAGCAACTGTCTAGGAATTTTTTGGTTTTCTTATATACCCTAAGTTGTTTGCCAATTTATTTTACTAAAAGAAGTTAAAATCCTTTAATATAAGGTATTTTTTATCAAGATAAAATTTGGACATTAGAAGAGAGACCTTACATTTTTTATTTAAATTTTAAAGTATAGAACCTAAAAATGCTGAAGTTTTTGCATACGATCATTTTATATGGAATAGTCATATTCATATACTCAATTGCTGTTAAGTGCAAAGAATTGCCTACTTGTAGTATAAGCAACCAGTAATGAAAATCAAGTCAGTTTAATTCTCTAACCAGGAGTTCTCCTCACGAAAAATTTTAGCTTACAGAAATTTGTTTGTGTTAATAAAGAAAGTGACAGCAAAGCCCCTCTTCATTAAATGGTGTCCTTTGTTAATTATTTGTTTTGGACATCTCTAGGTAATGGAAGCTGAAGTCCTAAAAACACCTATCAGAGGCTCACTGGTAGAATGTGATAAAAAAGTAAAATTTGTGTAGCATATAGAAGATACAGTACAGATAACTTCCTATTTGTACATATACTTTGTAGCTATTCTTTATGTTCTCTTTCTTCAGTTAGGAATTTAGCATTTAGCTTCTAATATATGCAAATTGTAAATAACTCTTTGGGGTTATTTAAAGTATTAATTATTCATGTATTACCCTTTCGTGAAGAGTATTAATTATCTAATTGCTGTTACTCTTGCTCCTATTCCTACCACCCACGCAGGGGAATTAAGGGTTTGGAATAGAAAAGAGAAGTAAAGCAGATGGCTGAAAAATAGGCTTTGTGATGAAGCTTGGAGATAAAAAATAAACATGGCAGGAAATAAACTGAGGCCTTCAAACTGACATCCTCTCTAGAGAACGGAAGTTGTTGAGGTGCATCTAAGAAGACAGACAGGTATGTGCATTGGGATAAAGTCATGGAAAAAACTAAAAAGGGTTTCAGAAATACTGATCAAATATACCAGATATGTTCATTATGAACAGCCAAAAGTCTTTTCAACTTAGTTTTTCAGGTATGCTGGAACCAAGGCAGGAGTTCATAATTCTTAATTGTAGAATCAAACTGGCACTGGACATTGACCAGACACTGAGACGCAAAAATCCTCTTAGTGTACAGATAATAAAACAAAGCAGATTTGTAAGTATTTTAATACATTATGGAATCGGTAGGGAAAGAGACTGTAAAGTTTCTTATAAACAGAGATGGTAGAAATTAATACTGTAACTCATTTAAGAGTAATTAATACTCTTTTTTAAAAGATTTGATTTATTTATCTTTAGAGGGAAAGGACAGGAAAGAGAGAGAGAGAGAGAGAAATGTCAATGTATGGTTGCCTCCCATGCATCCCCTGCTGGGAACTGGCCTGCAATCCAGGCATGTGCCCTCACTGGGAATCGAACCACGGTTGTTTGGTTCGAAGGCCCATGCTTAATCTACTGAGGGCAGTAATTAATACTCTTAATGGAAAGGTGGTATCTGAGTGATTAATACTCTAAATAATTTAATATATATTAAGTGTCTTTGGTATTACCTTTCCTTAGTCTGTTGCTTTTACATTTCTGTTTTAATGAACATAAAATTTAGGGCTTGATAACATTTTCTCCCAATTGTGATTTCCCTAACATTTCTTTTTTAAGGATTTTTAATATGTAAATCTGCTATTTTACATGCCAGTTTTCAAGATTCTTATACTTAGTATAGGATTCTGTAAATGAGAATTCCATGTACCCTTTCCCAAGATATATCAATAGGTGCAAACTCAGCCCCATTAGTCACTTCTAATTTCTGAATCAGTGATTTTCAAGTGTGTTTCATTATCTGATTACAGAATTAATTTAGTGGGTTACAACTACCATTTTAAAAAAAGAAATAGAATTAGTAGGAATAAAAAAAATTCCAGAGGTCATCACCCATTGTTTTAGTCAGTCTGGACTGCTATAACAAACTGATAGACTGGGTGGCTCAAACAACAAATATTTACTTTCCACGGTTCTGGAGTCTGGGAAGTCCAAGATCAAAGTACCAGCAGATTTGGTGTCTGGTGAGGGCTCTCTCCTTGCTTTGCAGACGGCTACCTTCGTGCTGTGTCATCACATGGCAGGGCAAGAGAGAGGGAGAGAGGAGTCAGTGAGCTGGAACTAGCACTGGCTAGCTCTCTGGTCTCTTTTTGTAAGGGCATTGGTTCCATTCTGAGGACTCCACATCATCTGAACCTAATTACCTCCAAATGGGCCTACCACCACCTGTTACCATCACACTGGGAGTTAGGGTTTTAATGTATGTATTTGGGGGAGGAGACACAAATAGGTAGTTTATAACATAATATGGTTTGTGTATAAAGATACTGTGTAAGTACACTTACATTATTATGTTAAATATATTTCTAATTATGGTTGTGGTCAAAAAAGTTTGAGAAACACTGACTTAAATGTAGTCAGATCATTATGCTGTATTGAAAAAGTTGATGTACATTACCAATTGTTGATGCTATTTTTCAGAATAAGGAATCAAAAGGAGAGCAAGTGTAAGTATTAGTTTATTTACTTTTTAAAATTTTCTTAGTAGTTTCAAAATGTGCTTTGCCAGTATGGCACAGCCTTGCTTTGGGAAATGTTTTCATTAAGAGAAGAAAGGACAACCCCTTATCTTAATAAGTTGTTACCATTTACAGGAAGTGACAAAAATTAAATGATCATTTTTAATGATAAAATTATCATTTTAAATATTCTTAATATTTAATATTCTTAATATCAAAATACTCTATTTTAAAAATGATAAGTTATCATTTTAATATTCTACTTTGGTAGAATATTATTTCTTCCCATTTTTCTGTAAGGCTACTCAAGAGTCATCCAATGCTAACCACTTGATTTGAGGACTAATTTGGGTTCAGCATAAATTCTTTTTAAATAGAGTATAGATTTGGCTAATGACAATTTAAGACTTAGCTTTACTAAATAAGACTTACTTACTCAGTAAGACTTACCTTTAAAGGACAGAATATTGTTTGTACCAATGTTCTTTTAATAAGAGTTTGTTTTGATTTGTTTTGTTTTAATTTGTTTAATTAACCTGAAGGGTTTTATTTTCTTGTTTGTTTTTAATTCTGGTTGTTAACAGTGAATTTTGAATACTTACTGAAAACCGTTTAATGTGTAAAGATCAGTGTGAGCTATATTGCGCAGACATTAGATTGATGACAGTGTAGAAGGGGAAGGAAGTAGGGGAGATAGTCCTGTGAAGAGATTATCTTACCCACCCAAAATTTGTTAACTGAAATTAGTCCCTTTACAGGACTCACTGTGAGAACATAAGTTATCTTTAATATGGTAACAAGAACATATATATTTTGTTAACTTTAAAGCCATCACTTGTAGTTGGTATTTTCTCATTGATAATTGATGTTATCCACTTGGTAAGTAAATAGTTCACTATCCAAGATAGGTTTTCACTTTCTCTGTCAATAAGTTGAGCACCTAGAGCAGTGATTTTCTAGTACGCTACGCCACAAGAATTTTTAAACATTCAATGCCTGGCTACTTAGGGGCACAGATGACCTTTCAGATTGTCAAATAAAAGAAATGACAACAGCCAACACAGCAATAGCTGTTCAGTGTGAATGAATCAAAATTCTACCTATTTTTGTCAGATCAGCAAAAAATATAATTTTGCGTGTGCCACAGAATTTTAGTAATTTAGTTTATGTGTGCCATAATGTGGGGGCGACTTTGGCTGCAAGTCCCCCCATCCGCCAAGTCCCCCCCATGGACTACCAGTTGAAAGACTACCAAGACGTGATTGCTTGGGGAGGAAAGGTGGTCAATCTTTCAGCAGAGAAAGACCAAGAACCTCTTCTTCAACAGTTTTTATTAGGTTTGGAACACAGGAATAGAGGTAAAGCTCATCAATCAATGTCAGGCGGCAAGGATCAAACAGTAGATAACATTTCAAAGAAATCTGAGGGCTTCAGAGTCTGAGTCAGTGTCAGGTAAGGGGGTTGCAAAAACTTTGGGAGACATACCCATTTCCTGCTTGGACCCATATCATATTACTGAAAACACTCTTAGCAAAGCAGGCTTCACAGGACTTTAGGAACTCTTTCTTATGCCTGATCACCCTGGATCCTGCTCTAGCCAGCAAAGGCCTGCACTGCCTCCCCCATCATAGGTTTTTAGGCTTAAGTGGATTAGAGCCAGGAAGCGCTTCTCCCAGAGGAAATGGGGACTCGGGCTAATGAGGACTCGGAATAGCTGGGGGATGAGGGTCCATCACACCCTCTTTGCTGCAGCCCCCAAGTCCTTCCTTGAGGGCCTCCCAAGTGATCATGTCTGGCTTAGGTTGCCGCCCCCTCTGAGGGATCTTACCCGTCTCTGACTAACCAACCAAGCTTTGGGGGCAGAGAGAGGAAACTGAGGTAGCGTTTGCTACCAGAGACAAGCTTTGTTTCCTTAGTGGCTCACGGTCCGAAGGTCACTCACTCAGCCTTAGCCATGGGGGGACAGTTACAACTCCTGAAACTAGGCAGGGTGGTTCCCAACACCATGAGATGAAAAAAGTGGAAAATCACTGCCCCAGAGCAATAGGCATATTTTTTTTAAAAATTTGTAAGCTGTGTCTGAATGCCATAAAAATAACTTACTAAAAGTAAAATAGTGTCATCAGTCATTTTTGCTCTACAGTGTAGACCAAAACCTGTATGATCATCAAATCAAACAGGGTGCTAGTTTTTAAATGAGAATTTTCAAATGCACACAGAAGTAAAGAAAATAATATACCTATATTAGTATATCTACCTATTGCTTTGATTCAACAATTACTGGTATTTTCCACATTTGCTTCATTCTTCCCTTAACATTTTGTTCATTGTTTACTGTTTTTCAAGTACAATTGTCTCCATTTTCACCCCACCATGCCTCCCCCCTTGAACCCACCTCCTTTGGTTTTGTCCGTGTGTCCTTCATACATGTTCTATGATGGACCCCCATTATTCCCTATTATCCCTCTCCCCCTTCCTCTCTAGTTACTGTCAGACTATTCTTTATATTCAATTGAAACATTTTGTTCTTTGTTGAAGTGTTTTCATTTCCTAAGTTTATGTAATTTTACTACTACATGTCTCAGTTTACATGACTTAGTAATATGAACATTTTTATAGTATCACAATGCTATTATCATACTTTAAAATTTAGGAATATTTTTTGAGCTTTTAAAAAATACAAATTCATCTATATTTTTATAGTTATTGGAGTTTCTGGAAAATGAAATTTTTTAAAGTTCTTCTGGTAATTTGGAAAATTAATTTTGTTTGGGGACCAGTGGTATATACAAGCAGTTGATTTCACTGAACTTTCCAAAATGTTTGGATCATCCTGAATACCTCAGTGATACGAAATGAGTATTTTATAGTATTTTACAAGTTATTTTATAAGCATTAGATGTTGATTTTTCTAGGTCTCAGTAGTATAAAAGGAGTAATAATACATCCTAGAGTTACCTTTTTTCTTTCTATTCACTGATAAAATCAAGTCATTTATATCATGCTGTAAGTAAATAAGTAAAAGTACTATTTTTGTTACCATTCAATGAGATTAGGAAATAAATGTATAGCTACTAAATAGTAGGTCAGCTGAAAGAAACATGCATTTAGACATCAGTATGAAAATGGGCTAATTGCCTGTGTACATGTAGTATTTTCATTCTTTTATAATGGTTCCTAGTGACCAAAATCCATGTTATCATTACAGTTTTTATATGGTCCTGTTACAAAAGAAACCTGTATTTAAATGTACAATGTACCTAGGTGCTGAAGTCGACTAAACCAACCTACCTGTCAAGAATGTTGTGATAAAATAATATAGTAGGTGTGGAAATGTGTGTCAATATTTTCCCAAGTAGCTGTTAATAGTTGAAATTTGAAAAAGGAATTTCATGGTCTCATAGTTCTTGAAAACACTGGGAAGAGCAGAATAGTCGATTACTTTGATTGAATGCTACTTCAAATACGCCAAAATTCATTGTGTTCTTCAAGGGAAGTAACCCAACCAGAGCACTGTCAAAACTTTCTTTGATCATGAGTCCTTCTGATACTGATCATCTCATGAGACCAGTGCCATATTAATTTAGGACTCAATGGTTTGGATGAAAAACTGATACAGTTCTGAAAGATTACATTGATTTTGTCACTACGCTAGCCCAAATATGGTAGAAAAGGAAGAGCAATTGAAGAAAGAGAAAGCAAATCTATACCCAGTCAGTAGCTTTATGAAAGATGATGCAAGCAATGTTCAAGAAGATGATGCAACTGAAGACAAGGTCTATAGCCTGGATGAATTGCATATTCTGGACATGATAGAGCAGGTAAGCCTGATTGGAGGGGGTATAGCCTTGTCTTCCTTTTTCCAAAAATAATTACTAACCTTTGTTTTCCCCTTGACTCTTTGAACAGCATGTTATCCCAGTGTGTTTGTGAGGAGAAAGAAAAAAAACAACAGAAAGGGAGGAACAAAGGGATGATGAAGGAAAAAAGACCTTCAGGAGCTAAAAACTTTTCACTTTAGCCTTCACATCATTTCCTGGTTTTAATTATTGGGCAGAGTTGATTACAACTGTATTCCTTGCAGAGTGTTTGCTACTTTGGAAGAGAGGGTGAAACTACCATAGTCCCATTGGATTAAATTTCATGAGAAAAATAGTTTTGTAAAACAAAGCTACTCATACTGTTTTTAAATTAAACTTGGTTGTTACCATGAAATGTCTACAAAAATATCAGTGTACAATGATATTTTCTTTTTCTTTCCTGATAGTACTCATTACCAGGAATGAGATGCCTACATATAAAGGTGCATATGAACATGATTTAAGTACTCTGCAGAGCACTTAATCAGACAAAGCATGTGAAATATTTTTTTTAAAAACTACTTGATTTGCCTTCCCATGAGAATTCTATACTGAGGTAGTTTTGTGATAACCTGTTACATTGTTTAAATGAAATGATGGATAGTATGTAGGAATATTGATTGTCTAAGGGTACAGTTAGCACAAATGATTTCCTGGCTGATAGTACAGCATTCATGTAATTGTCATACCTTTTTTCTCCTTTCCAATTATAATATCATACTATGTATATTTTAACTGAAGTGAAATATTCTGAGCTTTGGATGTCATGCTAAAGTTTAAATGTGAGGACTTTGGTTTTCATTGAACAGCCATGAAAGTTATGAGAACTTGAAAACAGAACAAAATATCTGTTAAAAAATGTCATACACCTTTTGAAAGTAAATTCATTCTTCTACTCAGGAAACATTTAGCATCTGCTTTGTCTCAAGAGCTGTGATATGACATGAGCCATGTGATTATAATGTTTATAATATAGTGGACAATTTGAACACTAAGGTGTGTCGTGTGATATTATTAAGTGCTTGGGCAGTTACGGTTTGTCCACTCACTGTGTGACCTTAGGCAAGTTACTCAGTTTTATCATCTCTTAAATGGGAATAATTGCTACCTCATATCGATAGCAATATGAGGTATACCTATACCTATAGGCTACCTATAATCTATGTCTACCTGATAGAATTTTCTTGGTAGTAAAAGCGTTACCAAAAAAAGCCTAAAACATAGTAAGCATGCAGGTAATGTTATCCAATAGCTGCATCAGTGGACAAGTAACTATGCTATTAATTAGTGAATTCTGTAATTAGGGAAAGGTTGGGTTTGTCTACACTAATCAGAAGGAATGTTTGCACTGAGACCTATAAAGCATGAATAGGCAATTGATGGTAACTTTAAATCTCCTTTAAATAATTAGAATATCATTACTTTTTTGGATAAGGACAATAAAGCATGCGTATTTCATTTGCTGAATAGGGCTCAGCCGGCAAGGTATCAGCAGGATACGGAGAAACAGAGAAGGAAAGGCTTGCCTGACAACAGCAGCTGTATAAATTGCACTATCAGTGTGAAGTAAGTACTTTTGCTATTAGATCTGAGGTAAGTCAGAAATAGTTCAAATTTTAAACTCAATGGTACCTACTTTTTTTAAAAGAACCCAAATTTTTTCCTTCACTTTCTGGTGACTTGAACAGAATTGACTAAAGTAGTATTTTTCTTTGAGCGGGATTTCAAAAGAAAGTTGAAAACAGTGACATTTCGGTGGCAAGAAAACCAAATGCAGATTAAAGAGAGAGACAAAATTATTGCATCTCTTAAGCAGCAAGTGGCTTTCGGAATCAACAAGGTTTCCAAGTAAGTACAAATCTATTAATAGAAAATTCTGGGTTTGCTCCATAATGAACTCTATCTTTAAACGATAATCCCTAAGTAGCCACTAGGTGGCATTGTGACTGCACATTAGGAACTGCCAGCCACCTGACGGCACTTGCTTAAAAACCAACTCTATTTTTGCCTTGCCAGCTGAATTGAAAAATAAGCAAATGATTACTCTATATATCAAGCTTTTCATGTATTAGATGAACAAGTGTGAAGATAATAGAATTTCATGAGAAAGATAATTAACTTTCAGATCATGACTCCAGTTTGTAAAAATGTGACCTATGTTTGATTGTTTCTTTATAGCATATAATATATTCCTCAAAGACACCATGGAATCATGTGCATACTTTAAAAAAACATTTTATTTATTTATCTTTAGAGGGGAAGGGAAGGAGAGAGGGAAAGAAATATCAGTGTATGGTTGCCTCTCATTCGTCCCCTGCTGGGAACTGGCCTGTAACCCAGACATGTGCCCTGACTGGGAATCGAACCGCGATCCTCTAGTTCACAGGCCTGCACTCAATTCACTGACCTACGCCAGCCAGGGCACGTGCATACTTTGTTATGTTGGTCCCTTAGAGTATTTGTGTTCCAACCGCACGAGATTGAAAATAAATTAGATTCCTGGAGACTCTTATGACCCCTTCCAATTTCATTTCTCTTATAACCTTAAGTATTAAATCCCTAAGACTAACAATTCTGACTTAACAGGGAAAAACAAGTGTCTTGCTTTATATTTTTCTAATAGTCACTGCCTCCAATGAGTATTAATTGAAAGAGTAATATAATTTATAACAAACTATTTTAATGCACAGTAGTACCACAACATACTAGTTGTCTGTGAGGTCTAATTTGAAATCTTTTCTAGTTTAGACTGATAATAAGGAAAATAGACAAGTTCTAGGAAATATATTAAAGTGATGAGTCCAAAATGCTAATTGTGAAATTGGAGAAATATTTGGCAGAGATTTAGGAAAACTTAAGAAAAATTTAAGAAAACTTCTTAAATTTTCTCCCACAAATCATATCATCAAAGTGGAAGGGGTTTTTAATACGAACTGAATACCGTAGCCCTGGCAACATAATATCAGTTGAAAATATTTTCAGACTTGTTCCTGCTGGACTGAGAGATATCCTTCAAGTTCAGAAGGAGGCAAACTAAGCTGACCACAATCACTTAAGAAGGATTCAAAATATTGTCTTTTAGCCTGGAAGGCAATGTGGAATTTGCCTGGAAGGCAAATCCAGAACTGTGTTACATAATACCAGAGATCAGGAAAGCAATGCCATCCACATAGATGAGCATCCTCTTTCCTTTAGTATCTGAGGATATCCCTTCTCAACTCTGACAGCTGACCCAGGCATCTTTACCTGCTTGAGACTACAAACAGATCGCTTTAGGGGTTACATATGTCTTCAAAAATAAGCATTCAGTGGTGAACATTCACCAAATATTAAGTACTAACTGTGAGAAGAATTATATAAGGCAAGGTTATGTAACATACCAAGACATGTTAGACATTGACTGTGAGCTGATAGAAAGTATAGACTACCATGAGGGAATTACAATTATGTATCACAGAGGGACTTGCAGTTCCACCAAATTTAATAGTTCCATTTCTTCCAAGTCCTTTCTTACAACTAAAACTTCCTGGAACTGACTTCCAGTCAAGATGGAGGCATAAGTAAATACAGCTTGCCTCCTTACACAACCACAACAAAATTTACAACTAAACTGTAAGACAACTGCCAGCCAGAATCATCAGAAAATCAAGCTGTATGGAAGTCCAACAACTAAGGAATTACAGAAGTCACATTCATGCAGATGGGTCACAGGGGTGGAGAAGCAGACACACATAACAGGTGGTCCCACACCCATGTGTAGTGGATAAAAATCAGGAGGGATACCTTGGGAGAGAGGGATCCCCACCACACAGCAGACCACCCAGCCCAGGGTTCCAGTTACAGGAAGATAAGTCCCCATAACTTCTTGCTGTAGAAGCCAGTGGGCATTAGGATGGTAGAAGAAACTGGGATTCTGAGGCATCTCCTCTTAAAGGGCCTAAAACAAATTCAGGACTTATGCAGTTTCACTCCCTCTGGACTCCAGCACTGGAGCAGCAGCTGGAAGAATACCCGTGGCATACAAAGAGAAATGGAAGTGTCTATCATCAGGGTGAGAGCCAGGGAGCAGCTTCTTTCTGAACAAAACCCCAGAGTCTAGGCAACAGCCACTGTCCTTTTCCAGAACCCTCCCATACACAGAGCCATAGAGTGGAGACACCATATCTGAGACTCTGTCAACCTGGTTCACACAAGATGTGTTGCCCTGGAAACTACCAAAGACTTTGTCCCATCTAACTTGCAGGTACACTTTTCTATAATAGGCCACACTACTAAGACATGGAGTCAAAGAAGCTCTACCTAATATATAGAAACAAACATGGGGAGGCTGCCAAAATGAGACAAAGAAATAGGGCCCAAATGAAAGAACAGAACAAAACTCCAGAAAAAGAACTAAACAAAATGGAGATAATCAATCTACCAAATGCAGAGTTCAAAATACTGGCTATTAGGATGCTCAAGGAACTCATTGGGTACTTCAACACCATAAAAAAAGACCCAGGCAGAAATGAAGGTTACACTAAGTGAAATAAAGAAAAAATTACAGGGAGTCAACAGTGGAGTGGTTGAAGCTGAGAATCAAATCATCAATTTGGAACATAAGGAAGAAAAAAATTCAGTCAGAACAGAAGAAGGAAAAAGAGTAAAAAAAATGAGGATAGGCTAGGGAGCCTCTAGGACAACTTCAAACGTACCAACATTTGAATCATAGGGATGCCAGAAGGAGAAGAGAAAGAGCAAGAAATTGAAAACTTGTTTGAAAAAACAATGAAAGAAAAATCCCTTAATTTGGTGAAGGAGATAGACATACAAATTCAGGAAGCGCAGAAAGTCCCAAACAAGATGGGCACAAAGAGGACCACACCAACACACGTCATAATTACAATTCCAAAGGTTAAAGATGAAGAGAGAAGCAGTTAGTTATGTATAGGGGAGTCTGTCATCTGATTTCTCAAAAGAAACTTTGCAGGCTAGAAGGGATGGGCAAGAAGTTCTCCAAGTAATGAAAAACAAGGACATACAACCTAGATTACTCTATCCAGCAAAGCTATTATTTAGAATGGAAGAACAGATAAAGAGCTTCCCAGACATGGTAAAACTAAAGGAGTTCATTATCACCAAGTAATTATTATATGAAATGTTAAAGGGGCTTACCGAAGAAAAAAAAGGTCAAAACTATGAACATTAAAATAGCAATAAATTCACAACTATCGATAATTGAATCTAAAAAACAAACTAATCAAACAAATAGAACAAAAACAGAATCATAGATATGGAGATCATTGGGAGTGTTATAAGTTGGGAGGGGGAATGGAGAGAATGGGGGGAAATGTGCAGGGATGAAGAAGTACAAATTGACAGGGACAGAATAGAAAGGGGCATGTGAAGAACAGTGTAGGAAATGGAGTAGCCAAAGAACTTATATGCACGACTCATGGAAATGCACCAAGGGAGGGACTGCTGAGGGAATGGGGGGTACTCAGTGGAGAGGGAGGGACAAAAGGGGAATTGGGACAACTACAATAGCATGATCAATAAAACATATTTTTAAAAAAGACTTCCTGGACCTTAAACAACACACGAACATAGGAAGACTCTGAGAGGTGGAAATAATAAAACAGTGATTTTCCTTATTGCTTCCCATATATCCCAGACAGAGTGCTGCAGAAACTTCCACCATACAATTGACAATAAGCGCAGGAAGAAAAATCTCTAAGTAAAACCTGTTCTCTCTAGCCAAAGGATCAGGAGGAGGAAATACATAAGTAAACATCTTTTGGTGCTACCCACCTGCTTCAGCCAAACACCAATAGCTCACACCAGGCCTTGGAAGCAGGGGGTGTGCTCTGACAAACGCAGATGACAGAACTCAGATCGCTCTGCTGGGTAGCAGTGCTGAGCAGGCAGTTTACCTTCCATTCTCCACCAGGAGGTGTAGCAGGTAGTGCTCCAGTTCCGCTGCTAGGACAGCATCAATGTGGTCTAGCTGCGAGTAGTTTAGCCTCTACCTCTCCCCAGTGTTGGTGAGACTTTACAAGCTTATTGGAGGGAGTCCAGTTAATGCTAGGTTTTGTTCCCATTCTCCCTTGGGGAGCTGAGTCTCCATCAGTAAAGCTAGTTGGCACTCATTTTTTTCCTCTCCCCAGTTGGTACCAAAGAGGCCCTACTGGGAGCTCATGCCTCTCCATCCTACAGCAACAAAGCAGTGTGAGGCAGCCCTTCACTTGTCTTAAAGTAGGAAAAGACAATTGCATAGGCTATGTATGCATATTATAATACCTACTGCAACAAATAAGAAACCTATACTGATAGTCAAAAACACTGAAAGTCACCCTGGCTGGTGTGGTTCAATGGACTGAGTGCCAGCCTACAAACCAGAGGGTCGCTGGATCAATTCCCAGTCTAGGGCACATGCCTGGGTTGCAGGCCAGGTCCCCAGTAGGGGGCACATGAGAGGCAACCATGCACCGAAGTTTCTCTCCCTTATTTCTCCCTCACCTTCCCTTTCTAAAAATAAATAAATAAAATCTTTAAAAAAAAACCACTGTACATCAAGATGGAATCCTAAAAATTATTCAAATAATGCACAAGAAGGTAAGAAAAGAGAAACAGAGGAAACAAAACCAATAATAAAATGGCACATATGATCATCAATATATTAGTAATTACCTTAAATATACCAATTAAATACACCAATTTAGACCAATTGGTCTAAATACACCAATTAAAAGACAGACTGAAATTTAAAGAAAAGAAACAAAATGTGATCTAATAATACATTATTTACAAGAAACTCACCTCAGTTTCAATAACACAGGTAGGTTGAAAGTAAAAGAATGGTAAAAGATATGAAAACCATAAAATAGGAGTGGCTATATTAATATATGATAAAATGGACTTCTGAGCAAAGTCAACTACTGGAGACAAAGAGGATGTTACTGATAATAAAAGGATTAATCTACCAGAAGGCATAAGAATCTGTGTATATATATATATATATATATATATATATNAAGAATCTGTGTGTGTATATATATATATATATATATATATATATATATATACCAAAACAAACTTCCATGTACCAACAACAGAGCTTTAGAATAGGTGAAGCAAAACCCAATAGAACTGATAGAAAAATGTACAACTTTAGCTGTTGGCTTCAACACCCTACTCTCAGAAATTTATAGAGCTACTAGACAGAAAATCAGCAGCGGTATAGAAGACCTCTACAATACCATTAACCAACAGGATCTGATCGATAATTATAGAACACTTCACCGGATAATGGCAGACTGCATATGCTTTCAAATGTCCACAGGAAATCCACCAAAATAGACTGTATCCTGGGCCATGACAAACCTCAGCTAATTTAAAAGAATTGAAATTATGCAAAGCATGTGGTAAGATCATAGAGTCATACTAGAAATAAAATTGCAAAGATAACAAGAAATTCCTCCAAGGGAAATAAAAATACAATGAACTAAATTAACATGAAAATATAATACATCAAAGTTTGTGGGACACAGACAAAGCAGTTCTGAGAAGAACGAATGGGCCCCAATCTCAAATGAATAATGAAAGCTCCTACCTCAATAACATGGAAGAAGAAAAGCAGAATAACCTAAAACAAGCAGAAGGAAATAGTAAAGATTAGAAATAATAAAATTAGAAACAAAAAATAAAGAAAAATCCATGAAATAAAGCTATTTCTTTGAAAAGATCAATAAAATTGATGAACCACTAGCAAAATTGACAAGAAAAGAGAAGATAGAATATCACTATCATCAGGAATGAAACAGTGATATTTCCACATCAGATATCAGAGAACTGCTGAGTAGAATAACCCAATTCACAAAGTTGATATACTGTATGAATTCACTTCTATAACATTTGTGAAATCACAAAATTTGAAAAATGATAAAAATGGATAACAGATTAGTGCTCCTAAGGTTATAAGGAGGTGGGAGTGGAAGGGAAGTTAGTGTGGCTGTAAAAGGGCAAAATGAGAGACCCACATGGCGATAAAACTGTTCAGTATCTTCAACTGTGTCACTGTCAATATCCTGGTTATCATACTGTCATTTTGCAGGATGGTAGCATTGGGGGAAGGTACATAGAGGGTCATGGGATCTGTCTGTGTCATTGTTTATACCTGTGCTTGAATCTATGATTACCTCAAAATGCTTAACTTTTTATTTTATTTTTTAAGTACTTTTGATTTTTACTGTAGTTCAAATACAGTTTTCTGCCTTTCCCTCACCCCTCCCCACCACCCCAGCCTTTCCCACCTCCCTCCCATTTCCATCCGCCTTGCTATTGTCCATGTGTTCTTTATAGTTGTTCCTGTAAACCCTTCACTCTTTCCTCCCCATTATCCCCTTCCCTCTCCCTTCTGTTTTTAAAAGCACGTAATTGTCAAATGGAGCCATACTTCATAGGGATTTTATTGTGATAAGGAAGAGCTTCACCAAAAACATAGTATTGAACCTGGGCTAGGTTAGTTGAGATGGGAGAAAAGACAGAGGACATCTAGGCAGAGAGAAAAAAGAATGAACACTGTGTGTGTTCTCATATAAGCTTTTGAGCATTTTTTGTTTAACCTGATCATGTCCAAAGAGTATATGATGAAAATATAAATAATTTTTAATTGTAGTGTTGATTTCTTTCATCTTAGGATATGGTGTTTAATAGGAAGGAAAAATTTTTTTCTTTGGCCTAATTCAGTGCCAATCCTATAGTAAATGCTTGGTAAATATTTGTTGGTGGTAATTGAAGTTTTAACAAAGAAGATTTACATAAAAGTGACATTTTGTACAAATTACAGTAAGCATTTAAAAATTTTAAGAAAATTCTGACAGTAAAGTTCATATAGTAAACTTAAATAAGCTTGAGAACTTTAGATCTTTTAGAAAAGAAAATCTAATTCTACCCTATCGTGTTATTCATGAGAAAATTAGGACTGAGAAGTTATAACTACCTGAACATATATATAGCTGGTTCATATACAAGCTGGATGATAAGCACTATGCATACATTATCCCTATTATTTACAAACCCGGGTCTTCTGAATTTTCTACCAGCCCTGTCAGCTCTTATCTCCCACTCTAAACTGGAGCTGGGTAAACCATTGAAATAATGAAGTATACAAAGGAAAGGAAGGTGCCAGTTTTAGAAGTTTTATCAACTGTCTCTACATTCTCCTATGTACTACAATAACAAAGTGGTATTTCTCATCGTTTACTTGAGAACGTGACCTCTTTTGTATAAAAAGACACCTGGTTTCTTTCATTATGTTTTCAGCCCAATAGAACATTGATTTTAAGTCTCCATAGCTTCTAAGAAGCTTAGAGTAAAGGTGAGTGGGGAGTCTCTGAAATCTAGTAGTGAGCAATCCAGCCAAAATTTAAAGTCATTGTGTTAAGGCTTTACCTTTCCAGTAGTTTACATTAACCAGAAATGTGCTTTTGCTATAAATCTCTTCATACTGAAACAAATTAACTGGGTGATATTAAAGTATGGTTGTAAAGAGAAATGCAGCAGCTATGGGAAGAACAATAAAAATGGTATGTGAGTATATGTTAACCAAAAAGTATTACTTTTACACTTTTCTTTTTTCCCCTGGGTTTCATTATTGCTATTTATTTTTAAGTATATTTCATTGATTATGCTACTATAGTTGTCTGATTTTTTTGCATTTTTCTTAATAGCTTCTTACATATTAATTTTAAGCTAATCACAGGTTACGTTTTCTGAGTTATGAAAAAATTTTATCCAGATTTCTCATAATTAGGTCAATGAGTGATTTCCTGTTTTAATTTATAATTTTTATTAAAAATTCTATTTGTATGCAGTTCTAGATTTAAGGTCTGACTTCTTTCAGACCTTAAGTGTTTAATAGTTTGTATGACTTGATAGATATAATATTCTTTTAAAGAACTTAAAGTTCTCAATCCCACCACAAGCCTAGAACATCAGAAGATACCATCTCTGTTTTCTAATGGGCAAACTAAATTATAGGGAATTAAAGACATTTGTCCCAGTCATTGTGCTGGGAATACTAGATAAGAAAACTCTTCTCTTTGGCTTTCTGTTTTATAAATAAGTTAAAACAAAGGGGTTAGAACTTAGTTCTTTCTTTGAGAAGTCAGTAAATCAGACATCTGAAATAAGATAAATTTCAAAAGGATTATGTATCAAAATTTAGTTATTTTTAGGCTCAACACTTGTGGCCCAAAAGGTACATACCTAATTCTTCTTCATCTGTAAGTTGAGCTGTTGTAACTATATTAACGACAAATAATTTCTAACATTGTATGCCTTTCTTTTTTGTTTAGATTACAACTTCAGAGCCATGCTGAAGATAATGAAATCAAGAACCTTAAAGAGCAATTTTCCTTGAAAAGGTACGAACAGCTGTTGATTTAGTTGAGTGCACCCTGTCTGAAACTATGTATTCCGCATAGTGCGCTCTGGCTAAGAAGCCATATTTGTCATCTGAAATGGGGCACATTGAGCCTGAAATTGAGCAGTATTTGTAATTACACTGGAAAAACAAGTGTAAATGGGGAGTGTCCTAGGCAAATTGGGAGGTATATTTAATTTGGCTGTGGCCCTAGAACACTGCTGAGACAGAAAAAAATCAGCCAAATTATGGTCCCACAACACACCACTGTCAGAGACTGGAGCTTATTGGGTTCTAATTTCTTTATGCTATTCACTGCAACTGGGTGTGACTGCTTTACAAAAGTGGCTTGAGTTTTGTCCTCATTTATACATTTTAAAGTAATTTTTATAACAGCTTTTTTGAGATCTAATTCATTCAGCATAAAATTTACCCTGTTACAGTATACAGTTCACTGGTTTTTAGTATATTTACAGATGTATACAACGATCACCTCTATCTAATTCTAGAACATTTTTATCACCCTAAAAAGAAACCCTGGATTCATTAGAAGTCACACCTCATTCTCTCTTTCCCCAGCTTCTGGCAAAATCTAATCTATTTTTGGTCTCTGTGGATTTGTGTATCTGGACATTTCATATAAATGGAATCATATAACTATAATGTGTGGTCTCTTTTGATTAACTTCTTTTTTTCAGGGTTCAGCCATGTTGTAGCATGTATCTCTACTCATTCCTTTTTTGTAGACAAATAATATTCCATTGTTTGGATATACCACATTTTGTTTATCTTTTCATCAGTTTATGGACATTTGGTTTGTTTTCATTTTTGGCTGTAATGACTAATGCTGTTTGCATTAGAACATTTGTATACAAATTTTTGTGGGGACATATTTTTAATTCTCTTGGGTATATACCTAAAAATTCAACTGCTAAGACATATAGTAAACTCTGTTTAGCTTTTTGGGAAACTGCCAAACTGTTTTCCAGATGAGCTCACCATTTTACAACCTCACCAACAATGTGTGAGAGTTTTGATTTCTCCACATCCTCACCAGTACTTACTGGATCATCTGGCTTTATTTTTCCCACTGTGATGGATGCCAAGTGGTATATCGCTGTGGTTTTCATTCACATTTTCCTAGTGGTCATATGGATCTTCCCTTGAGCTTATTGGCCATTTGTCTGTCTACTTAGAGAAATGTCTGTGCATAACCTTTGACCATTTTTTAAATTGGGTTCTTTATGTCTTTACTGTTGAGTTTTAATTTTAATTTTGCTTTGTATGCTTTGGATACAAGTCCCTTATCAGATATTTGTAAATATTTTCTCCCATTCTGTGGGTTGCCTTTTTCACTTTCTCGATGATGTCCTTTGAAGGACAGAAGTTTATAGTTTGACAAAGTTCAACTTAATCTACGTTTTCTCTTACTCTTATAGGCAAATTTTGTATAATAGTCAATGGTATAATAATTCTCTTGGTTAATATATCTCCTTGAATATTTTATGACTTTCCCCCTCAAAACACTCTCATTGTAGTGATATTAACAAGATGTTGTTTTATCAAGCTTCTCGTCAGTGTTTGTCAGGTACTCAAGTATCCAGATGTTTCAGATAATAAACCAATTGAGGATAGCTTTTGTGAAAGTTCCAAATTACCACATTGTATTTCCAATTGTTTTCATATAAGACATTGGTTTGTATGCTCTAGAGTTTTGGGGCTCAAGCTGACATGAGATTAAAAAAAAGAGAAACCTCACAGGTAGCCATTGTCTATCATGTCCTTGGTAAGTAATGGCCCACCCTCATCTCCCTCCCTCTTAAGCTACAGGATTTGTTTTTATTCTGAGGTGCTAGGTGTAAGCACTGAGATCCAGTAGAAAGTATTTTCACACAGTGACCTAGCTTTATGATAATGGAAACCTTCTAGGTGCTGTTGTTGGGATACAGAAGGGCTTACAGAAACTCTGTGTAAAATTTATTCATAATGACAGTACCTGACATTTATTTAGTACTTATTATGTACCAAAAACAAAGTACTTTATTTATATTATCTGAATTAAATTCACTATAGCTCTTTGAGGTAAGTAATACAGGTTTTTCCAGTTTTACATGAGAGGAAACTGAGGTATAGAGAAATTCAGTAATGTGCCCACAGTTTCATATTTAAAAAATTGTAGAATTCAGATTCATCCTCAGACAACTTGATTTCATCCAAGTTTTAAATCATTCGTTCTATATTGACAGCTTTAAAACTTCTATACTTTTGCTAGTAAAGGATAACAGTTAGGCTTAAGTAATGTCTTCTCTTGCTTTTATATGCTGTATACTTTTAAAGAAATCATTAACTGTTCAGTGTATAGCTCATTACCTTCCCTTCTCCTGAATAAGGTAGAAAAGTCCGTCCTTGTTCAATGTTACTGACTCTTTAATGATCATGTATTTCAGATCTCAGTGGGAAATGGAGAAGCTTAATATGGAAAGCACGATTAAAGCATACTTAAGCAAACTGAATACAGAAACTAGCAGAGCGTTAACAGCTGAGGTGAGTGAGAGAGAGTTTGGGGGAGGCAGGTTTTACTTTTTTACTAATGTACTAAAGAATTGAAAAAAAGACTGCTTTTTGAATAAAGAGAAATAAGACATTTTAGGACCAGCCTGAATATCTCAGCTCCAACCTTTGTGCTTTTTTGACTCATTGGCGTGTACACAATCACTTCAATGTTGGTAATCTTACGTTCTTTTTCCTCAAATGACTCTGAGAAATTGGTCTGCTTCATTATATATAGCAAACACAGACATCTTGGGAAAATTCTCATAAAGCCAGGTCATGAAGTTTAGTTTGGCTAAACTTGGAAGAAGAATGTTTCACTGCTACCGCATCTCCCTTCTTGCTACTCCTTAGGGAGATCTTCCAAAAGCACATACACGTCATACAATCCAGTGTCCAAAACCAATGTACCTTATGGACCCAGAAAGTTTCCCACTTTCTCTAAGTTAGCTTAGAACCCCAAGCTAGGATCTTGCAAAAGAAATATGACTATATGTGTGTATGTAATTTTTGTTTATAGATAACCAGATTTGATATACAATAAAATTAAACTTTTGGAGAGTTCACTGACATTAAAATTCTTACAGATCTTCCCACCTCTGTCATAATAAGTGCTATTTTTTGGCAGAGTGCTCAGAAATCCAGAGGTCAATAACCAAGGTGTGATACTGGAACCAAAAATTTCTAGAGAGTGCTAGCTTTAACAACAGCAGCAACAACAAGAAAAAACTCAGGTTACCATAGGAGCTCAAATTTTTATTCTTTGTTTCACTGCTTTTAGTCAGGAAGTTTATTTCTACTTCCATTATTAATTTTAGAAACACGTAATGCTATCTAAGAGAATAATAAGGTGTTTTCAGTAATGGTGCAGAAGGGATCCCTGCTGTGGAATTGACATTGGACTAGGTGACCTCCAAGGCCCAATGGGACTGCATGGCCCTCTATGGTCTGATTATTTTCTTACCCCTTCATCAGTTGAAAAACAAACAGACAAGTAGCAGGAATTCTTTTGAGTGTTATTAATGTAATATCCAGGCTAGATCTAATATCAATTAAATTAGAATCTCTGGGACCAGGTGTCATTTTTTAAAAGTGGTTTAAAAACTTTGGGGATAGTTCCAGTGTATGTGCAAGTTTGAAAACTAACATTCTAAAACACCAATCCCAAAGAACCTATGCACCCCAATGTTCATAGCAGCACAATTTACAATAGCCAAGAGTTGGAAGCAACCTAGGTGCCCATCAGTAAATGAATGGATCAAAAAACTATGGTACATATACACAATGGAATTTTCTGCTGCAGAAAGAAAGAAGGAGCTCCTACTTTTTGCAACATCATGGATGGCACTGGAAAGCATTATGCTGAGTGAAATAAGCCAGGTGTTGAAGGACAAATACCATATGATCTCACTTTTAACAGGAAGCTAAACAGTAAAACAAACAAGCAAGCAAAATATAACCAAAGACACTGAAATAGAGAACAGGCTGACAGTGACCAGAGGGGAGAGGGGAAGAGAATTTCAGGGGAAATAGGGGAGGGATTTAGAGGAACATATATAAAGGATACATGGACAACAACTGAGAAGGGTGGGAATGGGAGGGAGGGGGGAGGATGGGGGGTGGGATGAGATGGGAGTAATAGACAGAAAACTGTACTTGAAAGTAATTAAATTAAAAAATTGGAAAAAAAAAAGAAAACTAACATTCTAGAATGTTACAAACCCAGTAACCATTGCATAAAAAGTTAGAATAGAAGATTGGATAAAAAAGCTTTTATAATGTATTGTGAATGGTTCAGAAACTTGGGTGCTATTGGAAGAGATTGGAAAATAGCTTAAAATTTATTCTAAATGACTGAGAAAAGAACTGTATTCATTCACAAGGATGCCTTCAACTTGTTTTTCTTTTTCTCAAAAGTCTGTAGGTGTATTTCTTAGTCTCATAGAGATTTTGGTTTGCTTCATCTAGAGCAGACTGAAAAGGAATGCCTCAGTCAGCTCTTCAGGGTGACTCACGTGGCAGCAAGGTAACAGCTCCCCCTTCCTTCGTGCATCTGATCTCAGAGATACTCACAGGTGGCTCCAAGGGTGAACATAACCTGTGATGTGTCTTACGTCCGTGACATCAGCCTTTGGAGTGCTTGTGTTTTTAAACCTCAAAAGTCACCTAGTCACTTTGATGCTTTTACTTTATTGCTTCTGCTAAAGCACTGAGAAGTCTACTGAATGCACTACTAGCTGCTGACAGATTTTTCTCTTCCTCTACAGTGAAATATATAAAAAATATCAGGCAGAGACATGTATGAAGACCAGATATTTACAAAGCAAGGTGGATTCTAAGTGGAAAACTTTCCTAATTCCTTTTCTTCTAAGGCTTGGGTTTTAAATACTTTTGGAGTATTTTGTGGGGAAGTCAGTATTAACACCTAAAATCATATATTAAAGGCAATTTCCTCCTGCGCTATATATGAATGATTTTCAAATATTGAGAAGGTTGCATGAGATTCCCCTTAATATTATAATTTTATGAAGTATTACTTCAAATTTCAAAAGTTAAATTAGAATTTCTGGAACCAAGTCTCATTATTTTTAATAATTATCATTTTAATGATTATGACCCTTCATATCTAAAGAATCAGGATCTCTGAGATTTAGCAAGATTCCTAGGATGTACTGATGTGCATTCAGGTCAGGGAAGCACCATTTTAAGTGATCAGTCTGTCTGCTTGCGGAGGGAGAAAAACCGCTCTGTAAATTAAAATGTTATCAAGCCTTTTTGTGCTCCTGTAGATGATCCCAATGATAAGTTCTCCAGCTCTTAAAGTTGTTGTACTGGGTGATGCCAGGCTGGGAATGTTTTAAGGGCTTTTTGGAAGGCTTTAAAATCTCTCCTCTGCAGATGGAAGACCTAAAAACCTCAACACTTTTCTATTTAAGTTATCTGGTGTGTTTGGCGATGCTGCTGCTGCGTGTGCGCAGTTTGTGCCTGATCCGTCCTTGCAGCGGAGGTACTTCTTTCTGATTTGCCCTCCCATATTGAATATCTTTTTCTAATTTGAGGAAGAGCCTAATAGGCCAACGGTAGCCTTGTGATGTCAGGTTTAATGTGAATGTAGTCCAAAACCTGCTTTCAGGATGAGTGTTCTCAGCATCGTGATTATTCCTGCATGGAGTGGTGAGGGCAATTTCTTTGTTTGGCTTTCACTGCCTTCCTACTTCGATGGAGGGATTCCTGTGCAGAGGATTTATAATATGTCCTAAAATATGTCACCAAGCTAGAAAAAAAGAAAACTTGGTTTGCTGATGCAGAAGTGTATTTTCTCTTGGAAAACAACCCTCCCCCACCCAAAAAAACTTATATGTTTCTGGTCTTTATTTTTATGTTTAATAATAAGCCCTTACATACAACTTTGTGCCCATTTTAAGTAATTGTTGGTGATGGAGGTGATTTTGTTGTTTTACATTATTTACATATATGCTAGAGAACATAATGGAAATTTTTGGAAATCTAATTAGCATATAAAAAGAAAGAACTTCCTGTTGTGTCTCCTTATTAACACTAGTAACCTACAGTCACTTCAGTTAAAGTCTTCAGTGGACAGTTGGAGTGCCATCGTGACAGATGTCAGAAACAGGATTGCATTCCTTAAGGTAAGTTGGGAAGTATATTTAGAATATATTGACTGAATGTTATAGGTGGTATATACTTGAAGAGAACATTAAATATGAAAAACAAATGCTAGAGAAATTTAAGGAAGAACATGATTTTCATTTCAGTTAAAGTTTATGAACTTTTTGAGGTTTTGTTACCCAACCAAAGTGGGAATTCACCTGCCCCTTGCCACCAATAGGCAAGTTCTAGAGGTAGAGGTTGGTGACAAAGGAAAGGTGTTTTTATTCAAATGCTGGGAGAATGGCAAACTCTTGTCTGAAAGGCCCCCTGTTCTGGGAAACTGAACCCAGCCACCCTCAGCCAAACCAAAACCAAAGGCAGTTTCTAGAGTTCCTTCTTTCATTCAAAATACGACTGCTTGAGTCCTGGCTGGTGTAGCTCAGTGGATTTAGCGCGGGCCTGTGAACCAAAAGATGGCGGTTCAATTCCCAGTTGGGGCACATTCCTGGGTTGCAGGCCAGTCCCTTGCAGGGGACACACTAGAGGCAACCATACATTGATATTTCTCTCCCTCTCTCCTTCCCTTCCCCTCTAAAGATAAATAAAATCTTTTTAAAAATACCACTGCTTGAGAACCACAGGCAGCTACTAAATGGTTATCCTGACAGCTTGGCTTTTCTCCCAGCCACTGTCAGGCCTCAGACAAATATCCTCTTGGAACCCATATGTGGGACCTTCTAGTCCTGCAAATACACTGGTCAGTACATTTGCTATGTTGGTAAGAGCCTATCCCTTTCTTCCCTTGGGTTTATTTATATTTGTTTTCCAGTGTGGGACCAGTGGACCAGTGCTTTCTCAGCCCATTTAAAGCATTAATAGCATTTAAGGAAGAGCTAACCCCTATTCTTTACAGACTATTCCAAAAAATTCAAAATGATGGGAAACTCCCAAATTCTTTTTATGAAGCCAGCATCATCCTAATTCCAAAACCAGATAGAGACACAACAAAGAAAGAAAACTTTAGGCCAATATCGCTGATGAACATAGATGCTAAAATCCTCGACAAAATATTGGCAAATCGCATCCAACAATACATCAAAAAGATCATACACCACGACCAAGTGGGATTCATCCCAGGGATGCAAGGATGGTTCAATATATGCAAATCAATAAATGTAATACACCAAATAAACAAAAGCAAAGACAAAAATCACATGGTCATATCAATAGATGCGGAAAAAGCTTTTGATAAGGTACAACACCCACTTATGATAAAGGTACTCAGCAAAGTGGAAATAGAGGGAGCATTCCTCAATATAATAAAGGCCATATATGAAAGACCTACAGCCAACATCATACTCAATGGGAAAAAACTAAAAGCTTTTTCACTAAGATCAGGAACAAGACAAGGTTGTCCACTTTCACCACTTCTATTTAATATAGTATTGGAAGCTTTAGCCTCAGCGGTTAGGCAAGAAAAGGAAATAAAAGGCATTCAAATTGGAAAGGAGGAAACAAAACTGTTATTGTTTGCAGATGACATGATAGTGTACATGGAAAATCCTATAGCTTCTACCAAAAAACTGCTCAAACTAATAAATGAATTTGGCAAAACAGCGGGATACAAAGTCAATATCCAGAATCAAAGGCATTAACAATGAATCAGCAGAAGCAAAAATCAAGAAAAAAATCCCATTCAATATAGCAAAAACAAAAATAAAATATCTGGGAATAAATCAAGGAGATAAAAGACCTGTATGCAGAAAACTACACAACACTGAAGAAAGAAATCAAGGAAGACATAAACAAATGGAAACATATACCGTGTTCATGGATTGGAAGAATTAACATCATCAAAATGTCCATACTACCCAAAGCAATTTATAGATTCAATGAAATACCTATTAAAGTACCAATGACGTATTTCACAGACATAGAACAAACACTTCAAAAATTTATATGGAACCATAAAAGACCCCGAATAGCAGCTGCAATGTTAAGAAAGAAGGACAAAGTAGGAGGGATCACAATACCTGATATCAAACTGTATTACAAGGCCACTGTAATCAAAACAGCCTGGTACTGGCATAAAAACAGGCACATAGACCAATGGAACAGAATAGAGAACCCAGAAATAAACCCAACTCTCTACAGTCAATTAATATTCGACAAAGGGGGCAGTATCATAAAATGGGGTAAAGATAGCCTCTTCAACAAATGGTGTTGGGAGAACTGGACAGCTACATGCAAAAAAATGAAACTCGAGCACCAACTTACATCATACACCAAAATAAATTCAAGGTGGATAAAAGACTTAAATATAAGCCATGACACCATTAAAGTCCTAGAGGAGAACATTGGCAGGAAAATCTCAGATATTTCACGCAGCAACATTTTTACTGATATGTCCCCTAGAGCAAGGACTATAAAGGAAAGAATAAACAAATGGGATCTCATCAAAATAAAAAGCTTCTGCGCAGCTAAAGAAAACAGCATTAAAATAAAAAGACAACCAACTGTATGGGAAAACATATTTGCCAATGATACCTCAGACAAAGGTTTAATCTCCAAAATATACAAAGAACTCACACGACTTCACTCTAAGAAGACAACTAACCCAATTAAAAAATGGGGAAAGGACTTGAACAGACACTTCTGCAAGGAGGACATACAGAGGATCCAGAGACACGTGAAGAGATGCTCAATATCGCTTGCTGTCAGAGAGATGCAAATTAAAACCACAATGAGATACCACTTTACCGCGGTGAGAATGGCTATCATAAACAAAGCAATAAACAACAAATGTTGGAGAGGGTGTGGGGAAAAGGGGACTCTGGTCCACTGTTGGTGGGATTGCAGACTGGTACAACCATTGTGGAAAACAGTATGGAATTTTCTCAGAAAACTAAAATTGGACTTGCCTTTTGACCCAGCAGTTCCACTGCTAGGATTGTATCCTAAGAACCCTAAAACACCCATCCCAAAGAACCTATGCACCCCAATGTTCATAGCAGCACAATTTACAATAGCCAAGAGTTGGAAGCAACCTAGGTGCCCATCAGTAAATGAATGGATCAAAAAACTATGGTACATATACACAATGGAATTTTCTGCTGCAGAAAGAAAGAAGGAGCTCCTACTTTTTGCAACATCATGGATGGCACTGGAAAGCATTATGCTGAGTGAAATAAGCCAGGTGTTGAAGGACAAATACCATATGATCTCACCTTTAACAGGAAGCTAAACAACAAAACAAACAAACAAGCAAAATATAACCAAAGACACTGAAATAGAGAACAGGCTGACAGTTACCAGAGGGGAGAGGGGAAGAGAATTTCAGGGGAAATAGGGGAGGGATTTAGAGGAACATATATAAAGGATACATGGACAACAACCTAGAAGGGTGGAAATGGGATGGAGGTGGGAGCACGGGGGTGGGATGAGATGGGAGTAATAGACAGAAAACTGTACTTGAAAAATAATTTTAAAAATTGAAAAAAATAAAAAATAAAAATAACATTAAAAATAAATAAATAAATAAATAGATTTTATCTTCTATTCTGTCTTTAACAGCAAGTACAGCTTCCATTTGTGCCTCTTCCCTGCTTGTTGTAGGGATCAATGAGTCTTAATCAGACATTCTAATATCTATGCTATACTATTTATGTTACCCTTTTGGAAAATATAGTACCTTAACCCAGCAGACACATACAGTTTTCCAAAATACTTTTTAGGATGGAATAATTTTTATTATTGTAACAGATCTGGGGGTAAAAAAAGAAAAATGTATGAGATATTTAGGGACAGATCACTTTCAACATAAGCACTTATGCTTGTAGGAGAATTTTGGAATGTCATTTCTACAAGTAGTTGAGTAAATTAAAGAACTCAAAAATTATGTAAATTGTATGGAGTTTCACTGTGTTTCAAAAGCAGAATCCAAAGCTAAAAATATTATATGACGTACATTCTGATCTTTAGATTAGAATGATACTATTGCATTTTTGGTTAATCTGCTTTTTGTAAAATAATGTATTATGGACATTATTATTTTAGGCTTGGAACACCATCATACCTAACTTCTCTGATAGAGAATGTGTTAGGTGGATGAAAGAGATACCCAAGAGATTCCCTGTAATTGTACAGTAAGTTACACATACTCTTGGTGGGATTTCTAGAGACTCTCTGCCTTCTGCCCATATTCAATCTACAGCCTCTAGGTTGGTAACTCTCCTGTCACTGTAAGTATGAAATGGCTCCAGAGACTCAAAAGCTAGATACATTATTTTTTGAGGTTTCCTGAAGCCAGACCAGCATAAGCTGTCTGATAGTAGAGATATTCTGTAGCTGACAAACATAGGCAAATCCTTACCTCTGCACCTTAATCCTTCAGAGGCTGTTTTAGTTCTGATGTAGCTTCCCAGGTTTGGTCAAGGGCAAAAACCCACTAGCAGTGAGGCCCTATGGAATTCATAAGCATCCTTCTGCTAACATCTGAGAGGAATAAGTGTGTCCTTTGTGCTTCCTAGCAGATTCACTGCTGTGCTTGGTCAGCGCTGACAGTGTGTTAGAATGCAGGCATCAGTGACCACTGAGCATTAGTGGAACAATTTGAAGGCACAAGTGCTAGAAATGCAAATATAGTATTTATTATACTATAAATTAAGATGGTGTCATATAGTGGAGATACACTAGCGATCTGGGTTCAGGTCCTAACTCTGAATCCAGTTGGTCTTCAGAAAATGAATTGTTCTAGACTTCAGTTTTCTCATTTATATATCAGGAAATTGTCCTAGGTGATCTGATCACTAAAGTCCATCTGTCTCTGAGATCCTAGTACCATAAGAAATGATCACTGGGTTTTAAATATACAGTAGTCTAACCTGAGAAATCTATAATAATGGGTACTATTCTCAGCTTAACCTGATATTTTTTTATGTTTTATTAAATTTTGTTTTATGTGCCCTGGCTATCTAATCCTCAAAGTATTGTTAGGTAATAGTGGTCCTCAAAGAGAGCAGAACTATTGGCTCATTCATTTATTCACTCATTCATTTTTAAAAACTTTACATTATAAAAATTTTGAAGCATATATAAAAAGAGAATAGTGTAATGAACCTCTGTGAACCCAAGAACCAACTTCAACATTATCATTTTGTCAGTCTTGTTTCATGTCATTTCTTCCTCCCCACTGGAATATTTTAAAGTAAACCTTACATATCATATAATATTGTCTGTATATACTTTCGTATGTATTCCTAAAAGATGAGGGCTCATATTATCGGGTATAACCATTGCCCTGCCCAGGTGGCTCAGTTGGCCAGGGCACGCACCTAGGTTGCATGTTCAGTCTCCCATTGGAGTCTGTACAGGAGAAAACTGGCCCATGTTTCTCTCTCTCTCTTTCTCTCTCTTTCTCTCTCTCTCTTTCTCTGGTATCAATGAACATATCCTCGGGGGAGGATTGGAAAAAAATCCCCTCATTTTAAAAAAACAATCTAAGCATGGTTTATACTTTTCATTGGCTGATTGTTTTGCTTTAAAACTGTAACAGCTACCCAACCCCCTCTCCTCTATTCATGTCATTTATTTGTTAAGAAATTCAGTCATTCATCTGTTCAACTTCCCACATTATTGATTTAACTAATTTTATCCTTCTAATATCATTTTACATGTTCTACTCTTTCCTATAAGCTTACCATTAGATCCAGACTGTTGGTTAGAATCAGGTTCAGAGTTTGGGGTAAGAGTGCTTTACAGGTGAGGATGTACATGATGTATATGTGAAGGCATGCAATGTCTTTCCTTTATTAATGTTAAGAATTAAATGTCAACCTCATCTATTCATTGTAAAGTTCCTCATTAACTTTTGACATATTGGTACTTAAAGATCATTAAGTAATGATCCTAAATATCAATACTGATACTCAATTTTTTTAATTCAACAAGTGGTTGAACTCCTACTTTATGCCTATGCTAAAACTGGCACATGGTAGATGTTCAATAAATCTGTCTCTTTTTTATTCCAGCCAATAAAATATTCGTCCCATTGGCAGATGCTAAGAAGGGTTTTCTTTCCACAACCCAGGAGAAGTGTAGTAATAGTCATGAGCATGTTTACAAGTCATTGCTGGGGGGGTTAGGCCCCAGGCACACCCAACTTTAGTTTTCTACTGTCCGTGAAGCTAAACATAAAGTCAGAATTCTATCAGATGGTAAAAGATCCCTCTGTTACATAATAGCAAAGGTAATATTATCTATAGACAACTTTGGTTCTTTAATGGAATTTCTGAGTGTCAATATTGCTCATCAACAGTGATGGTACTCACTGAGAATCTCCTTTGCATAGTTCTGTGTTATCCATTTGGGAGGGAACCTTAAAGATCACTTAACCCAACTCTCTTATTTTACAGATTAGTAACTTGGCATCCAAGGTTACCCAGCTAGGTGGGAAAAAAGTGGGGCTAGAACCCTCTTCTTTTTTTAATTTTAATTTTAATTTCATTCTTGTTCAAGTACAGTTTTCTGTCTTATATTCCCAGCCCTGCCTCCCCAGTGCTCCCCACGTCCCTCCCATTTCCACCCCCCATCTTAGTTATTGTCCATGTGACCTTTATACTTGTAGAACCCTCTTCGCTTCTCTGTCTCATTGTTCTTTAGTATATGTCACTGTCCTTTGCTATTTGAATATTCATATATTTAACCAATTTTATGACAACATTGTTTCTATTGTGCTTTGTAACTAGATTTTAAATCATTGTTTTTCTCCCAACATTGCTTTATGAGTTTACATCATTGTCCATATGAATAGATGTGTGGGGGGTTTTCTTTTTATTTTTCACTCTTTCTATTTTAGATGCAGCAGTTCTTGGGAGGACTCCTTGTGAAAGAATCTTTCTTTAGACCTGTGCTCACTGTTCCTCAAATGCCTGCTGTTACCCCTGGAGTCATCTCTGCACCTGGCCAACTGAGACCCACCCTGGTACCTAGCGGTTCTTGGTGGAATGGATCTTAACTGGTTATTTATCACTCAGTGGACTTCCAGAATGGATGTCCATCTTCTCTTTGTTCATTGATTTGGTAAATGACAATGACAGTGTGGTTGTCGTGGTAATGATGGTAAGTGAGTGATAATTGAATAAATAGTTTTATGTGAAGCACTATGTTAAAGGCATTACATGTGCTATTTAATTATTACATTAATTGATATTAGTGTTTGGATACAAAGATAAATACATTTTTATAGTAAGGAATCCTTACAGTTACACTTTGGTTCAACAAAAAATAACAATGAGGGCTAGGTTGATATTTTAATAGCTGATTTATATTTAGCATGATTGTTGAGTAGGTTAAAAAGTAAAGAAGTTAGTGGCCAAGATGGAGATGTAGCATCCAGTGGCCAGGATGGAGGACATTTTGCATCCTTGCATGACCAAAAGAAGGACAACAAAATTAAAAACAAAAAATAAGCAGAACTGCCAGAAAACTGAACTGTACGGAAGTCCAACAACCAAGGAGTTAAAGAAGAAACATTCATCCAGATGGGTAGGAGGGACAGAGACAGGCAGCCAGGGTAGAGAGGACTCACAGCACGGTGGGGGCTGGTGGACCAAAGCAGGTAGTTCCACATTTGTGTGCGGATAAACCAGGAAGAATAACTGGAGAGCAAGATAGACCATACAACTCAGGGTTCCAGCGTGGGAAGAGAAATCCTCAAAACCTATGATTGTAAAAACCTGTGGGAGTTGAGGCAGCAGGAGAAACTGCCAGCCTCACAGGAGAGGTAGCTGGAGAGACCCATAGGGTCCTAGAACATACACAAACCCACCCTGGGAATACCTGGGAATCAGCACCAGAAGGGCCCACTTTGCTTGTGGGTGGAGAAGGAAGTGACTGAAAGCTGCCGAGAGCTAAGCAAGCAGCATTGTTCCATTTCGGGCCCCTCCCCCACAGATAGTGCCACAACACAGAGAAGTGGGTTGCCCCACCTTAGCGAATACCTAAGGCTCTGCCCCTTATTACATAACAGGTGATCTGAGACAAAGAAATATGGCCAAAATGAAAGAACAGATCAAAGCTGCAGAAAAAATGCAACTAAGCAATGAAGAGATAGTCAATCTATCAGATGTAGGGTTCAAATACTGGTAATCAGGATGTTCAGAGAAATGGTTCAGTATGGTTGCAAAATATTGTAGAAAGTGAAGGCTATGCAAAATGAAATAAAGGAAAATGTGCAGGGAACCAACAGTGAACGTAAGGAAACTGGGACTCAAATCAACGGCTTGGAACAGAAGGAAGAAATAAACATTCAACCAGAACAGGATGAAGAAACAAGAAGTCAAAAAAATGAGGAGAGGCTTAGGAATCTCAGGAACAACTTTAAATATTCCAACATCCAAATCACAGTGGTGTCAGAGGGAGAAGAGAGCAAGGAATGGAAAACTTTTTTGAAGAAATAATGAAGGAGAACTTCCCCAATCTAGCAAAGGAAGTAGACTTCCAGGAAGCTCAGAGTCCCAAAGAAGTTGGACCCAAGAAAGCACACACCAAGGAGCATCATTATTACGTTCCCCAAGATTAAAGATAAGCAAAGAATCTTAAAAGCAGCAAGAGAAAAGGGGTCAAGAGAAAAGGAGTTCCCATAAGGTTATCAGCTGATTTCTCAAAAGAATCTTTGCAGGCAAGAAGGGGCTAGAAAGAAGTATTCCAAGTTATGAAAGGCAAGGACCTACATCCAAGATTACTTTATTCAGCAAAACTATCATTTAGAATGGAAGGGCAGATAAAGTGCTTCCCAGATAAGGTCAAGTTAAAGGAATTCATCATCACCAAGCCCATATTATATGAAATGTTAAAGGGACTTATCTAAGAAATAGAAGCAGATCAAAAACTATGAACAGGCCCTGGCTAGCGTAGCTCAGTGGATTGAGTGTGGGCCTGCGAACCAAACAACTGCGGTTCGATTCCCAGTCAGGGCACATATCTTGGTTGCAGGCCAGTTCCCAACACAACAGGGGATGCACGAGAGGCAACCACACATTGATATTTCTTTCCCTCTCTCCTTCCCTTCCCCTCTAAAGATAAATAAATAAAATATTTTTAAAAAACTATGAACAATAAAATGACAACAACTCACAGCTATCAAAAATGAACCTTAAAAAAAAAACAAAAAAAATGAACTAAGCAAACAACTAGAACTGGAACAGAATCACAGAAACGGAGATCACAGGGAGGGTTATCAGTGGGAAGGGAGAGCAGGGAGAAAGGGGGGAAAGGCACAGGGAATAGAAGCATCCATGTAAGCTTGAAATAGGGGAAGGTTAAGAATAGTATGGGAAATAGAGAGGCCAAAGAAATTATATGTATGACACATGGACATGAACTAAGGGGGAGAATGCCGGTGGGAGGCAGGGTACAGGGTGGAGGGGAATAAAGGGGAGAAAAAAATGGGACAACTGTAAGAGCACAACCAATATGATATATTCTTAAAAAGCAAAGAAGTCAAGTCACAATGAATTAAATTATGCTACAAAACTAAAGACACATTTTGTTTAAACACACATATATGTATGTTCAATAGGACAGTATTTATCAATAAATAGACAATATATAAATAGTATCACCTTGGAATGTGTTATAAATCTTCCTAGCTACAAATTGCTAGATAAGCCTCATCCAAACATGAAGAAGCAATAGAGAAATGTAAAATGAGTAGAATTATTAGTTGTAATCTTGGTTAAGGCAAACTGTTTTATTAAAATAAAAATATTTTCCCAGAAGATTATGTTAAATATAATTAACAAATAATTTTCTGCCCTGGCTGCTGTGGCTCAGTGGTTGAGGGCTGGCCTGGGGACCAAAGGGCTGTCTGTTGGATTCCCAGTCAGGGTAGCCACCTGGGTTGTGAGCCAGGTCCCCAATGGGGGCCACGTGATAGGCAACCATACATTGATGTTTTTCTCCCACTCTTTCCCTTCCCCTCTCTCTAAATAAATAAATAAAATCTTTTAAAAATGTTTTCCCTATTTTGACTTTCCTGTAAGCACATTCTAGTCAGTTTTTTTCTGTACATATATATTGCTCACAGTCTCCCTTTGAAATGTATTGTCTGAGGAACTCTGCTTATTTTTGTAGTGGCTGCCTCTCTGCACACCAATATATAATATTGACTAGGTGCCACATCTTTCTATTACCATGATTTCGCAGTGTTGCTCATGTAATTAGTTCCTGTACCATTCTGTAAGGAACTGTGATACAATTTTATCGAGAAAACATTAAAGTACCTCAACCTTCTAATAAGATTACTTTCTGATTGCAGGGGAAAAGCTCGATGCTGAGGTAAACCCGCATTTCTTCTCTGACTTACTAGGCTTTGTGTGAGTTATTCCAGTGGCTGTTAGTAGTTGCTAGTTTTCATGAGTAATAACCTTATATATCTAAATAACTTGTAGAGTCCTAGGTAAAAGATGCCATGTTTTAATTATCACAGTAATCAGATTTGCACTCTAAAGTATTCACTTATTGATATTAATTAGCTAGAATCTTAATGGTTCTGATAAGCAACTACCATAAAATATAGGGAAAACTTTGATGTTTTTGTAGCTGAGGTGTCACTATAAGTTCCTCACCACCTTTGTAACATTCGTGAGACATTGGGTGCGCATTCTAGTAGTATTCACATCTTTATTAATTTTTTTGAAAATTCAACTCTATTATTTTTCTAATTATAAAAGTAGTATATGCTAATCATAAAAACAAATAATATAGAAGTACATAAATACATACAAAATATATAATAAAGAAATATACAAAGCAGAAAGCAAAATTACCCTGCAATTTAATTTTAGGAAATAATCACTACTTACAGATTGCTTTATGACTTTTAGACCTTTTTCTGTACATAAATAAACAGCCTTATGTACTTCTGTATGTATTTGCAATTAACTGAGACTAGTATGTCCCATTTTAAAAATAAGCATAATATGAACAATTAGAAATATTGTTGTGCTGGTTAAGAAAAAATTTAAAAAGGAACATGTATGTTAATATTCCTCTTCTTTATTCTATGCATTTTTTGAGGTATGAAAATATCATGTTGGCATGGAATGTTACTTGCTAGTAACTGAAGCTGCTGGGTTAGAACTCTCTGTTCCTTACAGGTGCCTGGCACAGCCCGGACTATGCCAGCGCTGGCGGGAGAGGCTGTGCCTCCCAGTGCAGGTCTGGGAAGTGATGTCCTGATGACGAATTGGGAGAACATTACAGACAGACTGAAAACTGCCTTTCCACAACAGACCAGGTACCTTAGTTTGTGCTTAGCAGTGAGAACAAATTATACTCTGTAGCCCATAGCCATAATTAAAGCAATGAAACATTTCAGAGAAACATAACACGCACACACAAGTACAGCTGTTTCCTTACCATGGCCTTTGTAAGGCAAATGAAATGTATCAAGGGGGGATTGTGTTCATTACAAATGCTAAACCTCTTCACAGAAGTTATTAGTGCTAAGTCATGAAAGAATACATTCTTAAATTTAGTTTTGCCCATATACCGAAAGTGCAACTTATTGTAAACTTATCCAATTTTGATGCTACCAGCTGCAATAATTAATAACCTATTTCCAAAGTGAACTTTAAGTTGACAGTATACCATAGACAGCCAAGCATCATCAGGTCTTACTTTCCTATTTTCTTAGTTTTATTGAGAATCCTTATAGTTTCTTTATTAGGCAACACAGTTGAATGTAAGAAATCATAATTTTACTGTTCTTTTCACAGTTCTGACATTAGTGGAAAGGTAATTATTTCTCCTCCTCCAGAAATGAAGTTTCTTTTATCTTTACCCTTGTATCCAAGGACATAACTCTAGTTTTCACCTGTACTTTTATTTGAAGAGTAATACTTTTATTTAATGTACATAGTATCATACCACAGGATAGATTATGAATAGAGAGGTAAATATGAGTTATAGGATAGGCAGATAAATATTATAATGAATAGATAATGAAAATAGAACTGTAATACAATTATTATTGTACAAAAATGTATGTGCAGACTTTCTTTGGGTTAATGGACCATGAGAATTAAAAAAAAAACCTATCAATTAAAATATTTTAGGTTTTTTTAAAAAAATTGGTATGTCTCTTTTTAAATATATTTTATTGATTATACCATTATTGTTGTTCTATTTCCCCCTTCATTCCCCTCCACCCTGCACACCCCTCTCCCCCCTTCCCCCCCTTTAGTTTATGTCCACTTGTCTCAAGTTCTTTAGATTCTATATTTCCCCTACTATTCTTGCCCTCCCACTATTTTTTACCTACCGTCTATGCTACTTATTTTCTGTATCTTCTCCCCCCTTCTCCTCCTCCCACTCCCCTGTTGCTAACCCTCCATGTGTTCTTCATTTCTATGGTTCTGCTCCTGATCTAGCTGTCCTCTTGGTTTGCTTTTGTTTTAGGTGTGGTTGTTAGTAACTGTGAGTTAGCTGTCCTTTCACTGTTAATATTTTTTATCTTCTTTTTCTTATATAAGTCCCTTTAGCATTTCATATAATAAGGGCTTGGTGATGATGAACTCCTTGAATTTGATCTTATCTGAGAAGCACTTTATCTTTCCTTCCATTCTAAATGAAAGCTTTGCTGGATAAAGCAGTCTTGGCTGTAGGTCTTTGGATTTCATGACTTGGAATACTTCTTTCTAGCCCCTTCTTGCCTGTAAGGTCTCTTTTGAGAAATCCACTGACAGTGTGATGGGTACTCCTTTGTAGGTGACTGTCCCCTTATCCCTTGCTGCTTCTAGGATTCTCTCCTTCATTTTAATCTTGGCTAATGTAATTATGATGTGCCTTGGTGTGTTCCTTCTTGGATCCAACTTCTTTGGGACTGTCTGAGCTTCCTAGATTTCCTGGAAGTCTATTTCCTTTGCCCGACTGGGGAAGTTCTCCTGTATTATTTGTTCAAATAAGTTTTCCACTCATGGCTGTTTCTTTTCCCCTTCTGGTACCCCTATAATTCGGATGTTGGAACGTTTAAAGATGTCCTGGAGGTTCCTAATCCTCTCCTCATTTTTTTGAATTCTTGTAACTTCACTTTTTCCTGTTTCCGCATTTCTTTCTTCCTTCTGGTCCACCCCCTTGATTTGAGTCCCTGTTTCCTTTCCATCACTATTGGTTTCCTGTGCATTTCCCTTCATTTCAATTAGTTTAGCCTTCATATGTTCCTCCAATTTGTGGCTAAAATCAACCAGTTCTGTGAGCATCCTGATTACCAGTGTCTTGAATTGTGCATCTGAGAGGTTTGCTATTTCCTGGTCATTTAGAGTTATTGGCTCAGAGGCTTTGAGTTCTTCTTGAGCCATATTTTGGACTGTTTGTGCCTGTTACGTATGAGGAACAGAGCTCTAGGTGTTCACCAGGGCCAGGCGACCCAGTCGCTGGGTTGTGACGCTGTATGTGTGGGGCGGGGCCAAAGGAAATCAATGGTGGGCACCCTTTGCTTCCTCCCTCCGCCACCACCGAGGGCCGCGCGATCTGTCCCTCTGCGCGAGAATGGGCCTCGAGATTCATCCCACTGCTTGCGAATGTGCGACCTCGGTCAGCTGCTGCTGGGTCCGTCTCCCTGCTCACTCCCACCGTCTGGAGCCCTCACTGGGTCCGCCTGATGCTACCCCAGATGCCTGGGCGCCTGGGGTCAGGGGATCTTTCCTGCCCAACCCTGCTCCGCTGCTGGCTCAGCCCCTCTTACTCATCCGGTAGAACGGTTCCGTCGTTGTTGGACTTTCGTATAGTTCAATTTTCTGTTCTTTGGCTGTGTCTTTGTTCTCCAAACCTTTGTTGTATTCAAACTTGGTTGTGGGAGAAGGCACAGAGTTTCCACCTACACCTCCATCTTGGCGGAAGTCCAAAATCAGTATGTCTTTTAATCTTTGCTTTTCTGTTCTATTTAATATTTGTTTTCTGTGTCTGAGTTTTACAAAAGTAAAACTGTTAAGAGTGATAGAGGAGAGAAAGGCCAATAATACTATAGTTAGAAAGGAATATTTAGTTTTAGTCAGAGAGCACTGAGAGATGTGTATAAAAAGCTCAGTACATACATAAGTAGGTAACAAACAAATTTCACACACTGAGCTTTCAAAAACAGTTAAAATATCTTTTTTAAAGTAAATTTATTTTAATTCTTGTTCAAGTACAATTTTATGTCTTTTACTCCCATCCTAGAAAATATCTTTTTGAAAAGAAAATAAATGCAAAACTCTATCACTCAACGCATTTAGTATCATTAGTAAATCATTAGGACTTTTCCTTTTGATTTAAGATAAATGCAGTTGGACCTATGATCACTGTTTCAGATCAAAGATTCAAAGGGTCATGTCAATATGATACATATTAATCAAACAACAGGAATTTATACCTTGTGTGGGGAGCACACCCTCAAAGCAGTAGGGAAAATCACCACTGCTCTTTCCTTTGTCTTTCCTAGAAAGGAGCTTACATATTTCTTACAAAAATTGGAAAATCCTCATGGGAAGTCCTTGTATGGACTGACATTTGATGAAATGCTTTACAAGATTTCTCAATTTATTGACCCCAAGAGATCTCAGGAAAAAAAAGAGTGAAAAAACTATATCTTTCTTATCTATGGTAGTTAGCTTTTTAAAAAATATGTATATACATTTATATTGTTTTGAGGCATAATTGAAACATGACAAACTGTACATACTTAAAATGTACCATATGATACATTTTGATATATGTGTATGCCCATGAAATCATTACTTCAATCAAGGTAATGAATATATCTATTACCCACAATACTTTTCTCATGCCCCTTTATAATGAATCTCTGCTGCCCCTCCCAGTACTCATTAGGAGAAGCACAGTGCTATTTAATAATGCTCTTTGAGTATAATAGAGATTTCTTGGTGGGAGGTACTTTACTGTCAAGTAGTTTAAGGTGATTTTAGTGTATAGGTAAAAACATTAAGATAGTCGTGAATTCAAAGTTATTTTTACTTTTGCTCTACATCTGAAACTAAGGCTCTTTTATTTTTATTTTTTGTGAAATATAGTTGACTTACAATATTATATTAGGTAACAGGTGTACAACATTTAAGTACCTTACAAAATGGTCACCATATGAAGCCTAGTAACCATCTGTTACCATATAACAGTATTGCATTATTGACTGTGTTTTCTATGTTGTATACTACATCCCCATATCTTATTTATAACTGGAAATTTTTACTTATAATCCTCTTCAACTCTTTTGTTCATTTCCTCCTACTTCCCTCAGCAACCATCAGTTTGTTCTTTGTATTTATGAATCTGTTTGTTTTATTTGTTCATTTGTATTGCACTTTAGATACCAGATATAAGTGAAATAATACAGTATTTGTCTTTACCTATTTGACTTACTTTACTTAGCATAACATCCATGTTGTCTCAAATACCAAGATCTCATTCTTTTTAATGACTGAGTAATATTCCATTGTGTGGGTGAGTTTTTCCATGTGTGTGTGTTAATCTACATATAGATAGATAGATACACATACCACATCTTCTTTATCCATTTATCTGTCCATGGACATTTAGGTTGCTTCTGTATCTTGGCCATTGTAAATAACACTGCAATGAACATAGGAGTCATTATATTTTTTCAAATCAGTGGTTTTGTTTTCTTCCAATAAATATACAGAAGTAGAATTGCTGGATCAAATGTTAGTTCTTATTTTTAATTCTTTAAAGAAACTTACACCAACAATGCAAGAGGGTTCCCTTTTCTCCATATCTTTGCTGACACTAATTTGTTGTCTTTTTGATAAGCTATTTGATAGGTGTAAGGTGATATCTCATTGTGGTTTTGATTTGCATTTCCCTGATAACTCGTGATGTTGAGCATCTTCCTATGTATGTCTTTTTGAAAAATGTCTATTTAGATCCTCTGCCTATTTTTAGTTGGATTTTTTGATATTAAGTTATATTAGTTTTAAGTTATATTAGTTTTTATATTTTGGATATTAACCCCCTATTAGGTATACCACTTGCAAATATCCTCTGACATTCAGTAGGTTATCTTTTTATTTTGTTGATGGTTTCCTTCACTGTGCAAAAGTTTTTAGTCTGATGCAGTCCCATCTGTTTATTTTTTTTTTGTTGTTGTCATTTCCCGAAGAGATGCTGCCATAAAAATACTGTTAAGAATGATGTCAAAGTGTTTACCTCCTGATTTCTCCCTTGGAGTTTTACTTCAGGTTTTACATTTAAGTGTTTTATCCATTTTGAGCTTATTTTTGTGTATGGTGTAAGAAAGTGGTTCTGTTTCATTCTTTTTTTTTTAATATTTTATTTATTTATCTTTAGAGGGGAAGGGAAGGAGAGAGGAAGAGAAACAGCAATGTATGGTTGCTTCTCATGCATCCCCTGCTGGGAACTGGCCCCTGCGGGGAACTGGCCTGCAACCCAGGCATGTGCCCTGACTGGGAAACAAACCGCGATCGTGTGGTTCGCAGGCCCGTGCTCAATCCACTGAGCTACACCAGCCAGGTGTTTCATTCTTTTACATGTATTTGTCTAGTTTTTCAAACACCATTTATTGAACAGATTGTGTTTTCCCCACTGTATGTTCTTGCCTTCTTTGTCACATAAATATGGGTTTATTTCTGGTCACTTTCTTCTTGTCTATTTATCTATGTTTGTGTTTTTGCTGGTACCATACTGTTTTGATTACCATAAGTTTATAGTATAGTTTGAAAACAGGGTGTGCGATACTTTCAGTTTTGTTGTTATTTCTCAAGATTGCTTNTGCAAATATCCTCTGACATTCAGTAGGTTATCTTTTTATTTTGTTGATGGTTTCCTTCACTGTGCAAAAGTTTTTAGTCTGATGCAGTCCCATCTGTTTATTTTTTCTTTTGTTGTCATTTCCTGAAGAGATGCAGCCATAAAAGTACTGTTAAGAATGATGTCAAAGTGTTTACCTCCTGATTTCTCCCTTGGAGTTTTACAACTTCAGGTTTTACATTAAAGTGTTTTATCCATTTTGAGTTTATTTTTGTGTATGGTGTAAGAAAGTGGTTCTGTTTCATTCTTTTACATGTATTTGTCTAGTTTTTCAAACACCATTTATTGAACAGATTGTGTTTTCCCCATTGTATGTTCTTGCCTTCTTTGTCACATAAATATGGGTTTATTTCTGGTCACTTTATTCTTGTCTGTTTATCTCTGTGTTTTTGCTGGTACCATACTGTTTTGATTACCATAAGTTTATAGTATAGTTTGAAAACAGGGTGTGCGATACTTTCAGTTTTGTTGTTATTTCTCAAGATTGCTTTGGCTATTTGGGGTCTTTGTCACTCAATACAAATTTTTGGATTATTTATCTAGTTCTGTGAAAAATCTCATTGGTATTTTGGTAGGGATTGCATTGATCCTGTAGATTGCTTTGGTCAGTATAGACACTAACAATATTAATTTTCCTAATCCATGAACATGATGTGTCTTTCCATTTATTTGTATCATCTTCAATTTCATCAGCATCTTACAGTTTTCAGAGTACAGGTATTTCACTCATTGGTTAAATTCATTTCTAGGTATTTTATTCTTATGATGCAATTGTACATGGAATTGTTTTCATAATTTCTTTTTGATAGTTTGTTATTAATGTATAAGAATGCAACAAATTTCTATGTATTAATTTTGTGTCCTGCAATATTAATCAATTTATTTATTAGTTCTAATAATTTGTGGTAGAATATTTGGCATTTCTATGTATATTATATGTCACCTAAAAAACAGTGAGCTTTATTTTTTCCTTTACAAATTAGATGTCTTTTATTTCTTTTTCTTGTCTGATTTCTGTGGCTAGGAGTTCCACTAATATGTCAAATAAAAGCAGGGAGAGTGGGCATGCTTTTCTTGTTCCTGATCTCAGTGGAAAACCTTTTAGCTTTTCACTGTTGAGTAAGATGTTAGCTATATGTTTGTCATATATGGCCGTTATTATGTTGAGGGCATATTCACTCTGTATATATTTTATTGAGAGTGTTTATCATAAATGGATATTGAATTTTGTCAGATGCATTTTCTGCATCTCTTGAAATAAGCATATCAATCGTATTTACCTTTGGCTTTTGTTAATGTGGTGTATCATGTTAATTGATTTGTGGATATTAAGCCATCCTTGCATCCTTGGAATATTCCATTTGATCATGATATATCTATTTTTAGTGTATTATTGAATGTGGTTTGATATATTTTGTTGAGGATTTTTCCATCTATATTCATCAGGTATATTGGCCCATGGATTTTTTAGTTAGTGTCTTTGTCTTGTTAACATTAGCATCATAAAATGAGTTTGGAAGTGTTCCTTTCTCTTCTATATTTTGGAATAGTTTGAGAATGATAGGTATTAACTTATCTTTAAATGTGTGGTAGACTTCACCTGTGAAGTTGTCTGGTCCTGGACTTTTGTTTGTTGGCAGTTGGGTTTTTGTTTGTTTGTTTATTTGTTTGTTTTTGGTTACTTACTCATTACTAGGGACCATTCTGTTCAGATTTTTTATTTCTTTCTGATTCAGATTTGGAAGATTGTATTTTTTTAGAAGTTTATCCCTTTCAGGTCATTCAGTTGGGTGGCATGTAATGTTTGTAGCAATATCTTACAATCCTTTTTCTGTGTGTTAGTTGTATCTTCTCTTTAATTTCTACTTTTATTTATTTGGACCCTCTTTTTTTTCTAAAGGAGTCTGATTAAAGATTTATTAATTTTGTTTATCTTTTCAAAGAACCAGTTCTCAGTTCCATTAATTTTTTCTATTGTTTTTCAGTCTCTATTTATTTCCACTCTGATTTTATTATTCGTTCTTTCCAATAACTTTGGGTTATGATTGTCGTTCTTTTTCTGTTTTCTTTAGCTGTGAGGTTAGACTGTAAGAGATTTTTTTTTCCTGTTCCTTGTGGCAGGCCTATATTGCTATAACCCCTTCTCTTAGAACTCCTATTGTTGCAGCCCATAGATTTTGGATTATTATGTTTCCATTTTCACTTGTCTCAATGTGATTTTTTAAAATTTTCCCTGTGATTTTTTTCACTGACCTATTGGTTGTTTAGTAGCATGTTATTTGGCTTCTGCATGTTTGTGTTATTTTCATATTTCTTTTTTAAAAATATATTTTATTGATTATACCATTACAGTTGTTCTATTCCACCCCTTCATTCCCCTCCACCCGCACACTCCCTCCCCCACTATTCTCCCCCCCTTAGTTTATAACCCCGTGTCTCAATTTCTTTAGATTCTATATTTCCCCCACTATTCTCACCCTCCCACCTATCTNGATTTATTAATTTTGTTTATCTTTTCAAAGAACCAGTTCTCAGTTTCATTAATTTTTTCTATTGTTTTTCAGTCTCTATTTATTTCCACTCTGATTTTATTATTCGTTCTTTCCAGTAACTTTGGGTTATGATTGTTGTTCTTTTTCTGTTTTCTTTAGCTGTGAGGTTAGACTGTAGGAGACTTTTTTTTCCTGTTCCTTGTGGCTGGCCTATATTGCTATAACCCCTTCTCTTAGAACTCCTTTTGTTGCAGCCCATAGATTTTGGATTATTATGTTTCCATTTTCACTTGTCTCAATGTGATTTTTTAAAAATTTTACCTGTGGTTTTTTTCACTGACCTATTGGTTGTTTAGTAGCATGTTATTTGGCTTCTGCATGTTTGTGTTATTTTCATATTTCTTATAATTGAGTTCTAGTTTCATGCCATTGTAGTCAGGAAAGATGTTTGATATAATTCAAGTTTTATTAAAATAAATTTATTTAAGATAAATGCAGTTCTTTGTTTCTTGTAACAATCTGTTTTTAGCAGTTTTCTTTTTTAAGGCCTTTTAATTGATTTATTTAAAAAATTTTCACTGTACTTCTGCCATTACCATTTAACCCCTCCAGCGATCACCATATTGTTGTTCATGTCCTTGAGTCCTTTTTTCATTTTGCTTGATTCCTCCACCCGCAAGCTCCCCCACCAGTAGCTGTCACCTGCTCTCTATGAGTCTGTGTCTGTTTTTCTTAGTTCAGTTTATTCATTAGATTCCACACATGAGTGAAATCATATTGCATTTATCTTTCTCTGACTGGCTTGTTACACTTAGCATAATGTTCTCCAGGTCCATCCATGCTGTTACAAAAGGTAAAATTTTTTATGGCCAAGTAGTATTCCATTGTTTAAATTTCCCACAGTACTTTTACCTTTCTTTTAAAGTCTGTCTTGTCTGATAAAAATATTGCTACCCCAGCTTTTTAAAATCTTCATTTGCAAGAATATACTCATATATTTTTAATGTTTTCACTTAAAGTCTGTGTGTCTTAGGTATGAGGTTAGTCTCTTGCAGGTAGCATAAATAGAGCTCTTGATTTTTTATTCATTTAGCCCTCCTTTGTCTTTAGTTGGAGCATTTTGTCTATATAAATTTAAAGTAATTATTGATAAGCATGTATTTATTGCCATTTTGTTAACTGTTTTCTGGTTGTTTTGTACTTCTTTGCTATTCCTTCTCTTGCTTTCTTCCCTTGTGATTTGATTAATTCTTTTAGTATTATGTATGGATTCCTTTTTCTTAACTTTTGTGTATCATAGGTTTTTGGTTTACGGTTATCATGAGGTTCATATAATAACCTATGTATGGAAGTCTATTTTAAGTCAATGGCCACTTACATTTGAATGCATTTTAAAATCACTATATTTCTATCCCTGAACACACATTTTATATATTGGCTGTGATAGTTGACACATTTCTATTTTGTGTATCTCTTAACTAATTCTTGTAGGTGTAGATACTACAAGATAGTAGTATCTATAGGTACTATAAAAATACTATAGGTACTTTTTGTCATTTAATCTTTATACTGGTTTTATATGATGGGGGACCCCCAGAAAACAGACTTATCTTCTACAGAGTGTGTCCCTTGTATATAGTGCAGGCTTCTCTGGCTAGCTAGATGTTCTAGGAGCTTATCCCTGTCAGTGCAGTAGCTGGCATTGTTGTGAGAGGCTGCATACAGCTTCAGTGATTTTTTTTAAGACTCTTTCAAGGTGTTTGCCCATTTCATGATGGGTGATTTACCAGCCCATACCACACCGAATGTCAAGCAGTTTTTGACCAAAAATGGCATGACCCTCATGCCCCACCCTTCTTATTTACCTGATACCACCCTAAGTGACTTTCCTTTGTTTTCCCATATGAAAAAAGTCCTCAAAGGGAGACACTTTGTCCATGTGGAAGAGAAGAAATGAAAAATGGCAGAAGCATTAAAAAGCATCAAAATCAATGAGTTCAAAACTGTTTTTAGCAGTGGAAAAAATGTCTCAATAGGTGTATTGCATCAGAGTACTCCATCAGATGGAGAGTACTTTGAAGGTAACTGAAGTTTAAGTGTGTAAGAATAAATACACTATTTTTTATAAATAAATTAATATTTTGGGGGGACTCTCTACTCATATGTGGTTAATCCACTCCCTTTACTGTATATTTGCTTTCATCAGTGAGACATTTTCATTCATATTTTTATTTTAATTACAGTTTATATTCAATATTATTTTGTTTTAGTTTCAAGTGTATAGCATACTGGTTTTACAGTCATATATTTTACAAAACGATCCCCACCTGGCACCATACATAGTTATTACAATGTTATTGACTCTATTCCCTATGCTGTACTTTACATTCTCATGACTATTTTGTGACTGACAATTTGTACTTCTTATTCCCTTTCACTTTTTTCACCCAGCCTCTCCACACCCTTCCCTCTGGTGACCACCAGTCTGATTTCCTTAACTATGAGTCTGTATCTGCTTTGTTTGTTTGTTTTGCTGTTCAGTTTCCACATATATGTGAAACCACATGGTATTTGTATTTCTGTCTAACTTATGTGACTTAGCATAATACCCTCTAGGTCCATCTGTGCTGTCACAAATAGTAAGATTTCATTCTTTTTTATGGCAGTTATATTCCATTGTATATATGTACCACAGCTTTTTTATACACTTGTCTATTTACGGACACTTGGGTTGCTTCCATATCTTGACTACTGTAAATGCTGCAGAGAACATAGGTGTATATATTCTTTAAAATGAGTGTTTTGAGTTTCTTAGGATAATGCATAGAAGTAGAATTGCTGGTCCATAAGGCAAATCCATTTTTCATTTTTTGAGGAGCCTCCATACTGCTTTCCACAGTGGCTGCCCAGTCTGCGTTCCCACCAACAGTGCATGAGGGTTCCCTTTTCTCCACATCCTGGTCAACACTTGTTGATTTCTTAATGATAGCCATTTTGACAGGTGTGAGATGATATCTTACTGTGGTTTTAATTTGCATTTCTCTGATAATTTGTGATGTTGAGCATCTTTGCATATGTATATAGGCCACCTGTTTGTTCTCTTTGGAAAAGTATCCAGGTCTTTTGTGCATTTTTTAAATTGAATTACTTATTTTTTTAGTGTTGAGTAATATAATTTCTTTATGAATTTTAGATATTAATTCCTTATCTGATGTATCATTGGTGAACGTATTCTTCCATTCAGTGGGTTGTCTTTTTATTTTGTTTATGGTTTCTGTCACTGTGCAAAAACTTTTTACTTTTATTTATTCCATTTGTTTATTTTTTAAATCTCATTTCCTGAGGAGATATGTCAGAAAAAATATTATTAAGAGAAATTTCAAAGATTTTATTGCCTTTGTTCACTTCTAGGAGTTTTATGGTTTCAAGTGTTGCATTTGAGTCTTATTGTATTTTGAGTTTCTTCTTGTATATAGTATAAGAAAGTTGTCTTGTCTCAATTTTTTGCATGCCCAGTTTTCCCAACAGCATTTGTTGAATACACTGTCTTTAACTCTGTATTTTCTTGCCTCTTGTTTCATATATGAATTGAACATATAGATGTGGACTTATTTCTGGGTTCTCTTATTCTGTTCCATTGATATATATGTGTGTGTTTTTATGCCAGTACCACGCTATTTCGATTACTATAGCATTGTAATATCGCTTTATATTAGGTAGCATGATAACTCCAACTTTGTTCTTTCTCAAGTTTTCTATTCAAGGTCTTTAGTGGTTCCTTGTAAATTTTTGAAATATTTATTCTACTTCTGTGAAACATGCCATGGGTATTTTGAAAGGAATTGCATTGAGCATGTAGATTGCTTTGGGTAGTATGGGCATTTTAATGATGTTAGTTCTTTGTATCCATGAGCACGGTATATGCTGTCACTTATTTGTGTCTTCTTCAGTTTCTCTGTTCAGTGTGTTACAGTTTTCTAGGTATAGATCTTTTACCTACTTGGTTAAATTTAGTCCTAGATATTTATCTTTTCATGCAATTGTAAATGGATTGTTTTCTTAATTTCCCCTTCTGATAGTTCATTATTGGTATATAAAAATAAAACCAAATTCTGAATATTTATTTTGTGTCCTGCTACTTTACTGATTCATTTATCATTTCCAGTCATTTTTTTTTTTTGGTGGAAGGCTTAGGGTTCTCTGTATACAGTATAATGTCATATGCGAATAAGACAGTTTTACTTCTTTTTCCATTTGGATTTTTGAAATTTCTTCTTCTTGCCTGATTGTTGTACCTAAGACTTAGGGTACTATGCTGAATAAGAGTGGCAAAAGTGAATATCCCTGTCTTGTTCTAGATCTTAAGGGTAATGCTTTCTTTTAGGTTTTTTTTCTGCTGAGTATGATATTAGCTCTGTTTTTCTCATATATGGCTTTTATTATGTTGATATATGTTTCCTGTATTCACACTTAGCTGAGAATTTTTATGATAAATGGGCACTGGATTTTGTCAAACACGTTTTCTATAACTGATGACATGATTGTAATTTTATCCTTAATTTTGTAAATGCAGTATGTCATGTTAATTGTCTTGCATGTATTGTACAAATCTTGTGTCCAGGAATAAATCCCACTTTATCATAGCATATGATCTTTTCAATGTTTTGCTGTATTTGATTGGCTAATATTTTGTTGAATATTTTTGCATCTGTGTTCATCTGGGATACTGGCCTGTAATTTTTCTTTCTTTGTAGTGTCTTTAGCTACTTTTGCAATTAGGATAATGCTTGCCTCATAAATGTTCTAAACTCTAGAATCTTTTGGAAGAGTTTGAGAAGAATAGGTACTAGTTCTTCTTTGAATGTTCGGTAAAATTCACCTGTGAAGCTATCAAGTCCAGGATTTTTGTTTGGGATTGTTTTTGTTGCTTAATCAGTCTATTCAGATTTTGTTTCTTCTTAACTTGGTCTTTCTTGTAAATTGTATATTTTAGGAATTTATCCATATCTTTCAGATTGTCCAAAATGTTGGCATATAGTTGTTTGCAATATTTTCTTTAATCCTTTGTATTAGTTTTTACTTGTTTTTTATTCCTGTTTTATTAAGTTGCATCTCTCCTCTTCTTTCTCCCCCCTCCACTCTCCCCCGCCCCCCTCTTTCATCCTTGTTAAAGACTTATCAATCCTGTTTATGTTTTTAAAGAACCAGCTCTTGGTTTCATCACTGTTTTGTATTGTTTTTTTTTTTTTTTTTAGATTCTATTATGTTTGTTTCCATTCTGGTTTTTATTATTTACTCCTACTCACCTTGAGCTTTGTCTGTTGTTCTTTTTATAGTTCATGTAGGTACAATTTAAGCTCATTTAAGATTCTTCTTGTTTCTTGAGGCAGGCCTGTATTGCTATGAATTTCCCTCTTAGCACTGCTTTCACTGTTTCCCAGAGATTATGTATTATTGTCTTTTCATTTTCATTTGCCTCAAAATATTTTTATCTTTTGAACTCATTGTTAACCCACTTGTTGTTTAGTAACATGGCTTCTATGTTTTTGTGTGGTTCAGTTTTTTGTTGTAATAGATTCTTAAGTTTCATGCCATTGTGATCAGAGATGTTTGATATGATTTCATTCTTCTGAAATTTATTGAGGTAGGTTTTGTGGTGTAACATGTGGTCTATTCTGGAAAAATATTTCTTGTGTACTAGGAAAGAAAGCATACTCTGCTTCTTTGGGTAAAATACTCTCGAAATATCAATTAAACCCATCTGGTCTAGCATGTCATTTAAGGCTACTCTTTCTTTACTGGTTTTGTAAATGGAAAATTTAACCATTGATATCAATATGGTTTTAAAGTCCACTACTATGACTGTATTACTGTCGATCTCTTCCTTTATTTCTGTTAAGATTTTCTTTGTGTATTTACATGTTCCTTTGTTGAGTGCATAAATGTCTTTTTCCATTTCTTTGCTTTCAGTCTATGTGTATCTTTTGACCTGAAGTGGGTCTCTTTCTTTTAAAAGATATTTTCAGAGAGAGAGGAAGGGAGAGGGAGAAAGAGAGGAAGAAAAACATCAATGTGTGATTGCCTCTCGTGTGCCCCCTATTGGGGACCTGGCCTGCAACCCAGGCGTGTGCCCTGACTAGGAATCGGATTAGTAATCCTTTGGTTTGCAGGTTGGCACTCAATCCACTGAGCCACACCAGCCTTCACCAGGGTGAAGTCGGTCTCTTTGAGAGAGCATATATGTAGGTCTTATTTTCTTATCCATTTACCTACCCTATTCCTTTTGATTGGAGCATTTACTCCTTTTACACTTAAAGTGGATACTGATAGGTACATATTTATTGATGATTTAGTACATATTTGTGCTCCTCTTTTTTTCTTTCTTTTCTTTAAAAAGTCTCTTTAACATTCTTGTAACACTGGTTTAGTGGCGATCATATACTTTAGCTTTCATTTTATCTCGGAAGGTCTTTATTTTTTCTTCAATTTTCAATTATAACCTTGCTAGGTAGAGTAAGGTTCCTTGCTTTTCATCACTTTGAGTATTTTGTGACAGTCCCTTCTGGCCTGAAATGTTTTTGTTGCGAAATTAGCTGCCAGTCTTATGGGAGCTCCTTTGTAGATAACTAACTTTTTCTCCTGCTGCTTTTAAGATTCTCTCTTTGTCTTTAACTTCTGTCATTTTAATTATGTTGTATCTTGGAGTGGGCCTCTTTGGGTTCATCTTGTTTGGGATTCTTTGTGCTTCCTGTACTTTGTCTTTTTCTTCTACCAGTTAGGGAGGCTTTCAGTAATTATTTCTTCACATAGGTTCTAGATCCCTTGCTGTCTCTGTTTTTCTAGTACTTTTGTGATATGGATATTGTCATGCTTCATGTCTCCTTAGACGTCCCTTAAAAATCCTCACTTATAATTTTTTCTTTTTGCTGCTCTGAATGGGCATTTTCTGCTACCTTGTATTTTATATATTACTGATTCAACCCTCTGCTTCATCTAATCTGCTGTTGACTTTTAGTGTATGCCTCATTTTAAATATTTTATTCTTCATTTCTGAATTGTTCTATTTTATTTTTTTAAAGATTTTATTTATTTATTTATCTTTGGAGGGGAAGGAGAGAGGGAGAGAAACATCAATGTATGGTTGCCTTTCATGCGTCCCCTGCTGGGAGTTGGCCTGCAGGGAACTGGCCTGCAACCCAGGCATGTGTCCTGACTGGGAACTGAACCGCGATCCTCTAGTTTGCAGGCCTGTGCTCAATCCACTGAGCTTCGCCAGCCAGGGCCTGAATTGTTCTATTTTATAGTTTCTTTGTCCTTTTCACTGCTTTTGAAGTTCTACCTAAGTTTTTTGAGCATCCTTACAATCAGTGTTTTGAACTCTAGCTAGTAGATTGTTTTCTTCCATTTCATTTAGTTCTTTGGGGGGGATTTCTCCTGCTCTTTCATTTGGGACATGTTTCTTTGTCTCCCCTTTTTGGCTGCCTCTCTGTATTTTTTTCTGTATATTAGGTTATTTGTTGTCTTTCCCAGTCTTGATGGGGTGGCCTTATGTAGTAGGTGTCCTGTGGGGTTCAACTGTACAGTGTCACTGATCACCTGAGCTACGTATTCCAAGAATGCCCCTTGTGTGGATAATGTGAGTCCTGTTGTAGTTGAGTCTTGATTGCTGTTGCTTATCTGTGGGTATGGTTGACCCTAAACCTGGATGACTGAAGATTGACCCCTGACTGAAGNAGAGGCTAGCAATTTCTCGGTCACTTAGAGTTATTGGCTCTGGGACTTTGAGTTCTTCTTGCACCATCTTTTGGGCTGTTCGTGCCTGTTCCATAGCAGGATCAGAGTCCTAAGGTGTTCACTAGCGCAGGGCAACTAAGTCACTGGGTTGTGACGCTGTGTGTGGGGGCGGGGTCAAAGAGGGACAATGGCTTCCCTCTGCCGCCTGCCGCTGTTGCTCCCACCAGCACCGTAGTCACCACCGTCACCAGGCCCACACGTTTCGTTCCACTGCACTCGAATGTGCCACCGCTGTCAGCCCTCCACCACTGGGTTTGCCCCCTGGGGCCTGCGTGGTCCGTCTCACTGTGCGCGAATGTGTGACCTTGGTCAGTCTGCCCTGCACCCCGACTGATTCCAGGCTGCCTCTGTGCCTGGGTCGGGGGACCTGTCCTGTCCAACCCTGCTCGCTGCTGGCTCTGCCCCTCTTACCGTCTCCGTTGAACGGTTAGATGTTGTCGGACTTCCGTATAATTCAATTTTCTGTCCTTTGGTTGTGTCTTTGTTTCTCAAAACCTTTGTTGTATTCAAACTTGGTTGTGGGAGAAGGCACAGTGTTTCCACCTATGCCTCCATCTTGGCGGAAGTCTCCTCTTTAACATTCTTGTAACACTGGTTTAGTGGCGATCATATACTTTAGCTTTCATTTTTATCTCGGAAGGTCTTTATTTTTTCTTCAATTTTCAATTATAACCTTGCTAGGTAGAGTAAGGTTCCTTGCTTTTCATCACTTTGAGTATTTTGTGACAGTCCCTTCTGGCCTGAAATGTTTTTGTTGCGAAATTAGCTGCCAGTCTTATGGGAGCTCCTTTGTAGATAACTAACTTTTTCTCCTGCTGCTTTTAAGATTCTCTCTTTGTCTTTAACTTCTGTCATTTTAACTATGTTGTATCTTGGAGTGGGCCTCTTTGGGTTCATCTTGTTTGGGATTCTTTGTGCTTCCTGTACTTTGTCTTTTTCTTCCACCAGTTAGGGAAGCTTTCAGTAATTATTTCTTCAAATAGGTTCTAGATCCCTTGCTGTCTCTGTTTTTCTAGTACTTTTGTGATATGGATATTGTTATGCTTCATGTCTCCTTAGACGTCCCTTAAAAATCCTCACTTATAATTTTTCCTTTTTGCTGCTCTGAATGGGCATTTTCTGCTACTTTGTATTTTATATATTACTGATTCAACCCTATGCTTCATCTAATCTGCTGTTGACTTTTAGTGTATGCCTCATTTTAAATATTTTATTCTTCATTTCTGAATTGTTCTATTTTATAGTTTCTTTGTCCTTTTCACTGCTTTTGAAGTTCTACCTAAGTTTTTTGAGTATCCTTTCAATCAGTGTTTTGAACTCTACCTAGTAGATTGTTTTCTTCCATTTCATTTAGTTCTTTTGGGGGGATTTCTCCTGTTCTTTCATTTGGGACATGTTTCTTTGTCTCCCCTTTTTGGCTGCCTCTCTATTTTTTTCTGTATATTAGGTTATTTGTTGTCTTTCCCAGTCTTGATGGGGTGGCCTTATGTAGTAGGTGTCCTGTGGGGTTCAACTGTACAGTGTCACTGATCACCTGAGCTACGTATTCCAAGAATGCCCCTTGTGTGGATAATGTGAGTCCTGTTGTAGTTGAGTCTTGATTGCTGTTGCTTATCTGTGGGTGGGGTTGACCCTAAACCTGGATGACTGAAGATTGACCCCTGACCGAAGTGTAGGAGCTACTGTGTAGGGTAGCTGACCCCAGGAAGCAGAGTTCTCCACAGTGGGGTATGGTACCACCTGAGATCTCCCTTTGGGTGTGCTGCTTGTAGAGCTAATCAGGTCATGCTCCTATGGGGTCTGAAGCCAGCCTCTGGGCGTGTTGGTTCTGGGGACTCTTGCGAGGAGCTCCAATGCAGGTCAATGTAAGAATCTTCCAGTGATCAGTCCTCAGCTACTTGTTAGGAGCTACAAGTTGATCCACAGTTGGTGGCCACTTTTGCTGGTCCTAGATGCATGCTGCCCCGCCAAAATTTGCACCAAGGCCGGCTTTTACCAGAATTGAGTCTGGGGCAAGTTAGTAGAAGGCCTAATTCACTCTGAGACCTGGCTCTGTCTTCTACTACCTGTTTGGTTTAGCTGCTGAAAGAACTTCTGGCAGTGTGTGAATTACATGAGACAGGTTCTGAGTCACCAGGTAGGGACAAGTGGTGTTCACTAGGCTGATACAGATTCAAACTCAGCACCAGTGCCAGGCCTGAAGCCACTCAGCAAAAGCCTCAGTGTAAACCAAGGTCAGCTGCTACCCACCTGGGGCCTGCAGATCTCTGTGGTGGGTGGCAGGGTCTCAGGGAGTCATCAGAGTTCATCAGGCTGTGACAGAACAGGATTTGGCTTTGTGGAGGGAGGGCTCAGCACAGGAATGGTGGCCCTGGATAGTGTACATGAGGGAAAAGATGGCTTTGCCCCAGAGCCACACAACTAGGTCTCTCTTTGGGTACCTCTGATGCTCACTGAGACTGCCTGGACCTCCTTGAGAGCCTTTCAAGAAAGACTGCAGAGGGCCCAGGTTGCTTGCAGACTGCTGATTTCCCAGCGGGATGCCAGCTTGGCAGGGTGGGGCCACTAGCTCTCCCTGGGCTGATGGATGCCGTATGGCGGGAGTGCTCTACCCAGGAAAATGGTGTCTGTGGCCGGAGCGGGACACAACCCAGTCTGTCCCTGTGTGGCTCTTGTCATCTCAGAGCTGCCATCCCTGTGCTGGATTTAGGGTGAGTGCCCACAAATGAGATTGTGTGTGCTGGCCCTATGAGAGGGCGCCTGGGTTTCTAGCAGATTCCTGTCTGTCTCCGGTGGTCAGAATCCCCACTGATTGTCACAGCCACATGTGACATGGGCTCCACTTCTCTGCTTTGGTGCTCCAGGTTAGGAGCCTGGCATGGGGTTGAGACCCCTCACTCCTCAAGGCAAACCTTTGCACCTGAGGTCATTTCTCTGGTTTCTCAACTGCCGCGTGTGTGTGCTGGTCCAGTTGTGTTCACATTTCCACCCTCCTATATGTCCTTATAAGACTTCTGTTTAGCTAGTCTTCAGTTGATTATTCAGGTAGATTGTTCTGTGATTTAGTTTAACTCCAATTTGATTTGGGGAGAAGCTAAGTGCAACCTCCGCTACTCCACTGCCATCTTGGATCTCCCTGATTCACATATTTTCTTATTCCTAGTTAGCACCTTTTCTTTTTCCACTTAAGGAAGTCTCAACTTTTGTTGTATGGCTGGTTTGGTGGTGATGAACTTCTTTAGCTTTTGCTTGTCTGGGGAACTCTTTCTCTCCTTTAATTCTGAATGATACCTTGCCAGGTAGAGTATTCTTGGAAGTAGGTTTTTTTCTTTTAGCGCTCTAGGTATATTGTGTGACTCCCTTCTGGCATACAAATTTCTGCTTAAACATCAGCTCATCATCCAAGGAGGTTGGCTTGTTTGTTGCTACTTGCTTTTCTATTGCTGCTATTAAGATTATCTCTTTAGCCCCGAATGGTGCAGCTCAGTGGGTTGGGTGTTGTTCCACAAACCAGAAGGTAATCAGTTCAATTCCCAGTCAGGGCGCATGCCTGGGTTGCAGGGCCAGGTCCCCAGTTGGGGGCAATGCAAGAGGCAACTGATTGGTGTTTTTCTTTCCCTCTCCCCTTCTCTCTAAAAAATAAACATTAAAAAAAAAGATTCTCCCTTTATCTCTAAATGTTTGCATGGTGATTATAATGTATCTTGGTGTGGACCTCTTTGGGTTCATCTTGTTTGGGACTGTGTGCTTCCTGGACCTGCATGTCTGTTTCCTTCCTCAAGTTAGGGCAGTTTTGTCTCTTTCTTTCATCTCCTTCTGGGACCCCAGTACTGCAAATGTTAGTGTGCTTGGTGGTGTCCCAGAGGTCCTTAAATATTCTCATATTTTTGAAGTTCTTTTTCTTTTTGTTGTTCCTTTTCAGCTTGAGTGACTTCCACTGTTCTCTTCCAGATTGCTGATCTGTTTTTCTCTGTCATCTAACTTTTTTATTTTCTTGTGTATTTTTCATTGCAGTTTATTGTATTCTTTAGTTCTGACTGGTACTTTCTTATATTTTCTATCTCAGTGTTGAAATACTCACTGTGTTCATTTTTCTCTGAAGTTTGGTGGGTAACTTTATGACGGTTGCTTATCTTTATTGCATTTCGTTCTTTTTCTAGGTTTTCTCTTGTTCCCTTGTTTGGAACATGTTCCTCTGTCTTGTCATTTTACCTAATTCTCTGTGTTTGTTTCTGTGTATCAGGTAGATCAGCTATGTCTCCCAGTCTTGAAGAAGTAGCCTTGTGTAGGTGATGTCCTACAGGCCCAGCAGGGTAATCCCTTCTGGCCACCCTCTGGTGCTCCAGGAGTCCCCGGTTGGGCAGCATACACCCTTCCATTTCAGGGGCTTCAAAGGCTGCTGGTCCACTGTGTGGGCATGGGCTGACCATGTAGCAGGGCTGAAGTATAGGGGTGTGAAAGCTTTCATCAGAGTGCAGCCATTGGCATTAGGAGGCTAGAGGGAAAATTTTCAAATGGTGTCTGCTAGGACTGGCATCGGCACGGCAGAACTAGATCATGAAAATAGCTGCCAATATGTTTCAGGTCCCGGGGAGAGTCCCTACTGCTACCTTCCTCTTTGGCAGCCTTTCCAGGAATATTAAATGTGTCCCCTTCAACTGTGGTTTGTGTCAGTGATTGTCAGCCAGTGTGCCATGAAACACTGCTGTGCTGCAAGAATTGTTAAAGCATGCAGTACCTGGCTGCTCAGTCAGGGGCACTGAGCTCGCTTCCCTTAGATTGTCAAATTAAAAAAATGACAACAGCCAACACAACAGTAGCCTCTGGTGTGAATAAATCAAAATTATACCTATATTTTTGTCAGATTAGCAAAAATATATTTTTTGGTGTGCTGCAGAATGTTAGTAGTTAGTTTATGTGTGCCATGACAGGATAAAGGTTGAAAATCACTGGTCTACGTGCTTTTCCTCTGGTGTTTTCTCTGTGCTTTCCTGATCGAGTGAGTCTGTGCATGAACCCTGTAAGAGCGGGATTTCTGTTCCCTGCAGTTCTGTACTTTTCCTGGATGTATTCCCCATTGTTTTTCAAAGCCAGGTGTTTTGTGGTCTCATCTATCTTGTGCATGTATTAAGGGTTGGGATACCTGATGTGGAACTTGAATCTGTCACTCCTCAAGGAAAAGTTCTATACCTTTGAGATCCCTCCTGACGTGGAGTACCACAGCTGGGGTGTGGTTTTTTTCTCTTAGTGGAACTGTATCTCTCCTACTGTTCTCAGTGCTGTGTCTTGTGCTCATCCAGTCTCCATCTTGAACTCCTTCAAGCCCTTGACTCCAGCAGTTAGCTGTCATAATTATCTCCACAACATGTTCAGAAAAATAGGAATTGTATTAATTCATCAATTAACAATAAATTTTCAACTTCAACTGGACAAGTGGCATGGGAAGTTTTTATGAAATACCTCTGATCATTCTAGAATAAATTGACCCTTCTGAAATTCACACTAGGTTACTTTGAATGATTCTAAAAGAGGAATTTTTTCCTAATTTTCCAGAAACATTTGTTTAAATTAAAAGAGTATATATAGTTATTTTTCTTTTATTTGGCTCTAAGTATATAAACAATAATGCCAACATTTTGGTCAGGTTTTATCATTAATCTGATTGACCTTACCCTTTTGCTAATCCTTCATTTTGTGCTATTCTATTAATTTTTCCTGTTTTAGGACAATTTTTTAAAGAATTATAATATTCTTATTTTCAGGGTCAAGGGAAATTAGTGCCAAATGCTAGCTGTGTTTCACCCAGCTGTACTCCACCTCAGTCCAGTGCTGTCCAGCCCCCCAAATCGGCCTGAAGCCCCCTTGGCTCACAAGGGCCTGCCATGTGGGAAGGAGCCAGTAATTTGCTTAGAATGAAATGTTTTAAATCAGTTCAAATTTGGGAAAAAGAAATGAGCTGAATACATCTTATGTGTGTTTTCCCTGGGATGATGAGGAAGAGGAAGAAGAGCCTTGTGTAATCTGTCATGAGAATCTCTCTCCAGAAAACCTCTCAGTTTTGCCTTGTGCTCACAAATTCCACTCTCAGGTAAACTTATCGTTTTAATATTTGACCATACAGCAGTCAACTATGCAAGATTCCCACTGCCTTACTTGAAATCATTTGCATGTATCATTATCCACTGCTGTCTCTTGAGCTCCATCGGATAGAATGCTGGGCTTTTCCGTACCACACACAACTATTCATGCCTGTTTTCCCGTACCTAGCTATGAGTTGCATTGTGCTTTCTCAGTGAAGCCTAGGCTGTAGCTGAGAGACTGACACGAGTCTTTTTGCTCCTCAGGGCATTAGACCTTGGTTAATGCGGCAGGGAACGTGCCCAGCCTGCAGGCGCCATGTTTTGCTACCAGATGAATTTCCTGGTCACTCCAGGCAGCACTTGCCTAAGATCTGATACGAGGGGTGATTGCACAAGGGAAGTTTTCAGACGCCACAGTTTAGTTTTGCCTTTTGTTATGAGCTTATATTGTGAATGGTGTGAAGCAGTGCACTCAGCATTGTGCAAAAGAAGCTAGCTAATATCAAAGCTGCAGCCAGAGAGGAAAGGACGAGTCTTCTGGCCTGGGGACTGAAAGGGCTTAAAGATGATAGAATTTTAAAGGTTACATCATATTCGTACTTATCTTTGTAGGTATTTTCTTCTAGCATAAACATGATAACCATCAGGGTGTATCCTAGGGTGTTTTTCTTGTCATTTTTCTTTCTTACCTCACTCATTCTTTTCTTTCCCCCATTATACTACATTTTAATTTCCTGAAATAAATGTTTCATTGTTGCGTAATTACAGTTGTCCACATTTTCCCCCATTACTCTCCCCTGGTATACCCACCCCCAGCCCCCACCTTCAATCCTCCCATCACCGTTGCCTTTGTCCACAGATCCTTTATACGTGTTCCTTGATGACCCTCCTGAAATAAATTCAAGCAAGAGAAAAACTGGTATAGTAAGAAGAGAAGTAGGAAAATTTCACAGATTTCAGTGTTTCTTTTGACTTTTAAAATTACTTACAAAAATAATTACTTAAATTTTATCCCTATCTACCCCATTCTTTTATGTTCTCTAAAATGTACCCATGAAGAGACTATGAGCTACTTGAAGGTGTGGTGGGTTGTAGCTGATTTATAATAGTTTGTGAGAGATGATTGTTAAAGTTTCAGGAAGTTTGTAAGCCAGTTATCAAATTGTTGGAAGTTTGAAATTTGCTGTAGTAGAAGTATCTTACCCCATAGAAATTGATAAATGCTGTAATTAAGTGCTTCTCTTCCTGTCAAGAGCTGGTTGTTCAACATTTACCAGCATAGCACTGGGACCATGTCTGATCCTTCTTAGTGCTCCCAGTGTCTTGCCCAGTAGGTGCTGCATACCTGTTCCTAGAGTCAGAAATAAGGAAGTAGTAAGAAAGGGAGTTACTGTGCTAATGAAGTTACTTGCTTAGTTGAATAACTGAGATCTTATGTCCATTTGTAAACATGGTCTTTGGGCCTTAATCATTTATACTTTGTAGGGATATTGTTTTTCTGCCTTAATTGTCTAATTTGACTTTCTGATGCCAGGGGTTGTGGGGAACTGTTGTTTATTGTTGCTTCTTGTGACAAATTTGATACCTGCTGGGCTAAGTGGCACATCTAAAGCTTGTCACTGAGAACTTTCATTCTCAGAAGTGAAAACCCTGTTTTGAAACTAGTAGTGTGTAAATGTGGAACTGTTTTACATGTCCCCAGTTAAAAAGTTAATAGAATTCAGTTACCTTGTAAGACAAATGTTACTTGGTTCATATTTGTTTTCCATAATTAATGTAATAATTGAGACTGTGAATGTGTTCCCTGACTCAGCAACTATTCTCTCTGTACACTTCAGTGCAAATGTATTTTGAAGTTACTTCAAATCTCTATTTAAACCTGCTATTTCTGTAATGGTATGTTAAATGTTTTCTTCTGTAATAAGAACAGACTAAAATGTAAAGGAAATATAAAAAAATGAAGGCAGTCATTCAGACATGTAAAATGCCGAGATTGTATCAGAATTGCAAAATTCAGAACTTACAAGGCCTTTAATAATTTTCTTGTCTAATACTTCAAAGTCATAGTCATATAGCAAATTACCTTGTAAAACAAAGGTTTCTTAGTTTGTTTCAACTGTAATTTTACTTTCTTGTGGGAAAGAATAAATGTTTCTTAACTGAACACCTATTTTATCTGTGTATGTCTGTTTAAGTCTCTATTTTAAAGTCTATTTCTGTTTAATTGTGCTTAAACTTTTTCTTCTGTTATGAGAAAGGGTAAGAAAATATCCAAGAAGTAGGCAGTTTACAAGTCACCTAGACTTGCAAAATGCCAAGGATGTCAGAGCCGGCAGGGTCCTTAATGATCCTCTAGTCTATCCCCTCATTTTACAGGTACATCTTGCCCAAGGTCACGCAGCTAAGTAGTGGCTGAGGCAGTGCTAATACTTGAAGGTCCTGACACTCAGTCACATGCTTTCTCTACAAACTCATTCTGCCAGACTGTCTGGGTGCTACACCTGCTATTCTTGGGTCCAAAGATGATGCCAGAGGACCTAACGCCATAGCTGATACACTTGTGAGGATGTAGTAGTACCATGCTCCTGAAAAGTCTTGGCCACTTCCTTAGATGCTGAAGGTAATGAGATTGTTTTCTCTTTGTGAGTTATAATTTAATAATAAAGACAACTGTAATGCTCATTATACTAAACAGCCATCCCTATTACTCTTGTGAGTATGAGGGATCCAGAATACCATTCTGCCCAGAAACCCAGTGAGAGAGGTGGAAATATTAATATCAAAACACCTGTAAGCACCTGGTAATGTCACTGCAGCTTCTGTCAGAGAATGTCTTGTGATGTTTTCCTTCATATTATTATCCATGATTTTAACTTTTTCCAACTTTCATGGAATACTTTCAAATGAGTTTGTTACATAACTCTAACATCCATCTTATCCTCCTTATTTTACAGCTGATGAAACTGAGACTCAAGTAAAAGGGAAATATTTATCTTAGGTCATAGCTACAAAGTAGCATCCTAGGATCTGTAGTTCCTTCGCTGGTGTTATCTTTCAGTACTTCAAGCTGCATCCCCATTTTGGATTGATTTTGTATACACTACAATATAGGGTGGGTTTTTTTTTTAGTTTTATTTATTTATCTTTAGAGGGGAAGGGATAGAGAGAGGGAGAGAAATATCAATGTATGGTTGCCTCTTGTGCTCCCCCTGCCGGGGGCTGCATCCCCTGCTGGGAACGGGCCTGCAACCCAGACATGTGCCCTGACTGGGAATCGAACCGTGGTTGTTTGGTTCCCAGGCCCGCACTCAATCCACTGAGCTACGCCAGCCAGGGTGGGGGGTTTTCCTTTTAAATAATATACTCCAAAATAAGAAAATGGAGCAGGAGGTAAACGTAGAGATTGGTTGGACTAGGAACGTGGTACTGAGTGTATAAAGATAATAGCGTATTAATGATAGGATGGGAGGAAAGTTTGACTGACTTTTCTGTCACATGTCTCAGTTTGCTTGGGGTGGTTCCAGTTAATGCCCGTTGTCTTGACATTATTATTAATAGTGCTCCTTTCACTCCTAACAGTGTTCCAGTCTGGATGATGAATTATACCTATGGTTAATTCAGGGAAGGTAGGCTTAGTTTTCACATGATCGAAATATAACAAGAATCTTTGGCATTTATAAAATGCTCTTGAAATACTTTGTCACATAGCCTCTTGAGTAAGAATTCTAGAACCACAGTAACTGAGAAAATTCTAGTTTATACACAGATAAAAATAACAAGTAAATGCTAATTTATTATAAAGCTATATGATCTTTGATTTTCTTCAGGAGACAGTTTTCAGACCTAATGGGCTCTTGTTCTTAAATAGGCATCATGGACCACATCACATTTACACAGTGTGTTTATAAAAATGCATTTTCCCAAAGGCCATCTGGGACTCTGCATTTGGAATGAGCATCCCAGGTATTTTGAAGGCTTGCTAAAGTTTGAAAGTCATTGGTATTAAAGTGGCTTTCTCACCCAAATCTGGGTATGAATTTTTTAATGCCATTTCTGGTATGATGTGTGATCATAAACAAATTGCTTAACTTTTCTCAACAAAATTCTTGTCTGTAAAAAGAGAGATGCTATTTTCCTGACAGAGTTATTATTGTTAAACGAATATAATCTTTGTTTCCAAAATAGCAAACCTCCATTAGTCATTTAATCTATTTGATAAAGTTCTTAAATGTTTTTATCTGTAACTACTGTTAGTAAAATGAAGGGTGGAGAGAGCATAACCATCAGTCTGACTTCCAGTTTCACATGGTCCCAGAATCTTGAGTCATAAACTCATCGCCTAAAATATCACCCTCTCATAACATTTGATTCATCTATTTGAACTATGTGAACTTGAATACTCCTTAACACTACCTTAGCAAGGTTGAATAACTGACAATGATCTAGGCGACTGAAAGTTTTGAAGGTACGTAGGAAAAATGTTGTCTCCATTTGGGAGACAAGGTCACACAACTATTGAGTAGTAGGGCAATGATTCTAATCTACATCCCTGACACCAAAATTAGTGTTTTCTGTCCATAATACCATATTGCTTTAAAAGAAATGAATTGACTACTTGAAAATCACCAGGCTGTTCCTTTGGGTGAATGTAGAAATAAAAGAAGGTTAGAGCAGTCTTAGCACAAGAAGACATATTTCTAACTCAGAATGAAGCCAAAATTATAGTATTCTTACTTTCAGGTTGATGGTAGTCAATCAATATTTTTATAAGACAAAGTAAAGATGTTTCACCTTTTCAGTTTCAAACATCATATATTGGTGTTCATTTAGAACATGTCTTCAGGGTTTATTATTTTCTAAACTATAAAACTTGAAAACCACTATTAGGATTCCAATGTTACATAACATGCTTCTGCACTGTGACTAATCTCTGTCGGTGGTGTGCTGTCTCACCTCAGGGGAAGTTGCAATGGTATAGGAAACTGGTTATCATAGGCCTTTCACTTCTCTCTTGAAATACTGTTATATGACAAAAGGAAAGACTAATTACAAACTGCAGTTATGAAGTCTGCATTCTTTTAGTGTAAGAAAGACTTTCAATTCTAAAGGCCTAAGACAAAAGCCATTTCTGATCAACAAAAGGTATAGTACTTTATTAGCAATATCAATTAAGAAGAGTGGATTGGTTTTTTTTTAAACAAAGATTTTATTTATTTATTTTTAGAGGGGAAGGGAAGGAGAGAGGGAGAGAAATATCAGTGTGTGGTTGGCTCTCATGCATCCCCTGCCGGGAACTGGCCTGCAACCCAGGGATGTGCCCTGACTGGGAATCGAACCTCAGTTGTTTGGTCCACAGGCCCACGCTCAATCCACTGAGCTACACCAGCCAGGGCAAGAGTGGATCGTTTTAATAAATTATGAACACATTCAACATTATCAGTTTATTATAAAGTATACCTAATAAGTTCAAAACCAACATACATTTATGGGTTATATATTTTTAAATAGCCAGAACCTTTCACTACTCTTTGATTAACTCTACCTTCAGTGACGAGTTGACATGCTCCTTGAAGGCATAATAGCAGCATAGATCATTATACCAGATAATGGTCATTGTGAGTGTTTATTGAATACTAGTTCATTGAGAGTAATCTTTTGGACTTTGAGTATATTGAGCAGCATAGAAAATGCTCCCTAGCCTGAAGGATCTCAGTCTTAAGTGGAAAGCAGACATCTCAGCTTCTCAGTATTATAATGCAACAACATACATTCAGTACCAAATGAATCACAGGGACAAGTGCCATTGTAAGAGTTTGGTCATTGCAAGCTGGAGGATTGGAGCTTCTGGTTGAAAATGGAGGAATGAAAGTGGATCTTGCTGACAATGACATCAAGATCCTACCTTAGATACTCTCCACCTGGAACATGGAACACTCTTTTTAGACTACATGTTCCACTCTCTTCTTTCAGTTCTCTGCTCAGATGTGATCTCAGTGCAACTGCTTTTTTCTATGAGGAAATACACCTCTTCCCCCGCAACATATACCACTTTCCCCTTGTTATCTGCAATTCAGTCATTTACTTATTATCTTTCTTACTATTCATCTTGTATGTCTTGTTTACCATTGTCTATACATTACCTAAAATATCTGGCACAAAGCATGTATTCAACAAATAATAGGAGTTGGCAAAAGTAAGTTTATAGTTGTGAGTTCATGAAACACAAAATTTTTCCTGTATTATTATTTACTTATTAATTACTATATTATTTTTGCCTTCCTTATCTTTTATTATTGTTATTTCATATCCTTACTTATGATTTTCTTTTAGGCAATGATGCAGGTAATTTCACCAATGACCAACGAAAGTGGATACTTAAACAGAACCTGCTTTTGCCCACGCCTGTGTTTACTGAATAAATAGATCTTGTGAACCAAGTAGAATTTACATAGGAGAACAGAGTAGCCATTCTAGGTGAGGACAATGGAGAGTTTTTTCCTAATCATGACCTATATATGACTTTCAACTCTATGGAAGTTTCAGTAACAGCTGGGAAAATGATAATTATCACTGATCATGCCAGTGATTGGGATTACCACTAGGATAATAATCCCGAGTCAGTGAGCCTTTTCCTGGGTCTGCCAATTTTTCCTGAACATGTAATAAAACCTGTCAAAAAGGACTTGGTTGGGCCCCAGAAATAAGGTTGTTTATCCTTTACTCAGGCACTTCCAGTAACAGAGGACTTTCTACTTCACAGGACTACACACTTCCCTGTTGTATAACCCCATTGTTCAAAAGGTTTTTGTTACCTTGAGCCCAAGACACCTAACTTTCAGACACTGGTGGTATTATCCTATTTCAGATTTATGAGACTATATAAAAGAGGTCTTCAGCCCCTTTCAAAAGGCAGGTTTTTGTTGTTATCAACTATTGGAAGATAGCTAACATCACCCTTTTCCTAAATACTCTCTTCACATTATAAGGATCCCCAGTTCTATTACTCATTCATGTATGACATGATTTCAAGTCTCTTAACCATCCTGGCTCTTCAGCTGGTGAATAAACCCATAATATGATACTTTGTCACCTATCCTTTAACCTGCTCCCATTCACAACTAAATCAAAGAGAGTCACTCCTATTCACCACCCCAATAACTTCTTCCACTGAGTCCTTTGAAAGTCCTATTAGTTTGGATATCTGAGGTTATTTAATCCTGATACTCTAATTCCTAGGGAATATTTGCCCTCTCTTGAGTGTATTATAATTGAGTCACTGCCTACAGGATCTTGCTCCTTCAGTTGTTGGGATCATGAGAGAAGAAAGGCCGATCACCTATAACCATGGTGTCATTCATGTATAAAATGCTCTGTATATTGGACTAGCATGCAATAATTAGGATTGGTTAATTCTTAAAGTGGTCTGAATTTGTGCCAAAATGGACCAGTCAAGAAGATGAAGATAGGGTGGGAACTTGAATTTAGGCTATTGACCTTACTGTGGAGCTGGTTGCAGGCTTAACCCTGTGGAGGTTGGGATCAAAAAAATCACAGCTCAGGTCAAGTCTGTCGGAGAGATACATTCATTACTAATATGTGCTGAAATGCCAAAAAAAATTAAAAACACTGTGAATTTGCATTTAGTATGTCCATATAATAAAATATATGATTTTCATTTATCTTTAGTTAATCTAGAAATTATTAAACAAATACAAAAACATAAATAATAATTTTAAAAAATAACAAACATGGATATTGCTAAAAATACAATTAAAAATGTCTTTAATTATCAGAATCTTCAATAGCTGGCTTTGCAAAAACCTCTGTAACAGCCATCACAAACAATATTGTTGTGCTCAAGGCATAAATACCTTTCACAACACTTGCAAAAGTATTTTGATAAGCCACTCATTTTGTATTCATAGCACCTAACACATCTTTTACTTTTTCTGCTTGTCAAGGGATCTACATATACATCATCATTGGAATTTCCTTCAATTTGTGTTTGAAATTGATGAAATTTCGGGTGTAAAGGCTTATGCACACTTGTAGAGATTTCTGAACACCTTTTTATTTGTTCTGATGCTAACTGTATTATGAGAGTTCTAATAAATATTCTGTGCCTTATTTTCACATTGCTGTTCAGCATATGAATAGTTGGAGCATTTATTCCTGTAATATTCAGAATTGTGTGGAACGTAACCATAGGCCATCTCCTGGTGTTCCTGGCCACGTTACATGTATCATTTTGCCCACAATGTCAACTCCTGACTTCATCTGGTTGTAATATTCTGTCAGGCTTTTGTGAATCTAAATTTACAGTGTCACTGAAATGCATACTTAAAAGTAAAATTAGTTTTTTTCCGTCTTTGGGTATATGAGATACAAGTATGCAATCTGCACCACAACTAAATAAGTTGTATTTTGGGGGGTTGTTTTCAGAAGACACAAATTTGGGGAGTAGTTGGGGTTCATTCTTATGAACAGTACCTACATATGAAAGTCACTTCTTTTTCAATTTTGAGATTAGATTTACATCAGTGAACCAGTTATCTGCTGTGCTATTATGTCATAATGAGTAAATAAGCAAGCCTCTTGGTTATGTCTGCTGGTTTGTTACTAATCAAGTAAGGACCTTTGGGCTGCTTACCAGCATATATTTGAGGATTTCCTGTGTAAAATACTTTTTAATTGACCATAGCAAAAATTTTTTATACTATTTATTGAGCTAATATATTGTCTAAACCCACATTTGCCTCTAAATTCAGGTAATATTTCATCTATTGTAACCTTCTGTCCCATAGAGAAACATAATTGACAAGTTTCTACAGTACTGAGAAAAGTCTCTCACAGCCACTAATTTGTGCATTTTCAGGCGATCTAAGCAAGTAAGTTTGTCATCAAACCTGATACAATTGTGAGTGTAAAGACAACTCTAAAAAGTTCAATCTCGCTAACATCTGTAGCCCATAAACCCTGAAAATTTAGCAGATTGCCACAATGGAAACCAGCTAGACATGAGGCCTAGAAATGCCTTTAATTCGGTTTGTGTATTTGTTCAGCATCTCTTTCTCATGTAAATCAGGTCAAGATAGAATCAATATATTTATTTGTATATAATAAGATAAGATCTAAAATATTATTTGTGATAAAGTAGTTCTAATATTCAAGTTCTGTGTTGGCATTTTTTGCATTTGGCCAAACTAACAGGAAGTTGGCTCAAAATATTCTGTGGCTCTTTTCTAATTTGTCTTATTAGATTTTCCCTCCATTTTGATTCTTAATCCTTTCAAAAAAATTACTCTTCATTGATATCTAATTCATCTTCACTTTCTTCACTAGAAATATCTCGCTCGGCATCTAAATCTTTTGAACGAACTTTGACATAGTCTGTCTCCTAATCACTTTCATTTTCACATCGGACTCTTATCATTCTCATCATTGGACTCGAGTAGGATTTGAAGTTTATCAACATCTCTTGAATTATCGAATTGGTATATTTTTACTGCCATTTTCAATAGTAAATGAAAAAAACACAACACTGATTTCCAAGTTCATACAAAAAAGTCTACACCATCACTGACTTCAGAGTTTGCAGTATATCTCAGACACAATTTACTATAAAATATAACACATCCTTATGAAACATGTTATAGCCAAACCGATGACTTAAATAATATGCCTTAACATTAGTCAAGTACAAACATACAGCTAGTCATGACCTTGAACCTATGCACCTGATGTATGTAACAATATTTAAGAAAAGAGTTTGTATCTCTCAGATCAGCCATGACCTCTGCAAGGTTAAAGGAGTTTTAACTCTTTGCCCAGTAAATATCCTATTAAGATTTAAACGAGGAAATAATCAAAATGATACATAAGAAATTTCTGTAGGATAAGCATTCTCATTAGTAGTTGTGATGGTTAGTTTTGTGTGTCAACTTGGCTAGGTTACTATCCCCAGATATTTGTTCAAACACCAGTCTAAATTTTGTTTTGCAGGTATTTTTTCAGTTAGATTAACATTTAAATTAATAATCTTTGCATGAAGTAGATTACCCTCCATAATGTGAGTGAGCATTATTTAATAGAGAAAAGATTGACTCTGTTGAGGAAGAGGAAATTCTGTTTGCAGCCTGCCTTTGGGTTTGAAATGACAGATTAACTCTCCCCTGTTGCTACAGGTGGCCAGCCTCCCATGTAGATTTTTAGAACTGCCAGCCTCCACAGTCATGTGAGACATGAGCCAATTCCTTACAATAAACCTCAATCTGTCTCTGTCTCTCTCTGCACACACATGCAGACACCTTATTGGTTCGGTTTTTCTATAAAGACTGACTAAGAGAGTAGAAAAGAGAAAGCTTTCTCAAAGACTACCCAAAGTAGACCTTTTACCAGCCAATGTAAAGTAACAGGACTGGGTTTATCCTCTTGTCCAATAAAACTAAATATATATTCAACAACACTTCCTAAGACATCAAATAATGAAAGATGGTGATTGCTGAGAGATGTCAAACAAACAAGGTAAACTCTCTAATTTCCCCATCTTACTGCCTAAAAACAGTTTCAAAACTATCCTTTGGGGGAGAGGATGCCCAGATAGAGCCTGGCAAACTCCCTTGCTTGGGAAGATGGAGCTGGGATTCCCCTGAAGTATAGGCAGTTGGATTTCACAGATCAGAATGCTTGAGAGGTAAGAGCTACATACAGAGAGAACTCCAGAGTACCACCCATAGAGCATTCATTTGAGTAATAATTAGCTAATGCATCTGAAGAAATCATCTGGGAAAAGAACTGCCTGACAAGATGAAATGAAATAATCTCCAAAACTCACACAGGGCTTGAGTAGAAGAGTAAACAATTCACAGGTCATGGGATCAAGTCCTTAGAATGGTTTCACGTCAGGAATGGCTTAAATTACCAAGTTAAGCCTTATTCTTGACCATAAAACAATTGCCAATCAATTAAAGAGGATACAAGTTATACGGAGTATGCTCTAGGATCAGAATGAAATTAAATTAGAAATCCATAACAGAAAGAGATCAAGAAAGTCCTAAATATTTAGAAATTAATACACTTCTAAATTACCCCTGGGTTAAGAAAGACAGAGTGAGAGAGAGAAGAAGAAGAAATAGTGTTTTTTACTACATAAAAAAATACAATATATCAAAATTAGTGAAATGTTGAAAAACTGATGCTAGGTATGAATTTAGTGATCAGAAGGTAATTTATAACACTAAAGGCTTATTATATTAGAAAGAAGATAGGAATGTATTGTAGTTAATGACCTCAACCTTTACCTTAAAAAATTATACAAAGAAGAACACACAAAGTAAGAAGCAGAAAGGAAATATGATCACAATAGAAAGTGATGAAATGAAAAACAGTAAAACAAAAGAGTAAAATTGATAAAAGGGCAAGTGAGTTCTTTGAGAAGATCAATAAAATTCATAAACCTCTAGCCAGAGTGATCAGGAAAAAAGAGAAAAGACACAAATTACCATTATCAGGAGTAAGAGCTGACCTCACTACAGTTTTAACAGATATTAACAAATAAGAGAACAGTAGAAACAACTTTGTGCTAGTAAATTCAACAACTTAGATGAAATGGACACATTGTTTAAAATACTGAACTACTAAAGCTTCCTTAAGAAAAAGGGCATAACCTAAACAACTGTATATCTCTTTTTTAAAATGTATTTATAATTAAATATATTCTCACTAAGAGAATTTTAGGCCTTGACTTAACTTGAGAATCTGCCAAACATTTAAGGAAGAAATAGTACCATTGTGCACACACTATTACAAAAAATTTAAGAGGATTGATCCCTGCTGATCTAAGAGACAAGAATTACTCTGATACAAAAGCCAGTTAAAGACACTTCAAGAAAAGAAAATTAGGAGCCTAAGCTGGGATGCTGAGGAGTATAGCTGGAGGCTGAGAAGAGAGCTGAAGGGCCAGCTTCCAGGATCCCAGTGCTGAATCATTTCCTTTACCGCAGAAGTTATCTTTCTCAGGCAGAATATTCCCTGCCATCCTTCGTCAGCCTGAAGGAAAGTGATAGCTTCACCTACAGGAATCCCTCTTGCTCACCCTGTGGACCTTAAGCCCGGAGAAGTATAGCTGGAGGCTATTTCAGTGACAAAGCTTAACAGAAAGCCTATAGATCAAGGAGGATCTCTGACCTCCCCCAGACACACTGTGGGCAAAAGCCAGCCTTGGTGCACAGCTTGGCTCTTTCTGCACACACACAGGACCAGCAGATTAAACCACCTGCTGGGGAATCACTGATAGCTCCAAGCAGGTTGACCAGGGCCACTCACAGGCAGTGTTTGAATTAGACATGCACCAGAGTCTGTGCAGATCTACCTAATATATAGAAACAATCTCAAAGAGACAGCCAAAATGGGAAGACAAAGAAACAGGATGTAAATGAAAGAACAAGGGAACCTCCAGAAGAACTAAATAAAATGGAGGTAAGCAATTTATCAGACATAGAGTTTAGCATAATGATTACAAGGATATTCAACAGCATGAAAAAAAGACATAGAAAGCGTTAAAAAAGAACCAATCATAAATAAAGAATGCAATATTCAAAATAAATAATACAGTGGAAGTAATAAAGAGTAGGTTAGATGAAACAGAAGATTGATCGAATCAACAATTTTGAAGACCAGTAGAAAAAACACCTAAGCAGAGCAGAAAAAAATTTTTAATGAGAATTTGAGAAAACTTTGGGACAACATGACACATAACAATATCTTTATCATGGGAATACCAGGGGGGAAGAGAGTAAGCAAGTGTTTGAGAACTTAAATAATGACAGAAAACTTCCTTAATATTGTGTATAGTGAAGGAAAAATTCACACAAGTGCAAGAAGAGCACAGAGTCCAAAACGGATGGACCTAAAGAGGACTGAGATAAGCCACATCATAATTAAAATGGCAAAGCTTAAAGACAAGGAGAGAATCTTAAAAGCTAAAAGTGAAAAACAGTTACCTACAAGTGAGCTTCCATTAAGACTGTCATCGTATTTCTCACAGGAACATTACAAGCCAGTAGGCTTTGTCATGAAATACTCAAGATGATGAAAAACAAGGACCTACAACAAAGGCTACTTAACCCAGCAAGGCTATTACTTAAAACTGAAGGGCAGATAAAGAGCTTCCCAGACAAGAAAAAAACCGATAAGAGCTTGTTAACACAAAATCAATACTGCAACAAATGTTAAGGTGCTTGCTTAAAGGAGGAGGAGGAGAAAGAGAAGGATGAGGATGGGGAAGGAAAGAGGAAGGAGGTGGAAAAAACAAATGAAAATAGTTAAAAATAAAATGGCAAAAAACATATCCATCAATAATCACTTTAAATGTAAATTGCTTAAATGCTCCAACCAAAAGACATAGGATAGCTGAATGGTTAAGAAAACAAGACCTAGCCCTGGCTGGTGTGGCTCAGTGGATTGAGTACTGGCCAGCAAACCAAAGGGTCACCAGCTTGATTCCCAGTAAAGGCACATGCCTGGGTCGCAGGCCAGGTCCTTGTTAGAGGGTGTGTGAGAGGCAACCACACACTGATGTTTCTCTCCCTTTCTTTCTCCCTCCCTTTCCCTCTCTCTAAAAATAAATAAATAAAACCTTAAAAAAAAGTAAGCAAGACTAATATATATGCTGCCTCCAAGAGTCCCATCTCAGATCAAAAGATACATACAGACTAAAAGTAAGGGGATGGTAAAAAAATTTCATGCATATGGTAAGAAAAAAGTGGGATAGCAATACTTATATAGACAAACAAGATTTTAAACCAAGGCTATACAGTAAGAGACAAAAAAAGGATGCTACATAATGATAAAGGGAACAATCCAACAACAGTATATAACTCCACTAAAGATTTTTGCATCCACCATAGGAGCACCTAAATATGTAAAGCAAATTTTGATGGACATAAAGGGAGAGAATGACAGAAATATACTCATAGTAGGGTATTTTAACACCCCATTAACTTCAGTGGATAAATTTTCCAGATGAAAAATCAACAAGGAGTCAGCAGCCTGAAATAAAACACTAGACAAAATGGATTTAATTGATAGAATATTTTCATCCCAATGCAGCAGAATATACATTCTCCTCAAGTGCCTATGGAACGTTTTCTAGGAGAGACGGCATGTTAGGACACAAAACAAGTGTCAATAAGTTTAATAAATTTAAATCATATCACATATCTTCTCTGACCACATGCTATGAAACTAGAAGTCAATCATAAGAAAAAACTGAAAAATTCACAAAGACATGGGGGCTAAATAACATGTTATTAAACAATGATTGGATCAACAACAAGATCAAGGAAGAAATAGAAAAATAACTTGAAAAATATGAAAAAGAGAACACAACAACCCAAAATCTGTGGGACACATAGAGAGCAGTCCTAAGAGGGAAATTTATAGCATTACAAGCCTATCTCAAAAAAAAAAAACCCAAACAAAGAAGAAAAGCTCAACTAAACAACCTAACTTTACACTTAAAGGAATTTAAAAAGGCCAACAATCAAAACCCAAAGTGAATAGAAGAAAGGAAAGGAAATAATAAAGATGAAAGCAAAGTAAATGAAATAGAGTCTACAAAACCAATACAAAAAGTCAATGAAGGCAAGTACTGGTTCTTTAAAAAGATGAAAATGATTGATGTACCTTTAACTAGACTTATAAAGAAAAAGAGAAGACCCAAATACATAAAATCAGAAGTGAAATAGAAATTACGACTGACACCAAAGAAATACAAAGGATTGTTATAAAGTATTATGAACAACTATATGCCAACAAATTGGACAATGTAGATGAAATGAATAAATTCCCAGAAACATTATAATTTTACAAAACTAAGTAAGGGAGAATCAGAGAATCTGAATAGACTGATTACATCTAGTGAAATTGAGCAAAAAAACTTCCAACAAACAACAGCACTGGACTGGATGGCTTCATAGGTGAATTTTACCAAATATTATGAGAAGAGCTTACACCTCTACTAAAGGAGACCGTTCTGCATGGCATGGGCCCAGCCAGCCACATCACTCCCCTTCTCAAAGTATTCTAAAAATTCAAGAGGAGACAAAGACTCCCAAACTCATTGTAGAAGACCAGCATTATCCTGATTTCAAAACCAGATAAAGACACTACAGAAAAAGAAAATTATAGTCCAATATCCTTTATAAATATAGGTGCTAAAATCTTCAACAAAATATTAGGAAGCTGAATACAGCAATACATTTTTTGTAAATACCAAACACATACACCATGATCATGGGATTTATTCCAGGAATGCAGGATTGGCACAAATTCGCAAATCAATAAATGTGATTCACCACATAAAATGAAGGATAAAAACCACATGATTATATCAACAGATGCAGAGAAACATTTTATAAAACCCAGCATCCATTTATGATGAAAACTCAGCAATGTGGGATTGGAGGGAACATACCTAAACATGATAATGGCCATATATGACAAACCCACTGCCAGCATCATACTCAATGGGCAAAAATTACAACTGTTCCCCTTAAGATCAGGAATGAGGCAGGGATGTCCGCTTTCACCTCTCTTAGTCAACATAGTACTTGAATTCCTACTCACAGGAATCAGGCAGGAAGAAGAAATAAAAGGCTTCCAAACTTGTAAGGAAGAAGATACACTGTCTTTATTTGCAACTGACATGACAGTATACATAGAGAACCCTGAATATTTCACAAAGAAACTGCTAGAATTCATAAATTAATTCAGTAGAGTAGCAGGATACAAAATTAATATCCAGAAATCAATTGTATTTTACATGCTAATAACAGAAAGGGAAATAAAGAAAACTATCCCATTCACAATTGCTTCAAAAAGAATAAAATATCTAGGAATAAACCTAACCAAGGATATAAAAGACCTATTATTTGGAATATTGTAAGATCCCGAAGAAAGAAATTGAAGAAGACACAAATAATTGGAAGCACATACCATATTCATGGAGAGGAACAATTAACATCGTTAAAATGTCCATACTACTTAAAGTATCTATAGATACAGTGCAATGTCTATCAAGATACCAATTATGTATTTCACAGAACTAGAACAAATATTTTCAAAATTTTTTTGAAATTGGTAACCATGAAAGGTCCCAAATAGCAAGAGTGATCTTGAGTAAGAAGAACAAAGTTGGAGGGTGTTACCAATGATCAAATTATACTACAACCGTAGTAGTCAAAATAGAATGCTACTGGCATAAAAACAGACATACAGATCAATGGAACAGAATAGATATCCCAGAAATAAACCCACACCTTTATGATCAATTAATTTTTGACAGAGATAGTTAAAGATAGTTTATTCAATAAATGGTGTTGGGAAAAGTGGACATACATGTGAAGAAAAAAATTAGAGCACCATCTTATGCACACACAAGAATGAATTCAAAGTGGATTAAAGGCTTAAATGTTAGGCCTGAAACCATAAAATTCCTAGAAAAAAGCATAGGCAGGGAAATCTCAAACATTTCTTGTGGCAATATTTTTTTCTGATATATCTTCTCAAACAAGGGAAACAAAAGAAAAAATAAACAAGATTACATCAAACTAAAAACTTTTTGCAAAGCAAAGGAAACCATTGACAAAAATATAAAGCACTGAATGGGAGAACATATTCACTGATACATCTCATAAAGGATCAATATCCAAAATTACTTGTTTAATAAACTTCTACAACTCAACACCCCCAAAAGTAAAATCCAATTATAAAATGGGTAAATAGGGGACTTTCAGCCAAGACGGAGGTATAGGTAGACACACTGTGCCTCCTTGCAATACCAAAAGAAGAACAACAAATTTAGAAACAAAAACCAAGAACTGACAGAATATCAAACTGTACGGAAATTTGACAACAAAGGAATTAAAGAAACATTCATCCAGACCAGTAGGAGGAGCAGAGATGGGCAGCCAAGTGGAGAGGGTTCAAAGCAAGGTTGTGGCTGGTGGACACAGCACGGTGGTGGATTGCGCACTGGGTGGTCCCACATTCACATGCTGATAAACCAGGAGGAACAACTAGGGAACGAGACAGACCACACAACCTAGGGTTCCAGTGCGGGGAAATAAAGCCTCCAACCTCTGACTGAAAACACCTGCGGGAGTTGAGGCAGCAGTGGGAGAAACTCCCAGCCTCACAGGTGAGTTCACTGGAGAGGCCCACGGGGTCCTAGAACATATGCAAACCCAACTACCTGGGAATGAGCACCAGAAAGGCTCAATTTGATTGTAGGTAACGGGGGAAGTGATTGAAAACCAGCAGAGAGTGGAGCAAGCAGCATTGTTCCTTCTCCAACCCCTCCCCCAAATACAGCATCCAAAAGCAGCTACCTGGGTTGCCATGCCCTGGTGAACACCTAAGGCTCCACCCCTTACTACATAACAGGCATGCCAAGACAAGAAAAATGGCCCAAGTGAAAGAACAGATCAAAGCTCCAGAAAAAATACAACTAAGTGAGGAAGAGATAGCCAACCTATCAGATGCACAGTTCAAAACACTGGTAATCAGGATGCTCACAGAATTGATTGAATATGGTCACAAATTAGATGAAAAGATGAAGGCTATGCTAAGTGAAATAAAGAAAAATGTACAGAAAACCAACACCGATGGGAAGGAAACTGGGACTCAAATCAATGGAGTGGACCAGAAGAAGAAACATCCAATCAGAAATGAATGAAGAACCAAGAATTTAAAAAAAAATATGAGGAGAGGCATAGGAACCTCCAGGACATCTTTAAACATTCCAACATCCGAATCATAGGGGTGCGAAAAGGAAAAGAGGAAGAACAAGAAATTGAAAATTTGAAAAAATAATGGAGAACTTCCCCAATTTGGCAAAAGAAATAGACTTCGAGGAATTCCAGGAAGCTCAGAGAGTCCCAAAGAAGTTGGACCCAAGGAGTAACACACCAAGGCACATCATAATTACATTACCCAAGATTAAAGGTGAGAAGAGAATCTTAAACACAACAAGAGAAAAGGAGACTGTTACAAAGGAGTTCCCATCAGACTATCAGCTGATTTCTCAAAAGAAACCTTGCAGGCAAGAAGGGACTGGAAAGATGTATTACAAGTCATGAAAGGCAAGGACCTACATCCAAGATTGCTCTATCCAGCAAAGCTTTAATTTAGAATGGAAGGGCAGATAAAGTCCTCAGATAAGGTCAAGTTAAAGGAGTTCATCATTACCAAGCCCTTAATATTTAAAACATTAAAGGGACTTATCTAAGAAAAAGAAGATAAAATATGAACAATAAAATGACAACAGACTCAAAGTTATTAACAATCACAGCTAAAACAAAAACAAAAATGAAAACAAACTAAGCAAACAACTAGAACAGGAACAGAATCACATAAATGAAGATCACGTGGAGGGTTATCAGCAGGGAGTGGAAGGAGGGGATGGGGGGAAATGTACAGGAAATAAGAAGCATAAATGGTAGATACAAAATAAACAGGGGAGGTTAAGAATAGTATGGGAAATGAAGAAGCCAAAGAAATTATATGTATGACCCATGGACATGAACTAAGGTGGGGAATGCTGGTGGAAAGTGGGTACAGGGTGCAGGGGAAAGAGGGGAGAAAAAATGGGACAACTGTAATATAATAATCAATAAAATATATTTAAAAAATTAAAGCACAATGATAAATTACCTCACACTGGTCAGAATGGCTATCACTAATAAATCAACAAGCAACAAGTGCTGGTGAGGATGTGGAGAAAGGGGAACCCTTTTGCACTATTGGGAATGCAGATTGGTACAGCCATTGTGGAAAGCACTTTGGAGTTACCTCAAAAAAATCAAAATGGAACTCTTTGATGTCCCAGTGATACCACTTCTGGAAATTTATCTAAAGAAACCAGAAACACTAATTCAAAAAAACATAAGCACCCCTATGTTCATTACAGCATTATTTACAATCTCCAACACATGGAAGCAGCCCAAGTGTCCATCAGCAGATGAGTGAATAAAACAACTATAGGGCATTTATATGATGGACTACTACTCAACTGTAAAAAAGTAGAATATTTTATCCTTTGCAGCAGCATGGATGGACCTGGAGAACATTATGCGAAGTGAAATAAACCAGTCAGAGAGAGTCACGTACTGTATAAATTCACTCATATGTGGAATCTAATGAACAATCTGAACTAAAGCAAAATAGAGACAGACTCATGTATGGAGAGCAGGCTGACAGCTCTGGGAGGTGGGAGGGAGGTGGTGGAGGGATCAGCAAAAAAGGAAAAAAGACTCATGGGCATGGGCAATAGTGTGTTGATTGAGGGGGGATGTAATGTGGAAAAATGTAATAAAAATAAATTTAAAATAAAAAAGAAAATTATAAATCAATATTCCCCATGAACACAGATGCAAAAGCCTTAACAACATTTTAAGAAATTTAATGCAGAAGTATATAAAAAGTATCATGACCAAATGGGTCTTATCTTAGGAATGCAATTTTGAGTTAGCATTTTTTAAAAGATTTTATTTATTTATCTTTAGAGAGGAAGGGAAGGAGAGAAGGAGAGAAATATCCATGTATGGTTGCCTCTCGTGCATCCCCTGCTGGGAACTGGCCTGCAACCCAAGCATGTGCCCTGACTGGGAATCAAACCACGATCCTGTGGTTCGCAGGCCTGTGCTCAATTCACTGAGCTACACCAGCTAGGGCTTTGAGTTAGCATTTTTAAATTAATCAGTGTAATTTATTATATTAATAGACAAGAAGAAAAGCTTAATTATTGCAGAAAAGCATTTGGCAAAATGAATATTCACTCCTGATAAAAAATATTCAACAACTAGAAATAGAAGGAAACTTAAAATCTGATAAAGGCCATTTATTTTAAAAATATCCCTACAGTTAACACTAAATGGTAAAAGCCTAAGTGCCTTTCTACTATCATATTTTCAGACCATAAGACACACTTAGGTGTTTTTTGTTTTTTAAATATATTTTATTGATTATGCTATTATAGTTGTCCCATTTCCCCCCTTCATTCCCCTTCACCCTGCACACCCCCTCCCACTCACATTCCCCACCTCTAGTTCATGTCCATGTGTCTTAAGTTCTTTAGCTTCTACATTTTCCGCACTACTCTTGCCCTTCCTCTGTCTATTTTCTCCCCACCCTCTATGCTACTTATTCTCTGTATCTTCTCCCCTCTCTCCTCCTCTTGCTCCCCTGTTGCTAACCCTCCATGTGATCTCCATTTCTGTGGTTCTGTTCCTGTTCTAGTTATTTGCTTAGTTTGTTTTTGTTTCTGTTATAGGTGTGATTGTTAATAATTGTGAGTTTGCTGTCATTTTACTATACATATTTTTTATCTTCTTAGATAAGTCCCTTTAACATTTCATAAAATAAGGGCTTGGTGATGATGAACTCCTTTAACTTGACCTTATCTGAGAAGTGCTTTATCTGCCCTTCCATTCTAAATGAAAGCTTTGCTGAATAGAGCAATCTTGGATGTAGGTCCTTGCCTTTCATGACTTGGCATACTTCTTTCCAGTCCCTTCTTGCCTGCAAGGTTTCTTTTGAGAAATCAGCTGACAGTCTGATAGGAACTCCTTTGTAGGTAACTGTCTCCTTAGCTCTTGCTGCTTCTAGGATTCTCTCCTTCATTTCTTTTTTAAAAATATTTTTATTTATTTATCTTTAGAGGGGAAGGGAAGGAGAGAAGGAGAGAAATATCAATATATGGTTGCCTCTTGGGAGTCCCCTGCTGGGAACTGGCCTGCAACCCAGGCATGTGCCCTGACTGGGAATCGAACCACGATCATGTGGTTCACAGGCCCGCGCTCAATTCCCTGAGCTACGCCAGGCAGGGCTCCTTCATTTCTATATTGGCTAATGTAATTATGATGTGCCTTGGTGTGTTTCTCTTTGGGTCCACCTTCTTTGGGACTCTCTGGACTTCCTGGACTTCCTGGAAGTCTATTTCCTTTGCCAGATCGGGGAAGTTTTTCTTCATTATTTTTTCAGATAAGTTTTCTACTTGTTGCTCTTCCTATTCCCCTTCTGGTACCCCTCTAATGTGGATTTTGGAATGTTTAAAGATGTCTTGGAGGTTCCTAAGCCTCTCCTCATCTTTTTGAATTCTTGTTTCTTCATTTTTTTCTGTTTGGTTGTTTCTTTCTTCCTTCTGGTCCACTCCATTGATTTGAGTCCCAGTTTCCTTCCCATCACTATTGGTTCCCTGTGCATTTTCCTTCATTTCACCTAGCATAGCCTTCATGTTTATATCTAATTTGCGACCAAATTCACCCAATTCTATGAGCATCCTGATCACTGGTGTTTTGAACTGTGCATCTGATAGGTTGGCTATGTCTTTGCCACTTAGTTTTATTTGCTCTGGAGCTTTGATCTGTTCTTTCATTAGGGTCACTTTTGTTTTTGTCTGGTCCTGCCTGTTGCGTAGTGAGGGTTGGAGCCTTAGATATTCACCAGGGTGGGGCAACCCAGTTGCTGGATTGTGATGCTGTCCATCCGGGCGGGGTCTGAGAGGGAACAATGAAGCTTGCTCATTGTTCTCTGTTGGATTTCAATTCCTTCTGCCGCTTCCCGAAAGCAAACTGGGCCTTTTTGGTGCTGATTCCCTTGTGGGTGGGCTTGTGTACATTCTAGGACCCTGTGGGTCTTTCCAATTAACTCTCCTGTGAGGCTGGGAGTCCCCCTGTGCCTTAACTCCCACAGGTGTTTTCAATAGGTGTTTTGAGGCTTTATTTCCAAGTGCTGGGACCTTGGGTTTCATGGTCTCTCTCGCTCCCCAGTTTTGCCTGGTTTATCTGTGCTCAAATGTGGGACCCCCTGGTCAGCCAACCACCTTGCATGCAGTGCCCTACTTCACAATCGCTGCCTCGCTGGGTCTGCCAGCCACTGCCTGTGGACCCAGGGTCTGCCCACAGCCATCTTGAGTGCTCCAGGTGCCTTGCACACCCAGTGCCACTGCTTTTTGCCTCAACCCCTCTCTGCTCAGCCGACTGACTCCGCCCCGCCTACTGGTCTGGATGAATGTGTCTATTTTAACTCCTTGGTTGTCCGACTTCCATACAGCTTAATTTCCTGTCAGTTCTGGTTGTTATTTTGTTTCTAAATTGTTGTTGTCCTTACTTTGGTTGTGCGAGGAGGTACAGTGTGTCTACCTATGCCTCCATCTTGGCTGGAAGTCACACCTAGGTTTTAGAGGAGCAGGAAAGAAGCAGGAGAGAAGCAGAAGCAGGAGAGAATCCTAGAGGAAGAAAATAGGGAAACAATTTTGAATAAAAAATGTGGTAAAATATTTAATGACAAATAACATAATATTTCATCAATGTAAATGTAAACAGAACTCAACAGCAGCATTAACAACCATTATTCCTCCCAAATTGGGGGTGGGGTTACATTTTATAGTCCAAAAAATATGGCATATTCTGGGAAAAGGCAAGGATGTCTTCTGTCACAACTTGTATTCAACATTGTATTGGATATTCTAGCCAGTGAAATAGGGCTAGAAATAAAAGTCATTCAGTTTGGAAAGGTAGAAGTAAACCCCCCTTTATACACAGGTAACATTATTTCTTTGTATAAAATCTGAAAGGTTCTACAAATAAACTATGAATTTAGCAAGTTTGCAGGATACCAAGTAAACATAGAAAAATATTGTATTTTTATACAATAGCAATGGCCAACTAGAAATCAAAACTAAAAAGCAATATACTCTAGCAACGAAAGATATGAAATACTTGAATGTATAAATCTGACAAGTGATGTGCAAGACCTCTACAGTAAAAACACCTCTGCTGAGAGAAATCAAGAATACCTTAATGTATTCGTTTTGAAGAGAAATGCCATCTTCATGGATTGGAATACTAAATATATCAATTCTCACAAAATTGATTTATAAATGCAATACAATCTCAATGAAAATCCCAAGAGCCTCTTTTTTATTTTTTTGTAGAAATGCACAAGCTGATTGTAAACTTTATTTAGAAATTCAAAGGACCTAGAATAGGCAAACAACATTAGAAAAGAAGATCACAGCTAGAGAACTTCCACTCACTGTATTCTGCACTAAATTTAAAGCTACAGTAATCAAGACAGTGGAGTAGAACGTTGCAATAGAAAAATACATAAATGGGAACAAAACAGAGTCTACAAATAAACCCAAACATTTATGGACAACTGGTTTTTGACAAAATTCAAAGGCAATTCAGTGGGGGAAAATGTTTTCAATAAATGGTGTGGAACAATTAAATATCCATATAAAAATTTTGATCCATACCTTGCAACTGAATTGTAGATGGATCCAACTTAGAACTGTAAAACCCAATTTAAATTTAAAATTTAATTTAAAAATTAAATTTTAAATTTTAAATTTAAATTTAAATTTAAAACTAAAAATTCTAGAATAAAATATTGAAGAAAATTTTTGTGCCTTTGGGTTAGGCAAAAGGTTCTCAGAAATGACACCAAAACCACAACCCACAATGGGAAATACTGATAAGTTGGACTTCATTTGAAAGTAAAAACTTTTGCTCTTCAACAGATGCTACGAAGAAAATAAAGACAAGCTATAGACTGGGAGAAAAATTTTCAAATCACATACATTGTATTTATCTAGTATGCACAGAAATGTAATAAAGGAAACAAACGCAATAATAGAAGACAAATAACTCCATACAAACACATACATTCCAAATAGGCACGCTCAACATCACCAGGGAAATGCAAATTAAATCCACAATGAAATGTTACTATACATTGTCATTATATGTTTATTAAAATGTATAAAATTAAAAAGATTGAGCATATCAAGCATTGGTAAATTGTGGGACAAATGGTACTCTCACATGCTGCTTTTGAGAATATAAAAATGCCACTTTGAAAAACAATTTGGAATTTTCTCATAAAGTTAAACACACACCTTTTATATGACGGAGAAATTTCACTCCCAAGTCTTTATGCAAGAGTATTGAAAGTATATGACTATACAAAGGCTTATATGTGGATATTCATAGAAGTTTTATTTGTATTATTCCACCACTGGAAATAACCCCAAATATCCCTCTGAGCTATTTTTACTCACTACAGTTCTGCTACAAAATATATGGATTTTTCCACACCAACACCCAGTTTTCCATCTCTCAGGACACTAGCTGGTGTCCTGAAGTTCAATTTTGACACCAACAACCTAGAGTTAGCACAGACCTCACAGATAAAGGACTCAGACCCACAAAACACACCAATTTCAGGTGACAATCACAGTTTTCTGGCCTTCCACATTTCTGACAGACTGGCTACAACTCAGGGCTTCTCTTGACCTCAGGGTCATTAATTTGCTAGAGTGGACCACAGAACCCAGGGAAGTGTTTACTTACTATTACAGGTTTGCAATTAGAATATAGAGCTCAAAAACAGCTAAATGGAAAAGATTAATAGGGTAATGTATGGTGGAAGGAGCACAGAGCTTTCTTACCCCCTCTGGGCTTATCACTCTCCCAGCATCTTGCTCTGTTTGCCCACTTGGAAGCTCTCTGAATCTCATCATTTAGAGGGCTTTTATGGAGGTTCCACTACATAGGCGTCATTGATTAAATCGTTGGCTATTGGCAATTAATTCAATCTCCAGTCCCTCTTTCCTCTCTGGACATGGGGGTGGGTGGGTTACAGCTAAAAGTTCCAACATGCCTTGGTCTTTCTGGTGATTGGCCTTCAACCTGAAGCTATCTAGGGGCCTCTGAGCCCAGTCATCTCATTGGCATATCAAAGACACCCATCATTCAAGAGCCTTCCAAGTGTTTTGGGAGCTGTCAGGATCTGGGAACAAAGATCAAATATATATTCATTATAACACAACTTCTCACTAGATAAATGGATAGACAATAAAAGGAACAAACATTTAATACATGCAATAATTTGGATAATCTCAAAATAATTATGCTGATTGAAAGAAGCAGGATCAAAAAATAGTGTATATTGTATGAATCCATTTATACAAAACTTACTTGAGATGCAGTCATTATATATATTGACAGAGAGCTGATCAGTGGTCACCTGAGAGCAGGAGAGACAGGAAAAAATTATTACTAAAAAGCACAAAGAAAAAGTTGGGGGTGATATGTTAATGAACATATCTTGATTGTAGTGATGTTCTCATGAGTGTATGTATAAATCAGTTCATATCAGATTGTATGCTTTATATATGTGCATTTATTGTATGTCAATTATATCTCAATTAAGTTGTTTTTTAAAGTGAGTTTTAAATTACGCATAGCAGGACGCTCCTTCTATCCTAAGAAGGTTACTTTAGATGCTAGAGTAAAGATGCTAAGATAAGGTCCACATAGAACCACCACCTAATTGGGTGGATCTGGGCTTCTCTAGTTTTCTATCCTAATATGCTTAGAAAGCTTAATATTTGGATCTTTCCCACTCCATTCTAATGATACTCACGGAATGACCATAGAAATGGCAATCACCCTATTCCTTTCTATCATACCTGAAAGTTTGCTACCACTTGAAAAATATAATATACCTGCCAATGATACCTTGGACAAGGGTTTGATCTCCAAAATATATAAAGCACTCACACCAGGAAAACAAAAAATGGGCAAAGAACCTGAATAGACACTTCTTCAAGGAGGACATACAGAGAACCCATAGACACATGAAAAAAATGCCCAACATCACTAGCCATCACAGAGATGCAAATTAAGACCACAATGAGATACCATTCCACACTAGTCACAATGGCCAACAAATCAACAAACAACAAGTGCTGGCGAGGTTGTGAAGAAATGGGAACCCTAGTACACTCTTGGTGGGAATGCAGATTGGTGCAGCCACTGTGGAAAACAGTATGGAATTTCCTCAAAAAACTTGAGATGGAACTGCTTAAGAACCTATGCACTTTAATGTTCACAGCAGCATTATTTACAATAGTCAAGTCCTGGAAACAGCCGAAGTGCCCATCAGTAAATGAGTGGATCTAAAAACTGATACATTTACACAATGGAATATTACAGAGCAGAAGGATAGCAAAAACTCCTACCCCTTGATGACAACATGGATGGAACTGGAAAGCATTATGCTAAGTGAAATAATCTAGGCAGTGAAAGACAGATACCATATTATATCATTTATAAGTGCAACCCAATAAACAAAACAAGCAAGTAAAATAGAGCCAGAGACATGGAAATAAAGAACAAACTGACAGTGACCAGAGGGGAGGTGGGAGAAGGATAACAAGGTAAAGAAGGGAAGGGGCAAGCAAAGGAACATAAACAGAGGACTCATGGGTACAGACAATGTTGAGGGGCATTGACAGCAGGCGGGGGTTATGGCAGGGCAGGGGAGAGCAACGGGGAAAAGGTGGGATGACTATAAATGAAAAATAATTTTCAAAAAGATAACAAAGAAACTTAATTTATAAAGAATGTCTACAAAATGCCTACATACACATAAAATTGAAAACAGATTATTGAAAGATTTCCTCCTCCAGTTAGGAATGAAAAGAAGGTAATTCAACATTTTACTCAAGGTCCTAACCAGTTAAATACAAAAAATAAATAAGTAAAGGCAAAAGATTGTGAAGATATATATATATCTGGGGTGGCACAGCAGGAGATGAGCAATGGTGACCAGGGAGGGGCGGGTACCAGAGACCAAGCTTTAGAATGGGATGGACACCCCTACCAGCTACATACCCTTGGGCAAATCCCTAACTCTCTGAGCTGCAATTTTTTCATTTAAAAAATATTTAACAGATCTTATCTCACAGGGCTGTACTGAAGGTATATACATAAGGAAAGAATGAAACAATGCTGGCTCGATGTGGAGCTCAGTAAGGAACACCTCTCTTCTTTCTTCTCTTGTTTGAAGTTCCCTCCTTGCCCAGGCGTTCTGTGCATTTCCATTGTCTTCCTGCTTTCAGAAGTTCAGCCGAAGCCTCAGGTGTAAACTGCAAAGAAGGTTCTAAGCTAGTTGTTCTCAAGGCTGGCTTCATATTAGAGTCATCTGGGTTTTTTCCTTGCCATTTTGTTTTCTTAATGGGGTCTTTTGAAGATCATAAGTTTAAATTTTGATAAAAACTACTTTATTAATCTTATCTTTTATAATATCTGCTTTCTGTATACTATGTAAAAATCTTTGCCTGTCCAAGATCCCAGGGATGTTTCATATACATATGAAATTTAAGTAATGTTTTATCTTTCAATTACAGTTGGTATACAATATTATATTAGTTTCAGGTATACAACATAGTGATTAGACATTTATATAACTTACAAAGGGATCATCCTGAAGTGGAGCACTCCTTTGACACCACACTTCAGAAATAAACCCATGCCTATCTAGTCAATTAATCTATGACAGATGATTTAAGAATATACAATAGAGTAAAGACAGTCTATTCAATAAATGGTGTTGGGAAAACTGGACAGATGCATGCAAAAAAATGAAAGTAGACCACTTTCTTATCCCATGTACAAGAACAAACTTAAATGTAAGTCCTGAAACCATAAAACTCCTAGGAAAAAAACCTAGGCAGTAAACTGTGACACTGCTCTTAGCAATATTTTATTTTTTGATGTGTCTCCTTGGGCAAGGGAAAAAAAGAAAAAAAATGGGGCTATACCAAACTAAAAAGTTTTTGCACAGCAAAGGAAACCATCAGCAAAATGAAAAGACAATCCACTGAATGGGGGAATGTATTTGCCAATGATCCATCTGATAAGGGGTTAATATCCAAAAGATAGAAGGAACTCATACAACTTAATGCCAAAAGAACAAATAATCCAATTAAAATTTTGTAAAGGAATTGAATGAGATATTTCTCCAAGAAAAACACACAGATGGCCAATAGACATATGAAAAGATGTTCATTGTCTCTAATCTTCAGAGAAATGCAAATTAAAACCACGATGAGATATCACTTCACACCTGTCAGAATGGCTATCATCAATAAATCAACAAACCACAAGTGTTGGTGAGGATGTGGACAAAGGGGAAACCTCACGAACTGTTGGTGGGAATGCAAACTGATAGAGCCACTCATGAAAGCAGTATGGAGGTTTCTCAAAAAATTAAAAATATAACTACCTTATGACCCTTCTTGGTATTTATCCAAAAAATCCAAAACACAAATTAAAAAAAATATATGCATCTCTATGTTCATTTCAGCATTATTTGCAACAGCCAAGATAGGGGAGCAACCTAAGTGTCTATCAATAGATAAGTGGATAAAGAAGAAGTACATACATATGTTGGAATATGACTCAGCCATAAGAAAAGGATGAAATATTGCCATTTGCGATAACATGGATGGACATAGAAAGTTTTATAGAAAGTGAATTTAGTCAGACAGAGAAAGAAAAATACCATATAATTCACTTCTGTGTGGAATCTAAAACCAAAATAAATGAACAAACAAAACAAATACAGACTCGTAGATACAGAGAACAAACTGATAGTTGCCAGATGGGAGAGGGGTTGGGGGATGGGTGGAAAAGCTGAAGGGATTAAGAAGCACACGTTGCCAGTTATAAAAGCCTTCATGGGCATGTAAAGTACAGCATAGGGAATATAGTCAGTAATGTTGTACTCCTGGAGGTTTTGATTTGAGTCTGTGGTACAGCTGGGCAGTGAGATATTTAAAGGCTTCCCAAGAGATGTTAATGTAGGTTCAAGGCTGTGAGACAATGTTGTAATGCTTCCCAAATTTTCATGTGCATTGAATTACTGGGGATCTTGTTAAAATCCAGATTCTCATTCTGCATTTCTAGGCTCCCAGCAGATGCTGCTGCTGTTGGTCTTGGGCTGTTAGTCCTGGGATGACACTTTGAGCAAAAAGACTCAACCCAGGTGAGCATCAGAATCACCTCCGGTTCTTCTAAAGCTGAGGATTTCTGGGCCCTACACTGGGGTGGGGTCCCAGCACTTCCCTTGCTGAGAGGCATGGATTTAGTCTGACCTTGGACACGTGAGGACAGTCTATCCCCAAGAAGCTGTGTGACCTTTGTCCTTATGTAACCATCTCCCAGGAAGTTCATTAGTGAACGAAACATATTTTCAACCAGAACACTTTTCAGTGTATAGGTCCCCAAGTGCCGATTGGAGACTATAATCTGCAGTGTGAGTGGAGCGTGACGGTCTCATTTGCATATAGCTCAGAACCTAGCTGAGGAGCCGCCTGGGTGATGAATGGGGTCCCGGGTTCTACTCGAAGCATTATCACATCATATATCAGTTTTATGTCACATGAACTGATGGTTTTATGGCCTTTCTATTCAGTTTGATAGGTCCCTTGTCACAGGCTGTTTTTAAGATGGCTAGAGGGCATTTTTGGTGGTGATGTCATAGTGATTTATAAAACCCACTTCATGAATTGGCCACACATATGTAAATCAGAAATTTCTGGGAAAAATTGTCATTGCCATCGTGTGATGAATAGGTGCATATTCATTGAGCAGGCATTTATCAAGACACAGATTTGTATTCACTTTTCTACATACTGCACGACCAAGGAATTAGCACCACATCTAGGAAATTGTCTTGTGCAGCAGGATCCCTCTAAAAGGGGACATGCAGCAGCCTGAGCTTGGTGCCAACTTGACCCTCACTGTGCTGGATGGAGCAGGGTGGCTGGCGACTCAGCTGGAGATACCAGAGCATCAGTCTGGAGGTAGAGGGGAAGAAGGAAGGGAGCAATTAAAAATATCTGAGTTCCAGGATTGTGACATTATAATATTCTTTACCTTAGTTAGTCCTCAAACATGCTGCAAGATAGGAATTATTATCTCCATCTAAAAGAGAGAAAAATAAAGTGGAAAGACTCCTCTGAAACTAGAAGCCAGGTTGGGCTGACTCCAGAGGCCATGCTCCTTCTGCTACATGACAGTGTTGTCACAGAGGAGGAGCAGCCCCTGCAGGTCAGCGGAAGGGAATAATATCATTGGGACACCAGGCCTGCAGAGAGCAGACTGCATCTGCTTCCTGGGCCCAGACTTGAACCTGTGGAGTGCTATACACCGGAAGTGCTAATGTTATTGAATGAAGGGGTTCACAAAATGTAGCTCACAAAACCTCACTGATGGATGAAATCAAATCTGTTAAATTTCTTGACTGATTGTGCAAAATAAAATTATAACTACATTTATGACTCCCCAGAAATAATTGATAAAAGAAATACAAATACAATTCATTTGAAAGAAATATATTTTATTTTGTAAGTATGTGTGCAATTTGTTGAAAGCAGACTTACAACATTTCTCCATGAACTTACTAAGATATTTTACCTAAGAAAGACCCAGATTATTTTTAAAAAATTGACTTTTGTACAACTTTCGTAAGTCACTTTGACAAATATCACGTGAGACTCATGACATTTCTGTGGTGTTGGCAAATTATTATTTAATCTACTTTTAGATGAGGACATCAAGGTTGAGGCCCACACATTGGGATCCCACCCTCAGAAACAGACACAGCCAGCAATCAGGGCACAGGCCTCCACACTCTGATCTCATAGGCTTCCCGCTGCTCAAGGAAATACCTTTTCTATTTTTTAAACTAATTTTTAATTCTTTTTTTTTTTTTTAAACATTTTATTTATTTATCTTTAGAGGGGAAGGAGAGGGAGAGAAACATCAATGTATGGTTGCCTTTCGTGCATCCCCTGCTGGGAGTTGGCCTGCAGGGAACCAGTCTGCAACCCAAGCATGTGCCCTGACTGGGAATCGAACCGCGATCCTCTGGTTCGCAGGCCCGCGCTCAATACACTGAGCTACACCAGCCAGGGCTTAATTTTTAATTCTTGACATGCAGTGTTGTGTTACTTTCAGGTGTACAGTGTAGTGATTAGATATCTTTATACCTTATGAAGTGATCACCCTGATAATTCTAGCACTCATCTGACACCATACGTAATTATTATATTATTGACTATGTTCCCTATGCTTTACTCTACATCCCATGACTATTCTTTATTCAAATATATTTTACTTATTATACCATTACAGATGTCCCATTTCCCCCCCTTTATTTCCCTCCACTCTGCACACCCCCTCCCACCCCACATTCCCCTCCTTTAGTTCATGTCCATGTGCCATAAGTTTTTTAGCTTCTACATTTCCCACACTACTCTTGCCTTCCCCCTGTCTATTTTTTCCCCACTGTCTATGCTACTTATTCTCTGTACCTTCTCCCCCACCCCTCCTCCTCCCACTCCCCTGTTGTTAACCTTCCATGTGATCTCCATTTCTGTGGCTCCACTCCTGATTTAAGTGTCCTCTTGGTTTGCTTTTGTTTTAGGTGTGGTTATTAATAACTCTCAGTTTGCTGTTCCTTCACTGTTCATATTTTTATCTTCTTTTTCTTAGAAAAGTCCCTGTAACATTTCATATAATAAGGGCTTGGTGATGGTGAACTCCTTAAACTTGACCTTATCTGAGACACTTTATCTGTCCTTCCATTCTAAATGAAAGCTTTGCTGGATAGAGCAATATTGGATGTAGGTTCTTGCCTTTCATGACTTGGAATATTTCTTTCCAGCCCCTTCTTGCCTACGAGTTCTCTTTTGAGAAATCAGCTTGACAGTCTGATGAGAACTCCTTTGTAGGTGGCTGTCCCCTTATCTCTTGCTGCTTCTAGGATTCTCTCCTTCATTTTCATCTTGGCTAATGTAGTTATGATGTGCCTTGGTGTGTTCCTGTTTGGGTCCACCTTCTTTGGGATTCTTTGAGCTCCCTGGACTTCCTGGAAGTCTCTTTCCTATGCCAGATTGGGGGAGTTTTCCTTTATGATTTGTTCAAATAAGTTTCCCACTTGTTGCTCTTCCTCTTCCCCTTCTGGTACCCCTATAATTCAGATGTTGGAATGTTTAAAGATGTCTTGGAGGTTCCTAAGCCTCTTCTCATCTTTTTGAATTCTTGTTTCTTCATTCTTTTCTGGTTGGCTGTTTTGTTCTTCTTTCTGGTCCACTCCATTGATTTAAGTCCCAGTTTTCTTTCCATCACTATTGGTTCCCTGTGCATTTTCCTTAATTTCACTTAGTGCAGCCTTCATTTTTTCATCTAATTTGTGACCAAAATCGACCAGTTCTGTGAACACCCTGATCACCAGTATTTTGAACTGTGTATCTGATAAGTTGGCTATCTCTTGGTCGCTTAAAAGTATTGGCTCTGGGGCTTTGATTTGTTCTTCTGATTGAGCCATTTTTAGTCAGGTTGCTCCTGTTACGTATGAAGGGCAGAGCCTTAGGTGTTCACCAGGGTGGGGCAACCCAGTTGCTTGGTTGTGATGCTGTATGTGGGGGTAAGGTCTGAGAGGGAAAAATGGTGCCTTCTCAGCTCTCTGTCAGATTTCAGTCCCTTCTGCTGCTTCCCACAAGCAAATTGGGTCCTTCTGCTGTTGGTTCCTGGGTGGGTGGGCTTGTGTACATTCTAGGACCCTGTGGGTCTCTCCAACAAATTCTCCTGTGAGGCTAGAAATCTCTCCCAGCACCTTTTCAATTGATGCTTTTAGGCTTTGTTTCCCATCCCTCGGGCCCTGGGTTGCATGGTTTGTCTCACTGCCCATTTTTGCCTAGTTTATCTGCCAGCAAATGTGTGACCACAGTCAGCCAACCGCCTTGTGTGCTCTGCTCATTTCCTCCCTGCACCCAGGCTCTCCTAGCCCCACACAGGCTGTGCTCCCAGGTCTGGCAGCCACCTCCTTTTTCTGCCACTCCCTCTCCCCTGGCCATGGACTCTGCCTTTCCTACCAGCCTGGTTGAATGGTTGTCAGACTTTTGTACAGTTCAATTTTCTGTCTGTTCTGGTTGTGTTTTTGTTTGTAAATCTTTGTTGTCCTTAATTTTGGTTGTGCAAGGAGGCACATTGTTTCTACCTATGCCTCCATCTTGGCCAAAGTCCCCCATGACTATTCTTATAACTGGCAATTTGTATTTCTTAATCCCTTCGCCTTAGAAAATATTTTTAAAACCTACTGTTCTGCTTTCCAAAATTTCCATATGAAAGCAAGGCAACATGTTCTCTAGTAGTTGCAGTAACAAAATATAGCCTTTCCCTCTTGGAGAGGTAAGAGATTAGTTGACTCAAGTATTTGGGAACTTCCTATATAATTTGGTGTCCAGAATGTGATCCTGAATTGAATATTTCAAATCTCTGTTTTTCTCATTTCATCACTTCTTTTCCTAAATGTAAAATCAAAGGTGGATATTCAGTAGACAGAAAAAAAGCAGAGGCTTCTGACCTGCAAATTGAGTCAGAGAAAATATATAATGTAAACAGGATGTCCCAAAAAACAAATCGGAAATGGAGATGAGAGTTCATAGGCAATCTCTTCATGCTGGAAGAAGTGGCAGGGAGCATAGAGCTGAGAGGTCTGGTTTGGGGAAGTGAATCTGGGACTTTATTGGTGTCATAGATGTTTGGTGGTTTTATCCTGAGGTTACAAGGTCACTGGGTGCAATAGAATGAGAGCGTTTCTAGTCCATATCTTAAAGGAAGTGAATTCAAGCCGTACAGAGAGGAGGCAGAATGGTCAGGGTTTAATCACCTAGCAGTTATCCACAGCACATAAGACAAAAGGAAACCTTTCAGACAGTGTAGTGATGCTGGTGTTTATGGGAGAGCGACCACATGGCATCTCTTGGTGAAGTTGTTGGTGGGACTCATATTCCAGAAGTGGTAGGGAAATCAGTGTCTTCTGGTAATTTAAATGTACATCTACAGTGTTAGAAGGAAATTGGAATTGCTTTTCAGTGTTGGTTACAGTAGAAAAATTTTTTCCTTTCATTTTAGATTAAGCTGTCTTGTTAGTGACTGAAAGAAAATGAGGAGGTTTTCTTTTTTTTTTTTTAAAATCAATTGCTCTCTGTAGAAAAATACTATAGTGTTGGTGAAGTATTCATCTCTAGGTGAAGTTGTTGGTGGGACTCACATTCCAGAGGTGCTAGGAGCTATCTGTAAACCATCTCATTGTATGAGACGCCAGGCTTTCAGTCTTCTCCTGCCGCTATTTTCAGCCAAATGGATTACTACTAATAGTAATTATTATAATAAATAATAATAACAACCACAATATGCTAAATTTAGGCCAGGTATCACATGGATTTTCTGACTTGATTCCCATGACATACTTACCAAATAGGATAATTACCCCCATTTTTTTTCTACAGATGAGGAAAGAAGCTTAAAGAGATGAACAGCCTTTCCCCAGTCTTGTGTGAAGCTGGAGTTCGAACCTAGGCAATGTGCCTGCAGTGCATTTAGCAGGCAGCTCCGAAGTTGAGGCCAGACTGGAGAACTACACATTTATTGTTTTTCCTATGTAACTTTTCTTATCATAGGCTGGTGGCCTAGAAGATAACTGTTGATAAAAAAATATCCATTTAATTGCCAAAGGCAAAGAAACAAGCCTATTTTCACACAGATGGATAATAGAATTAAGTAGATATGAACTGCTGGTAGAGCTAGCTGGTTGGAGAGGCCTCAGATATGAGGTGATAATGTCTATAGGTGTAGCTATACAGTAGAATACCTGTATTCTCATTATAAGGTAAAGTTACTTCTTTGGGAGCCCTTTCCCAACCTCTGATCAGGGTTTAATCACCTGGGTATTTACTTCTTCTCTAACATCCTGTCCACCCACTTCCTCACATTCATCTGACTTGTGTTTGTTTTGTGTCTGCAAGCAGAGCTATCTTTGTCTGGCCCACCTTTTGTCCCTGTCAAGTGACATAGAGTTGTATGTATGGTAGCTGTAAAGAAATGTTTGTTAACTTGAAATGGAAATATGTTATAGAATTTTGGGTGAACTGGAAAAATTTGTATAGACATTAAGTGAAAGGCAATAGATTAGAAAACTATCTGATACTGTAATCCAATTTTGTAAAAAAAAATTGTTCTATAGGCATAGCAACACACTAGAAAGCTATATTCTACACTATAACAGTGGTTTTCTGGATGGTAGATTGCAGATGCATTTCATTTTCTTTCTTTTTTTACTTGATTGTAAACTTTAGTGATTAACATGTTTTACTTATGTAGAAAGAAAATATCATCAATACACCATTTTTATACTCTACAATGCAGGACTGAGTCTGCTTCAGATGTGAAGAATGATGAATGAGTGCTCATGTGACCCTGTTCCTGTGGATATCAGAGAAGGAGGAAGGCTCCAGTGCAGGGCAGGTAAGGAGGAGGGGGAAAAGAGCAAGGAGAAAGAAAGGAAGGTGATAGAATGAAAGAAGGGGAAGAGCATTAGTGAGGGAAGGAGGAATCCAATTCACTAATCACTTAAATAATCATGGGACAGAGTCAACCCCTCTTAATAAATCTTATTGGCTACAGAGATATTTTGATTTGATTTTAGGTCATTAAATGAGGTCAGCTCAAGGCAAAATGGTAGAGTCCTATGACCTACTGGCCTTGTTAAATACCGCTGGTGTCGACTTTTTATCAAAAGGGTACATATTTCTAGAATGTGGTTCGTGCATCACATAGGAATTTGTGGTTTCTTAGCTTTCTTAATGAAATTCTAAGATGAGGGAAATAAATTTCAAATACCACAATTTTCTCTAACATTTAGGGATTTGCTGTTTAATCCTCACATTTGCTATAGAGGATTTTTTTGGTAGTGATTCTGGGCAGAGAAGCATGACAAAAATACTATGAAAAATGATTGGTTCTAACCATTTGGTTGGGTCACACAGGCAAATGATGATTGCTTCTCATTTGCTTACCTACAACCCCATTGAAAAAAAAATTAGCCCTGGCTGATGTAGCTCAGTGGATTGAGCACAGGCCTGTGACGCAAAGGGTTGCTGGTTCAATTCCCAGTCAGGGCACATGCCTGGGTTGCCGGCCAGGTCCCCAGTGGGGGCCACATGAGAGGCTACCACACATTGATGTCTCTGTCCCTTTCTCCTTTCCTTACTCTCTCTCTAAAAATAAATAAATAAAATATTTTTTAAAAATTTTAAAGTTGGGGAGAGACAAAAGCTCTCACTCTCATTTCCTTTGAAACAAGCGTCACAGGAACCATTTAAGTTTTCATCAGTAAATAGAAAATCTTTTACAAATATTTGGAAAATTTTTTTGAAAGAGAGACACTGAAAGTGGAAGGCTAAATCTCATCTTTAACCATCATGAAAGACCTGGGCTGCAGTGCCCATGAGTTATACTTAACTGGTGAGAAAACGGTTAGAGCCCCTGACCATTGAGAACTTGCTATGAGGGAGACTTTATAACAGTTGCCTTACTTAAGTTGTTTCTCATAATCACAGCAGCTCTTTCATGTGGTGAAATCAATGACGGATCATAATGGATCACTATAGAAAATTCCAAAAGCTGTTAAAGAAAAAAAATATCTATAGTCACTCAATATTTTTCTTCTCCATAAGACATTAAACTCCTAGGCAGGAGAGATTTTACTTTGCTCATCACCTACAAAAGGTTTCATTTCCTTTGGGATTCTAAGACGTAGAGTCACTATGGATATCTTGCAGTTAACCAGAAAAGAAGGGAGAGTCACCTGGCACCTGGCAGGACCACTACTGTCACTTCCCTGAGCCACGCTCATGTTTATCCTCACATTTTACACCTCCAACACAGGGACCAGAGGCCTGGGGAGTTTAAATAACTTGTTCAAAGCCAAAAACTAATTAGTGGCAGAGTCGAGACTAGAACTCAGGTCTTTTGTCTTCTAGTTTGTTTCTCATTGTCTCCTGTAATCTGTGTCACCTCAGAGCTGAACACAAACAATGGCTTTTATTTGTGAATTGTCTCTTTATTCTGCACTCGAATTGCCATCCTCCGGTTGATGATAGCTCTCCAAGCAGATTTTTAGCACTTTCAAAAAAGAAATCATGCTATTCCCGGTTGAGTCTTCTCTCCATTGTGTCTGATGTGGTGTTGCCAGGCCAGCAGCCTTCAACAAGTACTTCCTCAGGGGAGGCCCTGTCAATGCCAGCTGCTCTGAAACCCCTCAGAAATCTCCCAGGCAGTTGCTTTTTAAAATATTAAAAATCGGGCACATTTCCAGTAATCTTTTGTTGTTCTTGTTTATTTAATTATTGTTCAAGTATAGTTTTCTGTCTTTTACTCCCATCCCAGCCCACCCCCCAGTGCTCCCCACCTCTCTCCCATTTCCACCCCCCCCCTTAGTTTTTGTCCATGTGTCCTTCATACTTGTTCCTGTAAATCCTTCCCCTTTTCCCCTGAAATTCCCTCCCCTCTCTTTTCTGGTCCCTGTCAGCCTGTTCTCTATTTCAATGTCTTTGGTTATATTTTGCTTGCTTGTTTGTTTTGTTGTTTATGTTCCTGTTAAAGGTGAGATCATATGGTATAAGGAGCTCCTACCCTTTGTGCCAGCATGGATGGAACTGGAAAGCATTATGCTGAGTGAAATAAGCCAGGAAGTGAAAGACATTTCCAGTAATCTTGCTTCAGAATTTGTTCCTTTGTTTTAATCAGAACATTAGGAAATTATTTGTTCTATGCCATTAGTTTATTTTGAACTTTAAGGGAAATGGCTCTTCCCAGTCACCGTGGATGAGAAATAATTCATCCCAGATACAATCTTGCTATTCCAGCAGGAAAGAGGGTGGTGATTCCCTCTAGCAGAGAATGTCCTGGGCCCTTCTCCCAAGTGGCTTTTATTGGGAATGGTATGTGTAGGTATACACAGCATACAAGGATAGCTCATCAATCAATGTCAAAAGGCTATAGTCACACAAAAACAGGTATCATCTATGGATAACAATTGAAGGAACACAGAGATTTGTCACAGGTCAGGGTCTGTTAGTCAGGCTGATGCCAGAGGGTCTTTAAGACGTGTTTCATGAGATAAGGAGTTTATTCCTTATGCCTTGAAGTTAAACATCTGGTTTATATTGATAGAGCTGTACCAAGCAAAGCAAGCTTCAAAGGATGCAATGTATTTATCAGGCCTGATTCCCACAGGAACCCTTGGTGTTAGAGTTGGGTCATGTCTGCCACCTGCATTACCTGGTTTTCCAGGGAGACTTACTAGCCCTTTCAGAGTCTGCATTCTCTGAAAACACACAGAGTGGTCCCCAACACTACAGTATTTTTCTACAGAGAGCAATTGATTAAAAAAAAAGAAAACCTCCTCATTCTCTTTCAGTCACTAATAAGACAGCTTAATCTAAAATGAAAGGAAAAAATTTTTCTACTGTAACCAACACTGAAAAGCAATTCCAATTTCCTTCTAACACTGTAGATGTACATTTAAATTACCAGAAGACACTGATTTCCCAAAGAAGAAGGGAAGAGAAAGCTAAACACTACCAATGAGAGATTAAAAACAATTCCTCTGATCACAATTGCTTTTCCTGAGGGGAAAAAAGAAATACAACTCCTGAAAATTACCGAAAGCCAACAAAACAAACTATGACCAGAGAACTTCCTGTTGGTAGCATTCTCATCTCCTGTCTGAATTAGATGAGAGATTTTCACTAGATAAAATACCTTCAGTGGTTTAGAGTGGCCAGTGCTTCTTCAGTAGTCTTGATTATGAGTGTTAGTTCTCTGCAGCCCACCAGACCCTAGCAGATAAAAAACACCATTACTCTTCATCTCTCAAAGCCCAGGTATAAGTCCAAGCCTGAGGAGCTTAGATTTATAGGTGATATAATTTAGAATTCTGGGCTCATAAGTAAGTGCTTCAGAAATGTCGTCTTTATCTTCCCCCCACTGATAAGTGTGCAGATCCCTGGCACAGCTCCACCTCTCCTTGCTTGGTCCTCTGGCTATTGATGAAGGCCTTGTTCTGCCAGAGAAACACTCCTGTTTGCAGTACAAAAGGTGATCATTTGGTATTGATAAGAGAGAGAAGATTGATGCCAATGGCAGGGCAGAGTAATGTTCCTGAAGTAGTACCTTTGGTGATATAAATAATACTCTGGAGCACTTACTATATGCTAGGATTTGAATTGGTACTTTGGAAAATAATATCTTATATAAACAATTAAAGCTAATACTTATGTAATATTTTAAATGTATTATCTATTTAATCCTTTCAACATCTTTATGAGGCAGGCATTATTATTAACCCCATTTTATAGATGAGGAGACTAATGCATAGAGTGATTATATAACTATCTTGTATCTTTATGCTTTTGCATATCTTTCCTTCATATCAAACACATTTGAAAGAAACTTGTTTATATTTCTATGTATGTTTTATTTCAGAGTAGTCAGTGGGAAATGATCCCTACGGAAAACCTTCGTTATGATTTTACAGCTGTAAAATTATTTCAGCATGGCCTGAGGCCAAGACTTATAGCATGACAAAGAATGGTATGATAGAGAATTCCTAACAAAAATGAAGAAGAGGCATCTCTTCAAGCCAAGGTGCTACAGGGCACTTTGCCGAGGCTTCACCCAAGCCCAGGGCTTTTCGTTCACTGGCACTCTCTGTTATCATCAGGTGCTTCCAGTTACATTTGGTGGTCATTCCTCTTCCTCTGCTCTAAACCATGGTCTGGTCACTGAACAGAGTGACCCAGGGAGGGAGGTCTAATGCCCATTTTCACAGTGGTAATGTTCCTGTGGTCACAGACCTTTTTAAGTGTGTGGTGGTTCACAAATTGACAAATATCTTCACCAGAGCCCATTTTCTTTGAAAGGGCTACACATGGTTATAATTTACAACCAGGTGGTGATTTCCACTATCCAGGAGCCTGAGAGCATTGCAGAATTTGATGTGGCTTAATTACCTAAATCCAACCAATTTTCTGATGCAACTGGCCTGGAGTCCAGTCTGTGATTCACCTGCCATGAACAAGTTCATAGTTGCCAAAGAGACCTAAACACTATTACTTTACCTGAACAACTTTATTGATGGGATCAGTATTATTTTATGTTCTGTGTCACTTATTACTCCCATACATAAAAGGAACATTCTATGAATGCTGTCATATCCTTCAAGGCAAACATTCAGGCAGCCAAATAGCAGGCGCTTACTTAAATTTTGCCCCAGTTTTTCAACTGTCGTGGTAACAAATTCAGTCCAATTCCTGATTAGTCAGGGTATTGAAGACATTAGATCAATACTCAATAACATGAACATTTTAGAGCTCAAGAATTAAGCTCAAGAATTCGGTTTAAATATATTTCAGTCTAGGATCTTTCAAGTTTACCTGTTCAGAAATGCTCTGCTCAGATGTCAGTCACCCCTCCTCTAAGATGGAAAGGCCAATGGAAATGCTTAACAGTGGTGCAGATCATGAAAAATCCCTTCAGTGGATATGCTAGGTCCAATATATATTAGACCCTGATAAATCTGATCGGTTTTAGGTCTGGGTATTTGTTTGTGTATATTCTAATAAAGCCCAGTTCACCCTATACCCTAACAGTCTGCATTTATTTTAGTCAGGATTACTTGGTGCTTGTTAGGACCAAACCATACATTTATTTAGAGGGCACTTGTCACCACGGTTGAAGTCCTCAGTGTTCACCGGTCCACTTTTGGTGGTTGGTGAAAGGAACACAGCAGGGTAAGAATTTCCCACTGTCCTGATTCCAGACTTCTGTCTCATCACGTGGTCACCTTCCAATTGTATCCTTCAAATAGAAACTAGGTGCATTTCATTTTTTTTATTTTTTTATTTTTTTCATGGAGAAAACACTTGCAATTATATTATTAGAATTGCTCCAGTTCTTAAGATTAATCAATTCATCCCCATTAAAAATGTTAACTGAAATACAATTGAAGAGACATTTCTACAAAACACAGATTAGTTAATTCAGTCTGACGATGTGAGGCATGCTGGTGGAAGATAACTGGAGAGGCTTGCGTCAGGCTCAGTGTGTCAAAGAAAGCAGGGGGTCCAAACCTCTGGTGTCTTCAGTCCACGCTGGAAGAAGAAGAGTTGTCTTTGGCCAAACATTAAATACACAAACGCTAACAAAAACAAAAAAAATCTCATAATGGCTTAAATAAATGTATGATCTTGTTTTGGGCTGCATTCATAGCCCTCCTGGGTCACATGCAGCCTGTGGGACGCAGGTCGGACACTCTTGCTAGGGACTCACATAAGCAAACAAGAATAAAATCTCACATTTAAGCCTGCAATTATTCTATCAGCAAATGTTTTTAAACTTATTCCAGGAAGATTCAGCAGTGAACAAGACAGTCCCTGCCCTAGTAGAATTTACAGTCTCATAAGGGAGCTAGTACATAATCAAATAATCATATAGAAAAAACATAGAGTGAAAAAAATAAATGTATTAAGTTTGGAAGGAAAAATACAGAATGCCACCTCAGCCTTTAGTGGTAGAGAAAGTGAGGAATGATTGGGGAGGTGAGAAGAGAGCCCAGGGAAAGCTGTGAGCTGGGGGCCGAGTGAGGTTCCAGAAGGAAGGAGACTTCATCTGTGTCAAACGCTGCTGGTAAGACGGAGAAGTAACCAATGGATCTGGACTTTGGGAAGTCACTGGTAGTTTCACAAGAACAATGTCAGTAGAATGGTGAGAAAAAAGTCCTATGGCAATGGAGTCAAGGACAAAAGGGGAGATGATAAATAGAAATGAATTTTATGGTGCTTTACTGTAAGAAAACAGAGAAATTAAAGTTCTCCTAAAACTCCATCCCCATTCTTTACCAAACTACACAGAACTCCTGTTATACTAGGTGCATTTTAAATGATCTCAGAGATCAACCCTGCCAAATAAGCAGCCCACTTACTTAAGGCCAGGATATAGGAGGCCCCTCAAAGTGCCCATGCAGTTAAGAGCAAGATCTTTCAAAGAGATCCCATCTCACCCTAGACGGGTTCTACTGTCCTCAGTGTTTTGGTCAGATTTTCATGTCCCTCATATTGTTTAAATCATGGGTGAAAAGTTGTGCTATGCTAGTCTACAGCTAGAATCCATGAATTCTCTGTATTATGAGAGCTTGTCATGTTCTAGACAGCTGTGTGTTTCTTCTTCCATCCTGGGAGTTCGTGTGAATAAATATGTTGTACTACCAGCCAGACTCAAAGATGCCCATTTTGAAAGCCAAAGCTGAGAGACGATCACTTTGTTCTAAGGCTGCATTGTCACTATGCCTGCATTGGGAGTTTTTCAGGCACAAATGTTGTTGGGATGATTAGTTAAAAAAACATATTGATTCCTGTGGTGTTGAGTTTTCTCACATCTCCCAGTTTACATTACTTTAAACCTTCGCCAGTAGATGTCTACCTGAGGTGAGCGCAGGCTGAGCTTCCATCAGTCTCTCTCCTCTGTGAATCCCATTTCTTGCCTGTCCCAGTGCTACTTAGGGACTTCATAGACTTTTTTGATCCTTTCCTTGCTTTGTGTATCCTCACTAAGCCTCACTCATCAGAGCATTTACCACAGATAATTTCCCTCAGCCTGTGTATTGAGGAAACCAGCCCTTTTTATGTACTTTCATTATGCACACTCAGTCTCATACACATCTCAGAGCACTAAGTGTGTGACTAAGTGTGTGACTACTCTTGTCCTTTTGTGTGTGACTAAGTGTGTGACTACTTTCGTCCTTTTCTCCCAAACACATCCTACTTTCTCACACTTTTCATCATCTACTCCTCAGAGTACCTACTCTCAGGAAGCTCCTGCTTGTAAACATCATCCCTTCTTCCTTCTCCCCTCCATGGCTTGGCTCCACGGTTGACAGAGTAAATAGTAGCATAAATAAAATTTACCTTTGTGATGTTTTCACTATAAGTTTCATTGCCTTTCCCATTATACACACAACACTGTTTGATAAGGCTCAAAGTACATATGTGCATTTAGAGGGCTCAGAGGTTTCTAGACCCATCCAAATTAAACTGATGGAAGAATTTGAGCCAGGAAATGCAAGAACATTTAAAGAGAGGACTTTCTCAGAATCCTTCACATTATACCACTGGCCATGAACTAATCTTGATTCAGAGAAGTGGAGTCACTGTGGAGGTATAAAGCTATTTTTCTGTGGCCTCTTTCATCAGTGGAGGAAAACCTAGTCATAAAGAGTGATTTCTCTTCTAATTCCACTCTAGCTCCTAAGGCACATGTGGCAAACACAAGGCCTGTGGGCTGAATCCGGTCCTCCACCTTGTTTTATCTGGCCCAGCACCTTGTTTCTACCCAGTGGTAGCGCCAAGCTCCTTACCTCTAGTTAAGGAGTAGTTACATTTATACAGCCCTAAAATTACATTCAGCCCTTTGAAGGCAACAGTGAGGCTGATGTGGCCCCTGGTGAAGATGAGTCTGACACCCCTGTCTGAAGGGGTTGTATTCTGGTCTTTGTAACTTACATATACTCCTGTCCCTACAGAACATATGGTTTGATTTTTTAAGGGTTTGACAAAAGGTGAAATAATAACTACCTATCATTTCAATAAGAAGGCAATTACTTAACACAAAAGACATTTATTACAACAGAAATAATATGTGTCAACTGAAGACAGGACCCAGCTATGGCTGGTAGATTTATCTGGGCCTTCTCAAATACTCTGTCCTTCTTTAACTTACCGTTATAATTCTCAATATGTATAAATGGAATTTGAAGAAGTCACCTAATTTATTGAGATGCCACCTGATTTATTGAGAATTTTTTCTGGAGAAAGTTCTAATAATTTTCCCCTCAAAAAAGACATAAATGTTTGTGTCCAAAGATGGGTATGTTTTTCCTCCAAAGTGTATTATGAATCCAAAGTGATTTTGTATTGATCATCATGTCTCAGCCAGAAGAATGTTTTGATTTATTATGTAACTTGGACTATTTAAGCAAGTAGATCCTCACTCTTCTATTTGAGTCTTTGAATGAAAAGAGCCAATAATAGTTAAGCTCTACTTTTAGTAAAACAACCTGGAAGAGAGGGGTTTATTGGGGAAATGACATTGGACTGATGACCAGGAATGCACATGATGAGAGCGAGGAGGAGGGACAAGCACTGTAAGAGACCTGAGAACAGGTCAAGGACCAGGAATGACACAACGGTGATTAAGAACAATGTCCTACACTATAAGAATAATATCTGTTTGTCTTTCACAAAATTTTAGTTTTAAACATTATTTTCTCCCCAGGGGGTTCAAATAAGTCAGTTTTCAAACTCAAATAAAAGAAATGATTCCATTGATTCAGTGGGTGGGAATCTATGGGAAGGCTGGGAACTAGCTATCACTGAGAACAAAAATAGACTTAATAACAAAAAAATCTGTTGCATCAGCACAAATTTTCAATGTCTTCATAAACTGTGTGTGTTTTACATGATTAAAACAGCTATTATTATGAATTTTAAGACTAATGGGCACTACCTTACTTTTAAGGGGCATGATTCTATAAGGGGAGACCACCCTCTGGGTAGTTTACCAATACTTGTTCTTCTGTAGAAGTCTGAAATTTTACACAATCAATAACAATAAATGAATCACTCATCACTAGATGTGGTAAATGACTCACAGCAACTGTTCTTTTTTTAATTACCATAAACTTCTGGCACTAATTCTTACAGAAGACAAGCATATAACTAAGTGGTACATTGTGTCTCCCCCTTGTGAGCCCTGCTGCTTGTCTGTCCTGAGTCTGCCAACCATACCCCAATGAGGACTATGTGAATCTCTTCTCTCAGAGTTTTCCCTAATTAGTGAAACTCCTAAGCCTCACTCATAATGATTTTTCTTGAAAATCAACTCTCAGCCTATAGTGGGAGGAAACCTACCTTTTTCATCTAAGTGCTCCTAGTATCAGGCAGTCGTCAGCCTCTCATCCCTTTCCTCTCAACCTGTCTCCCCGATACCCCCACAAACACATTCTCACATCCCCACTATTTCTACCATTTACTCCTCAGCCATGGTATCATCTCCCAGGTAGAACTTAGTCATAGACAAAACTTCTACTCTTCTTCCTTTTACTCTCCCCACCAAAGCTTGAGTTCCAGGACTGACTTTTGACTAAATAATGTGAACCTCACCTTGTTAATTTTTCTACCTTAGATTCTATTGTCCTTCCCATTACACAAACACTGTTGGGTAAGGCTCCAAGTGGGACCACTTCTGTCTGTGTGTGTGTGTGTGTGTGTGTGTGTGTATTTAAATTAGAAGTCTCAGAGATTTCTGGTGATCTTTACTCTCCAAAATAATCTAATGATGGCATTTGAGGCAGAAAAAACAAGGACATTTAAAGAAAGGGCTCATCCTTAGAACCTCTCAAATTATATCACAAGTAAATCAAATAGTGATCATTTATCAGACAAACACTATCATTGTAAAGTCATACATTTATTTTCTTGTTTTTTTCCAATCTATTTAGTGCCTGAATGGAGTTTCTGTTCATAACCAGGGCCCTTCTCTTCTATCTTTATTCCATATACTAAAGGGTTAGGTCCGAGGCTTTGTTTTAACCTTTTCTTTCCCCTACAGCTAATGTGGTGATACTTCTTCTATTTGGGATTTGCCCAAAAGAAAAATAATAATTCTTCTCACTTAAGTGAGAGAAGACTTATTTAACTAAAGTCGCATTTAATACTTCAAAAATAGTGTATGTGATGCTAAGATAAAGGTCCTGTGATGACTTACTAGAAACCAGTGTCTTCCCAAATGCTCCACATTATGTTTCTGCTGCACAAATGTGCAGGAGCTCTGACTCCTGAAATTCAGAGAGTGCATAAGTAAATAAAAGCAGTTGGTATGTAGGTTTATAACAGATAATACACTGGTAGCTCCAAATCTTTCTCCTTTGAGGTTAGTTTTATGGTTTTTATAGACTAGAAATTTGTTGTTCAGAATGTCTTCCATATACTTATTCATTGATTGGTTAAATATGTGTAAGAAATGTTCTTCTAATTGCTAGTATGTGAATAAGAAGTATTAACATTAGCTATTGGGAAAGCTGGGGCTCTCTATTACCATAATGCCTTGATTTAGGTAATAAACAGCCTAATTATTTATTATTTAATTATTACCTAATTATTTAGGTAATAATTCCCATTCCTTGGGAATTAGGAAGTGGACATACATATATTTTAGCTTAAAAATAGAGATACTTAGAATAACACTGTTTTTACTTATTGCTAAGACCCATCTCCAGTATTCCCCTTGAGGGATAAATAAGGCCTTATACTGCAGTAGAAGTCCACTTTCTAGCTCAGGGTTTTCTGTTCTTGGCACTTGACTGATACTCTTTGTGTGGAATAATGCACATCCTTTCCTGTGCATTTCAGGATGTTTCCTAGTATCTGTGGCCTATATCCACTAGATGCCAATATCATCACAACCCCACAACTGTGACAACTAAAAAAAATTCCAGACATTTCTAAATTATCTTGTTGAGAATCACTATCCTAGTATAAAAAGTAGGTGGAACAAAAATATTGAACAAAATATTAGCAATTGAATTCAACAATGTATAAAAAAGTTACATACCATGACCAACTAGGGTCTATCTCAGGTATATAAAGTGGGTTAAAAACCCCACTAATATAATCTATAAAAAACCCACTAATAAAAAAAAAGCTCCACTAATATAATCTATCATATCAACAGGTTAAGGAAGAAAAATTACTTAATGATCTCAACAAATACAGACAAAGCATTTGAAAGAATTCAACACCCTTTCATGACAAAAACTCTTAGCAAACAAGGAATAGAGGGGAAGTTTATCAACTTAATAAGGAACACCTACAAAAATGTATGGATAACATAATTAATGATGAAAAACTCAAAGTTTTCCTTTAAAGATCAGGAACAAGTCCAGCATGTCCTCTGCTTTTCAGCATCATACTGGAAGTCTTAGGTAATGCGATAAGACAGGAAAAGAAGATAAAAGGTATATAGATTGGGAAAAAAATAAAACTGTTTTTTGTTTGCAAATGAGATGATTCTCTATGTAGAAAATCTGACAGAATTCACAAAAATACTCCTGAACCTTATAAATGATTATAGTAAGTTTTCAGAATTCAAGGTTAATATATAAAAGTCAATCACTTTTACATATACCAGCAATAAAATCTTTAAAAAAATACTATTTATATTAGTTTACAAAAATTAAGTACTTAAGGTATAAATCTAAAAAAATATTTACAAGATTGTCTTAATCTGTTTAGACTACTAAAACAAACTACCATAAACTGGGCAGCTTATAAAAAAAAAACAGGTATTTAGCACCACAGTTCTGGAGCCTGAGCAGATGAAGTTAGGGGCCCAGCACAGTTGGGTTCTGGTAAGAACAGACTGCCTTACCAGATTTGGGTTGCAGACTGCCAAATTCTCCTTATATCTTCATATGACAAAAAAAGAAAAAAGAAAAAAAACAGAGACAGGAGTCAACTTCTCTTGTGACTCTTAGAAGGGCACTAATTCTATTCATGAGGGTTTCATCCTCAAGACCTTATCTAATCTTAATGACTTCTTAAAAGCCCGATCTCCTAATACCATTACATTGGGAGGTAGGGGTTCAACATGAATTTTGGTTGGACACAAACATTCAGTTCATAACAAAGATCTATAAAAGGAAAACTATAAAACTGATGAAAGATATCAATGTAAAACCAAATAAATGAGATATGTTATGTTCATGGAGAGGAAGACTCAATGTTGTCAAGATGAGAGTTTGTCCTAACATGATCTATAAATTCAGCACAATCCCAGTGAAAATCTCAGCAAGTTGTTTTGTGGACATGAACACACTGATTCTGAAGTTTTCATGGAAATACCAAAGACCCAGAACAGTGAAGAACGAAGTCAGAGGACTGGCACTACTCCACTGTAAGACTCACTGTAAAGCTCTAGTAAACAAGGACAGGGCAGTGTGATTTTCATGGAAGAATTTTTAAAAGGTGAATAGAACAGGCTATATACCTCGGAAATAGACCCACATACATTTAGTCAAGTGATCTTTTACCCAGACACAAAGGCAACAACATGGAGAAAAGATAGTCTTTTCAATGAATGGTGCTGGAACAACTAGACATCCACACATAAAGAAATAAGTCTGGACACAGCCCTTATACTCTTTCTCAAAATTAACCCCAAATAGGTCACAGACATAAAATTTTAGTAGAGAATATGGGAGAAAACTCCGTTGATTTGGGGTTTGGTGATGACTTTTTAGAAACAACACCAAAGATACAATCCATGAAAGAAATAATTGTTAAGCTGCACTTCATTTAAATAAAAAAACTTATGCTCTTTGAAAGATAAAGTCAAGAGAATGAGAAGACATGCCAAAGATTGGGAGAAAATAATTGGAAAAGACAAATTTGATAAAAGACTCATCCAAAATATACAAAGAACTCTTAAAACTCAAAATAAGAAAATAAACAGCCTGATTAAAAATGAGCCAAAGATATGAACAGACACGTTACCAAAGAAGATACACAAAGGGAAAGTAAGCATATGAGAAGATGTACAACATCATATTTCACTAAGGATTTGTCAATTTAAAAAATAAAATTTCAGTAAAAATCTATGAGAAAGGCCAAAAACTCATAACACCAACCACACCAAATGCTGACAAGGATGTGGAGCAACAGGAACTCTCACTCATTGTTCTTGGGGAAGCAAAATGATACAGCTGATTTGGAAGACAATTTGGCAGCTTCTTATGAAACTAAGTAAACTTTTACCATGTGATCCAATAATCATGTTCCTTGCTACTTACCTAGTGGAGTTGAAAATGGATATCCACACAAAAACTTGTACACAGATGTTTATAGTAGTTTAATTCCCAACTGACAAAACTTAGAAGCAACCAAGATGTTCTTTAATAGGTAAATGGATAAATAAGCCAGTACATCCAGACACTGGAATATTGATCAGTACTAAAATGAAATGAGCTATGAAGCCATAAAAGACATGGAAGAACCTTCAATGCATATTACTAGGTAAAAAAAAAGCCAATCTGAAAAATCTACATATTGAAACCTTCAACTATAAAACATTCTGGAAAAGGCAAAACTGTGGGTACAGTGAAAAACATCAGTGGTTGCCAAGAATTGAGTGGGGAAGTGATGAACAGGCAGAGCACAGAAATTTTTTTAGAACATGAAATTATTCTATATACTATGATGTTGAATACATGTCATTATATATTTTTCAAAACTCATAGAATGTGCACCATCAAGATTGAACCCTAATGTAAAGTATGAAAGTTTTGAATGACAGTAACATATCAATATAGATTAATTGATCATAACAAGTGTGCCACTGTGATGCAGGGATGTTGATAGACGGGGACTGTGTGTATGAGGGGGCCAGGGGTAAATGGGAACTCTGTAATTTCTGCTTAATTTTGCTATGAACCCAAACTTCTGTAAAAATAAAGTTTATTGATTAAACAGGAAGAATGTGAACTATCCTACTCTAGAGATTCAAAAGACAACATGTGATGCTTATAGGGGGATAGTCACTATTTGAAATTGTGAAGAACTAAATACCCATTCATGGACACACATTCTGACTACTTCAAGTTTCTTTTTCTGTTTTCTGTCTCAAACTTTTCATCTCCCCAATCTCATCTTATGAATAATAAATGGTCAAAGATCACTGAATAATGTATAAGTTTCTTAAAAAAATGTCCTGTTCTCTTTGTATTTTAGGTGAAAATATCATGGTATTTCAGGGACTTGAGTAGTAAAAATAAAGCAGTGTTCAGCCTTATTTGGATGATTCCCCACATGGAATATTTTCTCTCCCAAAGGCAAAAGTTCAGAAAAAAAGATGGTGTGTTTTGTTGTAAACATGAATAAAAAGAGTTATATGTTGAACTACATGACAAAGCCAGTAGGTAAAACATTTAGGATATTTGTCATTAAATGTGGACTTTTGTCAAATATGGATATTTGTCATTTTTAGTGGAATTTTTGGCATGAATAAGCCAATTCTTTTCTAAAAGAGAAACAAATTTTGGAGAGCAAGAGCTTGGCTGCAAATGTTATAATGGGTGTACAGGTAAGCAGGAGAGGAGGGAGCAGTACTATACCACCTGACTCCTGACCCCACACCAGGTTGCTACATTGGTATTAACACCCTCTTATTAGAATGAGATTCTGAACACCAATCATACTTCTCTGGTTCTTCCAAGCACAGAAATGTGGTGGCCTGGTCAGTGGAGCCGCGACTGGAAACATTACACAGTAAATGGTACAAGCCATTCCAATTTGGAGGGAGAGCATACCCAGAATTGTAGGAGTATTCCATGTTGGATCCATGTAGAAAAGAATGGAAACATTGGATGTTGGATACATTTTTTATCTTTTTAGTTTTATTCATACATTCAGGAACTAAGACTTCTATTTTGTTATTAATTGCCTGATGTAGAGTTGAAATGAACTGTCTAAAAATGATGAGTGTGAGTTCTGGCCAAGATGGAGGCATAGGTAGAAACACTTCTCTTCCTCATATAACCAAAAGGAGGATAACAAACAATCTAAGATCAACAAACAACCAGAAGTGTCAGAAAATCATACTGCATGGAACTCTGACAATCAAAGAATTAAAGAAAAAATCATCCAGAACAGCCAGACCAGTAAGAACCTGGGGAGAGGCAGTGGACCATGCAGGCATGCTGGCTGAAGGTGAAACTGAGACTCAGAACTGACTGTGAACTATGGTGGTTGCCACCGTGGGAGAAACTCCCAGCCTCACACAGAGTTGGAAAATGGGCTAGAGTGGAGCAGGGAGCTGCACTGTTCCCTCTCTGGCCCCTCCCACACAATCACTACCACAGCGCAGCAAAGAGGGTTGCCCTGTTTGGGGGAATACCTAAGGCCCCACCCCCTTACAACTTAACAGGTGCCTCAAAACAAAGAAATAGGACCCAAATGAAAGAACAGAGCAAATCTTCAGAAAGAGAACTAAGCAATGAGGAGATAGCCAACCTATCTGATGGAGAGTTTAAAGTCCTGGTAATCAATATGCTCACAGAACTGATTGAGCTGGGTTGAAAAATGAAAAAACAAATGAAGGATACCCAAAATGAAATAAAGCAGAATATTTGGGGAACCAACAGTGACAGGAAGGAAACCAGGACTCAAAGCAACAATTTGGAACAAAAGGAAAAATTAAACATCAATCCAGAACAAAATAAAACAAGAATTCAAAAAAGTGAAGAGAGTCTTACAAACCTCTGGGACAACCTGAAACATTCCACTATCCAAATCATAGGGGTTCCAGAAGGAGAAGAACAAGAGCAAGGAATTGAAAACTTATTTGAACAAATAATAAAGGAGAACTTCCCCAGTCTGGCAAAGGAAATGGACTTCCAGGAAGTCCAGAGAGTCCCAAAGAAGTTAGACCCAAAGAGGAACACACCAAGGCACATCATCATGAAGTTACCCAAGATCAAAGATAAAGAGAGAATCTTAAAAGCAGCAAGAGGAAAGGAGAGGGTTACCTACAAAGAAGTGCCCATAAGGTTATTAGCTGCTTTCTCAAAAGATATCTTGCAGCAAGAAGGAACTGGAAAGAAGTATTTAAAGTCATGAAGGGCAAGAACCTACATCTAAAATTCCTCTATCCAGCAAAGCTATCATTTAGAATGGAAGGACAAATAAAGTGCTTCCCAAATAAGGTCAAGTTAAAGGACTTCATCATCACCAAGCCCTTATTATATGAAATGTTAAGGGATTTATCTAAGAAAAGGAAGATCAAAAATATGAACAGTAAAATGACAACAAACTCAAAACTATCAATGAATGAACCTAAAAGAAAAGAAAAACAACAAAAAAAAAAACTAAACAGACAACCGGAACAGGAACAGGGATTTCAGTGGGGAAGGGGAAGGGAGGAATAGGGGGCAAAAGGTACAGGGAAGAAGAAGCATAATTAGTAGGCATAAAATAGACAGGGAGAGATAAAAATAGTATAAGAAACAGAGAAATCAAAGAACTCATATGTATAACCCATGGATATAAACTAAGGCAGGGAAATGCTGGAGTGTTGAGGGGGCAGGGCAGAAGGGGATAAAGGGGAAAAATTGGGAAAACTGTAATAGCATAATCAATAAAAAATACTTAAAAAACAAACAAACACAGGTGTTAACCTATATGATTCCATAACAATAGATGACTTATTTTCCTCCCAGAGACATTGGTAATTGGTTAGCCTAGAATAAATGATTGCAGATTTCAAGGTGCAGGGGCTGAGTGGTCATTCATGCTACAGTTAGAAACAGGTTCATTTATTCTATGTTGGATCTTATATGAGGCAGGAGAATGAAGATGTCTCCCTGTGGTTTGGGGAAGCTGTAAACATCGTCAGTTGATGTCTCGTTCCTGGCACGTGATTCTGCGGAGAGGGCTTGCACTCAGGGACTGGCCCTGGAGAGACCAGAAGGCTACAGGAAGAATTTACCACCTGTCTTTGGCACTTGCTGCTTTCTGTTCCACTTGGCTTCTCCAAAGACAAAAGCCTCCTCTGTTTTTTTTAACTCCGAGTGTTTCATGGAACTAATCACAGGATAATACAACTCATAGTGACATCTAGGACAGCTCCTATGGCCCAGAGCCTGCTGCAATGGTGTAAGCTAGTTGATTCTGGTTTACGCAATGGGCAGGCCTTACACCGCGTCACCCCTTCCTTCTCATGGACACTGCAATAAAAGGTTCTTGCCTGTCCACCGCCCTCTCTCTCTGCCTGCTGGCAGATTGCAGGGCTTCCTCGTGCGCCCCCACCACTATCCCCTGCCCGCCATGGTATGGCATGACCTGTCTCTTTGGGTTTTTTTTTGGATCTGTAAGTATGAGAAAATATCTTCAGTGCAGCCATCTCCTAATCTGTTAGCCTTACCATCCCCAAATAGTGGTAGTGATCAGGAGAGCGATCACTAGACCACCAAGGCTGCCCGAGCGGAGGCAACATATATGTGCGTTAATGTCTAAGGAATGTTCTAGATGGTGAGCACTCTTGGGACGTGTGTGTGTGTTGGATTACAACCTCCTCAGAAGCTTCCTGGGTATGATCTGAAACCAGCCCCTTAACTCAGAAGGCAGGGAGAAACCAAAGGAAAGGCAGACCGATTCAGACTGGTAGGCCTCAGAGTTAGTAAACAAAGAAACTTACTTACAAGACTTGTCTCAAACAATGACAAGACTAGTAGATTTCCGTGCCTACCAGCCAAATATTCTAAGTTTATGTGGAGGCTTTAACTAGGGACAGTCACGTACACAGGAAACCTTAACAGGCTTCAGTCATGTGCCCAGGATTCACACTGCATTGCTATCTCAAGGCTGTGTCCTTGGGCAGCTTCCTGCACGGAGGAGGCTAGTAGGGAGCCCATTCCAGACACAGGCAGGCAGTGGGGGGCCTCCAATACCTGGGTTCTGCTCACCAGTCAAACCAGAGGTCATGTCTTCTGAACGTGCTTCCCCAACCATGTGAATTTACTTCTCTATACCTCTAGTTCCAAAAACAAAGCCCAGAACAGTGAGACTCGATCCTTGCTGAAGAATGGGGGCTGACGGGGAGTGCTGGGGAGGAAATGCAGACAACTGTACTTGAGCAACAATAATTTTAAAAAAAGAATAAAGCCTAGTACCAGAGGCAGAAGTGGATGGTTGTTAAAAGCATGTGGTCTATGTAGTCACACAGCTTGAGTTCAAATCCCAGTATCCCCACATCCTGGCTGTGTACTAAGAAAGTTTCTTGCAAGTTAGTAAACCTGACTATGGCCCATTTTTTCCAGCATAATGGTAAAATGCACCTTTTAAAAAAGAATTAATCAAAATAACACATGCAAAGCACGAGATTAGTGCTCACATAGTTTATGCTCAGTGTTAACTATCATTACAAGGCCTGTTGTGTGCATCGGGGTTGGTGAGGGAGCTTGAAATCTATTTGAAATGTCCTTCACTGGATGGGTGGGGGGAGTAGAGGGTGTAACAGGTACAAATGATCATGGAAAAATACAATAAAATAAGTTAAAAAAGAAATCTTTATCAATGCTAGGTCTGTCTTTGTACTACTCCACCTTAGAAGAAAAGAACAATCCGATTTTCTATTTTGGTAATTCCAAATGTTATAGTTCATTTAAACTTCAGATGACTGTTCATGGACAGGGATAGGCACTGTTAGTTGCCTATCAATAATCTGCAGAGGCCACATCAATAATCTGTGTTATTGCTGAATAGGACTTCGAAGGCATTTTATAGTCTCCATGGAGGGTATGGGGTGTGGTTAGAAGAGAAACTTCGCACTCCAGTTCCCTTCCAAATTCTCATCACAGATTCCCAGCATCTCAAAGTCCCACCACCCAGCTCCCTTGCCTCATATTTTTTACTTTTGACAGTCCCCCAACTCTGCACCTGTCCAGGCGCTGGCTTGTCCTTTTGATTTTGTATGGGAATCATCACAAGTCAAAACTACATGACCTGGCTGTCACAGACCAACCAACAGGAGCAAGAATCCTCCTTTCCAGAGAAACTTCACTCTGACTAACTGGGGCCTGCTGCAGAGCTCCTAGTCAGGTAATAGACCTCAAATGTTATCTTTCTCTATAGGCCTATTGGGGTGATCAGTTATAAGGTATACAAACATCTAATCACTATATTCAGTACACCTGAAACTAACGTCAACTATGATTAAAAAATTAAAAATATTAAAATAAAAAAAGAATGAGGTGATGATGGTAGAGGTGGGATGTTGATCACAGTTCTCCTGATCCTCTCCATAGCTTCCCCATCTCAGCACATGTTTGTTGGAGACTCCCTGCAGAGAGAAAAGACCAAAGACACAAGCAAAAACTATCTTTATTATGTGGGAAACAGGGTGTCATGGGCAGAGGGGTCTTGAGAAATTTCAATCTGAATGAGAACTGGTAGAGGTTTCCTGGTTTTATTGCCTTCACAGTCCCCAGTCTGAGATGTTGGTCTCCTTTACTTAGAGGAGGTGGTAGGGTGGCCAGTGGTCCACCCTACACCAGTGTACTGACAATGGCATGTGGTTTCCCCCTGTATATCCTGGGTACCACAGGCATAGCCACATGAGCATCTGGTGACGATGTACCCTGCACGGCATGAGATAGGGACAGAAAACTACAGCTCTCAGAATTGGAGAGAGGCCTTCCATGAATTACCCTTAGCCTCCTTCCTTCTGAGAGGGTAGAAACAGTGTGGGATAGGTAGGAGGTAGATGGAGTAGGAGGTAGAGGACATGGCAAGGCACTGGAGAAAAGAAAAGGTTGCAGTAGGTGAGATAAAGGAAGGGGAGAGGAAGTGGAAAGAAACCTCCAATTCCTAAGTTGCCCCTTGGGGGGGAAGGGTGGAAAAGAAACTAATGGTACTGAAGTTGTGATTCAACCCAACAATATTACAGTCCTCAAATTGGGGGCAATCTGCTGGTAGCCTGAGCCCAGGAGCATGAGAATGGGTCTGGGGTGAGCAGGCAGCTTTTCCTCGTGCAACTACTCAACCTGAAGGGCAGGATGGCCTACTACTTTCATTAGTGACGCTGGTATACAGAAGGGCTGGAGCCCAAACTGGCCAGACCCTTTCCCCAGACCCCATATCACCTTTATGCTCATACAAAGGAGTCACTGTGTCCAGGACTGAGTAACTCAACAGCTGTGTGCTGTTGGCAAAAGTATGTAACTTTCTGAAGCTTCGGTTCCTTCTTTTGTAAACTAGAAATAAGAGTGCCCCCTTCACAGAGTTGTACTGAGGAGTTAATAAAATAAGGATGGAATACTTAACAGTGCCTAGCACAGAGTACGTGCTCAAGAGTGTTAGGTGCAGGGTTCCTCTCTGCATCACCAGCAACTCTAAGCACCAATAAGGCGTGGAGAGGGCAGGGGCTTTGATATGAATCTTCCAGTTACAGGTTGTCCTCTGGAGGTGAGGTGGGAAATGGAGTGGGGTCTGGTAGCAGGACTGAGCATCAGAGATAAAACTGCCCCCCATTCTCTCATGCTCTCTAATATCAGCCACCCAGTTCACTGAAGATTGCTTTTATCTTTTTATTTATAGCAAAATCTAAGAAATGTTGGGCATCCCCTGAGCTCATCAGTTGAAGGGGGGTGAAGAGAAGGAGATGAGAAGAAGGCTTCATCCTGCAGGAAGACGGCATCCTGTGAAGATGGAAACAATGGACAGAAGATGAAGAGCAACTGCTGGGTTTAGAGAGGGGAGGATGGGAGGGCAAGGAGAAAATAAAGTAGAAACAGGTGTTCGTGGGAGCAAGGGAAGGGAAGCAGCAGGGTCAAGGTGGCCTGGATCTCTTTGCAGCACTCTCAGGAAGCAAGTGACGGGGAAGAGAGTTGTCTGCCACACTCACCCAGCCAGGTTTAGGAAAGGGCTGCCGAGGTGCAGAAGATTGGGATGTTTTACACCCTCATGTAGTGTTTCGAGGCTATTCCCTTGTCTTCACCAACAAATGCTGCCAGTAGTTGGGATCTAAGATAGCTGAGGAGGGTCAAACCTTCAGAAAGAGCCTGAAACAATCTCCAGTGTGTGTCTGGAGGGAATGCAGGGAATACAATAGCTGCCTTTGCTCGGGTTCTCTGCCTAGGGAAGTCATTTTGCTTTTCTCTGTTTCCATTCTGCTCCTTCTTGTCAGCCCCACAAGCCTGGCAATTGCCTGACAGGAATTGCCGAGTTTGCTGACAACTCTCATTACAGACCTTTTGTTCACTCCTTCAACAAGAAGAGAGAGGAAAGGTGTAGTCTAAGAGCCCTGGTTGTCATCTGCTCAGATACCATTCCACTGCCCTTGACTAATGCTGTCCATGGGAAGTAACAAAAATCTCAGATGGTAAAGGCTTAAAATTAGAATAGAGGGTCCATGAAGTCAGTAATCCTTGTGCATTTTAGCCTCTACTATATCCCAATGCCTGTCACAGAGTAGAACTCCATAAATATTTGTAAAATAAATTAACACAAATACTTATTATTCACTTATGAAGAAATAAGGTTCCATGACTCTAGACTTAGCTCAGTGGCTGAATGATGTTATTATGGTCTCATATTTTTTTCCCTGTTTCTACTTCACAGTCCTTATAATTTTTCCTCAAAAGTCACAAAATCACCGACTAACTCCATGGTGACAACTCTAGACCTTACATCCTCCTACCAACATCCAAAGCAACAAGGGTTATAGGTAACTTTGAATCTCTAATTTTTACTCAGGAAAAAAAAAACCCTTTCTCTCAGGAGCTCCAAACAGAGCTCTTTTCTGTCTTCTTGGACTGATTTTGGTCACATGCCACAACTCCACTCTGTACAAAGCTGTCTGGGAGCTTGGTTATTGGCTAAAACAATAACTTGTCATTCAGGGCTGGGCACATGAGCACCCTAAATAAAATAAGGATACTTTTAACACAGGAAGGGAAAACTGGTCACTAAGTGGGCAATGAACCGTATCAGCCTGAGCTACAAAGTCTGATTTCTGCTTCTACTGTTGGCAACCTCTCTAGCCTCCATCATCTCTCTTTGGCTTTTTCTTTCAAAGAGATTCTCTCTGATGTAGTTATTTCTTTTGCAATGACCTTGACAACAGAACCAAGGGGTCCAACATCTGTCCTTCAATGAGCAAGGTTGAGGTAAAGTAAAAGGAGTAGAAAGCAAGAGAGAAAGGGGACTAGGACTCAGAGTTGGACTTGGTAGTAACTAATCCATCATTCATTATAGCTCCTCCACGGGCTAGACACGGGGGATTCAATGACTTGCAAATTAAGTAAGATTTCATCTTTCATGGATCACATGTCCCAAGGGGAGAAATAAAACATTGACAGATAAGTATATATTATAATGTCAAGATTAAGAAGCATTTTAAAAAGGGGGAGGGCAAGAGATAAAGCATGATGGGAAGGCTTCTCTGAAAAATACTGAGTGCTGACTTTGTGTGTGGAAAACCATGTAACCATTTGGGGGACACAGTGGAAAAGCCTTGAGGTAGACGCGTGGTTATAACTCATAGGAATACCAAGAATGCGGATGTGGCCAGGGCGAAGTGAGCAAGGATTGGAAATGAGGTCAGAGGTGTAACCACTGGCTAGAGGCATGGTTTTCTTGGCCGTGATGAACACTTGGGATTTTATTTTATGTGTAATGAGAAGTCTTTAGAAGTGTACTTTGGATAGGAAAGTGACATAACTTGGTTTATTATTTTGAAACTCACTCTAGCAGCCATAAATAGGAGTATATATTAATTATTACAATGATTAATAGTACACAAACAAAACATAGCAAATTGAAATAAGTGTTAAATAAACACAAATGGCATTGTTATAAATGTATGTCTTAAATGAGAGAGATGAAACTGTTTTCCCCCAAGTATTTTATATACACATGAATAAATAATTCTAGAGAGAAATAAAGTTTAGAACCAATTATATTCCTACTTTTTCTTTTCATAGTTATAAGCTTTGAGACCACTTCATAAGTAAGTAGGAAGGGGAAATTTTGTTACAGTATGTCCTTCAATTTGCTTGAATTCCTTATGCATTATTAGTTAAAAATCACACTATAACTTAATAAAATTATTTTGATCGTCTACCTATTAATAACTGGATTATGTCCTTTTTCAGTATTGAGTCAAAACTGGAAGCTTCCCTGTTTGTAAAAGACTTGTTATGCACTCACTGAGTCACTCACCAATTTTTTGAATCATTTGTTTTTACATTCTGCTGATTTTTATACCCCAGGGCAATGAACCACGGAGGGTTCAATAACAAGTAAGGGCTTGTTTTTCTTTTGTTATGGGGGAGAAGCATAATAGCAAATTTATCACCTTGATCAAAATGATAATACATAGAAAACAGTAGCTATGCAAATCAAAAATCTAGAAACTGACTATTTTAAAATTGCCTTTGCCCACCTCCCCCTTGGAAAATGCTGCCTGCACCTAGCTTGCAGCCCCCTGTGCCAGTTGGTGTGGTCCACAGGACACGTGTGTTATTTTCTCTTTGTACCTCTATTGCCTAGCAAAGTGCCTGGCGCAAAGTCAGTATCCTCTTTCTACGCAGTAAAAGAACTGTAGTGTCCGTTTCAGTGTTCCCCATTTTCCTCATATGTTTCCTAATCCTCGTTAAGGAGGAGTTATAGGGATTCTAGAAACATGTTCTGGCTAAAGGAGTCCTAAGCCAGAAGTGGTAACATCAAAACTATGTACACAGAGAGATGCAAAAGTTGCCTTTATTTTCCAAGAAGCTGGGTTGTAACGAATGAAGGGGAACTTTCAGTGAAGTTTCCTATTTGGGGTCATGGTTTCATTCCAGTCATGGCCACACTTTCGGGTTCTCATCCTCATCCCTCCTGGGTCAGGTGGCAGCAGCGGGCCGTGGTCCAGTCCACCACGCTGCACTGGCAGTGGCATGTGGTTTCCCCTCGGATATCCCAGGAACCGCAGGCATAGCCACACGCACAGCCGGTGACAACGTTCCCTGTATGGGCACGTGAGGCATGGATGTCAGAGCCCTGAGATTTTGAGAGGAGGGAGGTCTACCCATAGCCATCTTGCATCTCTGCACAGCCCAGAGGTTGTGTGGGAAAAATACTAAAACAAATTTAGGCACATGACCATGGTGGAGATCTGTGGAAGTGAGGGGCCTAGGTGTTTCTGTTCCTTCAGATTCATGGTAAATTCAGTTTGTGCTGCTGCCTCTACCCATCAAAACAGGGCAATAGATGAAAAAAGGGAGATAAATGACAAGAGACTGGGCAGGTAATAGGGCTATAGCAGGACAATTGAGAAGAAGACTATACACAGGGTCATGAAAGGAACGTGGGGAGGGAAGAGGCAGAAACCCAAGATCCCTCAGTAGCTTTGTTAAGGGAAATGAGAATGGGTGAGCCATCTCTGGGGGCCAGGAGTCAAGACAAATGTGGGTAGAGGGAAGTTGAAGGTGCTGGGGATGGACAGGGGAGGGCATAGGGCATCTTACCCACCATTCTTCCTCATGGCATTACTCACCTGCAGGGCAGGAGGCCAGTTTGCCAGAGCTGGTGATACTGCTGCATAAGAGTTGGGGAGAACGATTGACCTCTGAGTAGGAGAGAAAAAACAGTATTGTTCATGATCTCTGTTTCCCATGATGCCCTTCTAAATCCCCTTTCTTCCTGAGAAGTGTCCCTGTGTCCATAATCAGGCTACTTCCTAGGGTTAGTGTATAGTTGCCTCACTATGAAAATGAAAGTAATAGTTGTACTCACCTCAGAAAGTGAAAATTAAATGAATTAATCTATAGAAGGCTTTTCATCATACTTTATTCATAATGAGTGTTCATAAATTATTGCTATCTTCTTCCTTCTCCTCCTCCTCCTCCCCCTCAACAACATCAATATCATTACCATGAAGGAAACTTGAACTGTCAGTCCAAAAAGAGATAGGAGAGTGGGAAAGCTCTGGGCAGGAGTCTTAGTCTTGAGGGGACTGATTAGAGGTTGGGATCTGGGGACAGGGACAGAAGGAAAGCATTTAGGAGCAGGAGGCATGATCAGGGGTTACCCTTCTGCTTCGCCTGATTGCTGTCAGTTACCCAGATTTTGGAGAGCTTCATTTATCTTTTCATCCACAATGGAGTCTAAGGAACACTCAGTGTTCCCTACACTCAGCTGAAGAAGGAGGATGGTGATGAGAAGGCAGCAAGTAGGCTTCATCCTGTGGAAAGGCAGTGTCCTGGGGCTGGGAGGAAAGATTGGAAAGAAGCTGAGGTCTCTGAGCTCCAATGTGGTTTGGAAAAAAGGGAGAAGAGAATGTGGAGAGTCTCAAGGTAGCACACATGGAGAAATGGCAGCGTCCGTATGGAGTTCGGATCTCTCTAAGAAGTCTAGAGAGGCAGGGACAGTGGCTGCAAAGAGGACTCACTCACCAAAAAATTCAGAAAAGTTCTGCAAAGACTCTTCCGGCAAGGATGTTTTATAGCTCATGGCGTTGACCTGGGCATCCCTTAACGCACAAGCACGGACACCCATACAAACACACTGCCTAGTATTTTCAGAGAACTGTGCCAGTGGGTGTGCACCACGGCACAGTGATAAACTTTGTCTGCCTTGTTTTGCTTCTGTAGTGCCAAGGGGAATTTCCCTGCTTTCTGTTCCTCCCCAGCTTCTTCTTGGCAACCGGATGAGGCCAGCGCCCGGACTTTCTGTTGACTGCCCCATATTATAAGCCTCTTGCTTGGTTCTTTATCAGTAAAAAAATTACTTCATAGTATGATGACCTCTTAAGACATTATTTCATTGTCCCTGGCTAATCCCACCTGTGGGAAAGTGACAGAAAAGCTGATGACCACTGATTTACAAACAAGGAAATGTACTGTTTCCTTGACCAGAAGCAGGGTGCTTGCTTCCAGGGTTCTTTTGGAGACACACCAGGGTCATCACCCACCTGATCTTTCCCGCTTTTCTCTACGGTTCTCAGTTTGCTGTCTTTCCACCCATGTTATTGTTTCATCATGCTCACAAGGGGGCCGGCATCACATCGTCAGCGGAGACCCCGAGCAGGAAGGGAGGATTGGCATACGGCCATTCTCTAGGGCTTTGCCTTTTCATTTTGGAAGTATGATTTTCCTTTAGAAGTTCAGGCTGATTTTTTCCTACATTTCATTGTTCAGTCCTGGGTCAGAGACTTCCTTTTCCAACATGTATGGCTAAGAAATCAAGTAGGGACTCCATAATCCCTGTTTAAGGCTACTGAGCCCAGATGTGTTTAAGAACTCAGATTTTTTTTCAGATTTTAGTAAGTAAAAATGTACAAATTATGTATATTAAACTATACTACTAAGAAGGTTGAGGAAGCCTCTGTAATCAAACATATTAATACATCTGAAAAAATGTATGAATATTCACAAAACATGTGATATAGACCATAAATAGCCTGATGCTAGGCCATATCAGGTTTTGCTGCCAAATGAGTTAGCTTCAAACTTAGGGAAAATGTTTTAGGCTTTCAGAGACTTTTAGGTTTGGGAATAATGAATAAAGGATTGAATCTCATGGTTCAAGAGTAAGGTGAGGACTCAGAGTCCATGTATTGGAGGCAGTCAGAGGTGGAGAGCCTGGCTCTGCCCCTGCTGTGCCAGCTTTGCCCTTGCCCCTTCCCTAGAGATGCCCTCTGAGGCACGAGAAGTTATTTCTTCTACCAATCTCTTTTGGGAAACTTTGAGAGTGGGGCTCAGTGATGGCCGCAAAAAAGCAAGGACACTTTCCTAATTGCCAGATAGAAGGTGAGAAAAGGACTGATTGAGGAGAGTGAGAAGGAGCACAGACTTGGATTTGGTATAGAAGTTAGGCAAATTAATTTATGGTTAATTTAATGACTAATTATACAGCTTCTCTGTACCACTTCTAGCTCTGGTGATTCAACAATGGGCAACATAGGCAAAGGCCTTGCCCGCTTGAGCCTACACTGTAAGGTGGGAGATAAATACGTAATATGTCATGTATTTAAAAGTTCCTCTTAAAAAAATAAACCAAGGCAAGTGTGTACTGTTGTACACAACGCACTGTGGTCAGGGATGGCATCTCAGAAAAGGTAACCGACGAGCAATGACCTGAAGACATGCACAGGGAAACAGAGGAAGAGCTGGAGCAAATGTCTCAGGTTAAAGCACAGACATCGATGTGAGAAAGAAACATTGATCAGTTGCTTCTCACACAAGCCTCCAGACACTGAACTGGAAACCCAGCCACGTGCTCCAACTGGGAATCCAACATGGGGCCTTTCAGTTTACAGGATGACACTCCAACCAACTGTGGGACACCAGCCAGAAGGGATAATTTTTAACACCTCTGTCTTTTATGTAACAAAATTATTTCTAGTAATCATTATGCAATGCTCATGAATAATCATTATTTTTATTATTATCTGCTTTTAAAACAAAAAAACTATTAAAAGAATGAACATAAATTTTAAATATTGCTTAACATTTATTAAAATATCTTTGTGTAAACTAAACTCTACACTTACCAAACAAAAATATTATACCTCTTTGTTTTGGAATCTCTTTGAATTTATATTTTGAATATGAACTCTTCATAATCATACAGAATGACCCACCTGATATAATTCAAGCTCTGTTAATTTGTCTTTACAATCACTAGGTTGTCACTGCTTATTCAGAATCTACTATTTAACTGCAGAAATATGTAGCAGTATAGGTATTGGTGAAACAAATGACAACTTGAATATTTCTGGACTATTAAGAAATAATTTACTTTAAAAATGAAGGCATATAGAGTTCCAGCCAAGATGAAGGCATAGATAGAAACCCTTCTCTTCCCAGCACAACCAAAAGGAGTATAACAACCAATCTAAAAATTAATAAACAGCTAGAAGTGCCAGAAAATCAAACTACATGGATCTTTGACAACCAAAGAATTAAAGAAACAGTCAACCAAACCAACCAGACCAGGAAGATGGTGGACAGAGAGAACCTGAGGCAAGGCAGCAGACCACATGGGTGGGACTGACGGAATAGGAAACTGAGACTCAGAGCTGGCTGTGGACTAGGCAGGGGTTGCCACAGTGGGAGAAACTCCCAGACTCACATGAGTCCGTTGGAAAGTGAGATACTGATGAGCTAGCAAGCTGCACTGTTCCCTCTCTGGCCCCTCCCACACAAGCACTACCACAGTGAGGCAAAGAGGGTTGCTCTGCTTGGGGGAATACCTCAGGCCCCAAACCCTTACAACTTAACAGGTGCCCCAAGACAAAGAAATAGGACCCAAACGAAAGAACGGAGCAAATCTTCAGAGAGAGAACTAAGCGATGAGGAGATAGCCAACCTAGCTGATGGAGAGTTTAAAGCCCTAGTAATCAAAATGCTCACAGATCTGATTGAGCTGGGTTGAAAATGAAAAATCAAATGAAGGATACCTGAAGTGAAATAAAGCAGCATGTTCAGGGAACCAAAAGTGACAGGAAGAAAACCAGGACTCAAAGCAATGATTTGGAACAAAAGAAAAAATAAACATTCATCCAGAACAAAATGAAGAAATAAGAATTCAAAAAAAGTGAAGAGACTCTTACAAACCTCTGGGACAACCTGAAATGTTCCAATATCCAAATTATAGGGCCACCAGAAGGAGAAGAACAACAGCAAGAAATTGAAAACTTATTTGAACAAATAACAAAGGAGAACTCCCCAGTCCAGCAAAGGAAATAGATTTCCAGGAAGTCCAGGAAGCCCAGAGAGTCCCAAAGAAGGTGGACCCAAAGAGGAACACACCAAGGCACGTCATCATGAAGTTACCTAAGATTAAAGATAAAGAGAGAATCCTAAAAAAAAGCCAGAGGAAAGAAGAGGGTTACCTACAAAGAAGTGTCCATAAGGCTATCAGCTGCTTTCTCAAAAGAAATCTTGCAGGCAAGAAGGGGCTGGAAAGAAGTATTTGAAGTCATGAAGGGCAAGGACCTACACCCAAGAATACTCTGTCTAGCAAAGCTATGATTTAGAATGGAAGGGCAGATAAAGTGGCTCGAATATAAGGTCAAGTTCAAGGAGTTCATCATCACCAAGCCCTAATTATATGAAATGTTAGAGGGACTTATCTAGAAAAAAGAAGATGATGAAAAATACAAACAGTAAAATGACAACAAACTCACACCTATCAACAAATGGACCTAAACAAACAAAAAAAAAGAAACTAAGCAAACAACTGGAACAGTATCAGAATCAGAGAAATAGACATCATATGGTGGGTTTTCAGTGGGGAGTGGGAGAGGTGCAATAGCAGGGGAAAGGTACAGGGAAGAAGAAGCACAGTTGGTAGGCATAAAATAGATGGGGAGATGTCAAAAATTGTTTAGGAAACAGAGAATTCAAAGAACTTATATCTACAACCCATGGCCACGAACTAAGAGGGGAGCAGAGAATGCTGGAGGGTTGGAGGGTACAGGGCAGAGGAGGAATAAAGAGGGGAAACTGGGAAAACTGTAATAGCATAATCAATAAAACATACTTAAAAAATAAAATGTACTGGGGAACTACTATTTAAAGGAAAAAAACAGACATATAGCTAAAGTTGAGTGTGGGGGGTCCCCACTACATAAGTGGAAGTTCTGTGAATTAAATTCCATGTAGAATACAATGATAAGTAAAAGATAAATAATAAAAATGCTAATATGAAGTTTACAGGTCATTATCAAAACTCAAGAGTAATCACAGCAATTGTTTAGACCAGTGTTTTGGGGGAGGAGTATTTTAGCACCGTCATTATTTACAATTTCCAGTGTATAGTAATAATAAAAATCAAGTTGACTGTTAAGCAGATTTTTTTGTTGTTGTTGTTGCTTCTCAATTCTCTGTAGACAGTGCACTGGGCTTTGTGCCTGCAGCCCCACCCTTGGCAGTCACTGCTTATGCTATGAGGATGTGGCCTGGGACCAGCCACCCCATGCTAGAACTTTCACCTCAGCATTCCTGGACAATGTTTAGAAAGTCTCACACAGAGAGGGTGGAAAAAGGCATTTGGTCTTTCAACACATGTAAATAAAATGAAGTCTTTGAACATTCTTCTCTCCCTGGAGCTACTCTCTTCCTACGACTGTTCTCCTTTCCTAATGGCCCAAATATGGAGGCGTGTGTTTTTATCTTTCTTATCTCCTCTTCCCAAGCAATTCTCCACTGATTGCTTTGTATTTTATGTTATATAAATACAATGTGAAAAGTTGGTAGCCCAGAGCAGAGGCTGCAAACAGGAACACCAAAAATCCAGGTAAAAGTAACCAGACAATTGCAAAAGTAAAGGTATGAAAGACGAGGCTGGGGTTGACAGCATCCACTGACTGCCACAGGCAGAGGTAAGGCCGGCGCTGCTTCCTCTCACTTCCTTTATACATGGGAGCCGGGGTCTTCAATGTGGAATGTGAACCCCTATGGTACAAAAAGTGACCCGTTGGGTAATAAGAATGAAATAACAGAGCTTTTATTTTTATTTCTTTTTCTTATTCTTTAATATTTTTATATATGCTTTCAAGTAAAGTTAATCAGCACATGTTTATAGTTTATAAATTTTATTTGAATGTATGCTTAATTTTTCAAAACTCATGGTGCATCTGAAGAAATAAGTAAGAGACTTGAGTTTCCAGGTCTCTTTTTGGCTAGAGTTGGTGAGTTCTCTGATGAAACTTTGAAGTATTGCTGTTTCATCTTGTGGATTTATATACTTTATATAGTATATGAAAAATCATTCAAGTTGATATGAGATGTAAGAAAGTGAGGTGCAGATAAAAATTGAGAAGCTGACCTGCCCTGAATAGAAATTAATCATGGGTTTGCTTGGAGATAGAGCAAAATGTTCCTCAAAAATTATCTTGGAGTATGCTCGAAGGTTATGTAGGTACATGATTAAGACTGTCAAGTACTATATCATGAAGCAGGGGGAAAATGGATTTTTTAAAACTTGATTACTTGATGCTTTCAATTAGCTGTGAAACCATACAGGCCCCTTACTCATCAAGGTTCCAATCAGGCACCAGTCAGCTATAACAAGAGTATTTGCAGCCCTGACTGTGGTGGCTCAGCTGGTTGTCCCACAAAGCAAAACGTGGCTGGTTTGATTCCTGATCGGAGCACGTACCTCGGCTGCAGATTCGATACCCGGTTGTGGTACATGTCATAGGCAACAGATCCATGTTTCTGTCTCACAGCAATGTTTCTCTCCCTCTCTTTCTCCCCCATCCCCATCTCTCTAACAACAAAAGAAATAGAACCTTTAAAAATACAAATTTGCATTCCAGGAGCCAAAGGAGTGTTCCTGAGTGGCTGAGAGAGTAGATTTGTTCAAAGCTGTTGTCCCTTTGGGTGCTAGGGACTACAAAGATGTCCCTTTGGATATTTGGATGCTAAATGTCAAATAAAGACAACAGTATATTCTTGCCATTATTTATTGTAAAGTTAGTTACGGCAACATTTGGATGATAGATTCAGCTGTTGAGTGTGAATAAAAGCAGAGGCAAGAGACAGAGATAATGGGTGAAGAATACAGGGTGGAGCACTGGGAAGGGGATAATGAAAGCAACAGGTCTGGAAAAGGAGATAATAGAGAAGAAGTGAAAAGAATGAGGATGAGGATGGTAGAGGCTAGAGGAGCCACGGGTATTGGATTTTCCTGGAAGTATACAGCGGTTCAGTGGAGTGGTTTAAAGGTGACATCGGTCAAGCCAGCAACAACAGATTCACCCTGGGCTCACCCACCGCGACTGCCACCGTAGCTCAGCACTCTTTTCCCCACCTGTTTTTTCTGTGTCTCTGTCTCTGTGCAATGGTTAAGAAAAGCAATGAAGGATTCCAGGGTTCTGATACAGAAAGGGGATGGGGCCAGGGGAAGACTGACAGGAACCATTGTAGAAGAGGACACAGGCCCATGCCCAAGAGGAGGGGACAAAAAGGTAGTGAGCTACTGAAAAGTCTTTTGATAATATTGATCCTGCCATATTCCTGGGAGTGGATGCCCAGCCACTTGACTCTCCAATCAATGTGTTTTTTTTTTTTGGAATAACTGCCAAATATCTGTGGTTAAATGCAAGGTAGGCTGATCTCTCTACGATATCTCAAGCAGCTTAGAAACCACTTACCCTTTATTTCTTGAAAGGTATAAGAAGAGAGCTGAACTGACAAGGGACAAGCTGGGAGGCCAGAAACATACCCATATACTCATTTCTCTATCTCTCTGTCTCTATATGTATGTATAGAAAGAGAAAACCTATGACAAAGTTTATTTGCACACATTTTAATACTATAATTTGCGTTGCACTATCTGGTAATCAGTGATCTGTGGTAAACAATGGACATACATGATTAATACATATGGCTTTGCAGAGCCAAATCAAGCTTTTGGGTTTTGCTGTTCATGTTTTTGCGAGATGTAATAAGTGTCCATGTTTATGGCATTTCTTTTTTTTTAAATATTTTATTTATTTATCTTTAGAGGGGAAGGGAAGGAGAGAGGGAGAGAAATATCAATGTATGGTTGCCTCTGCCGAGGACACACAATGTATTGTGTGTCCCCTGCTGGGAACTGGCCTGCAACCCAAGCATGTGCCCTGACTGGGAATCGAACCGCGATCCTCTGGTTCGCAGGCCCGTGCTCAATCCACTGAGCTACACCAGCCAGGGCTTGTTTATGGCATTTCTTGATATCAGGTTCTGTATAATTCTCATCATAATCATTTAATAAAATGTAGCTGGTAAATCATCTTTATGTACCCAGGAATAGAACATGATTGGGGAACATCTGGCTAGTTGTTGATTGACTCTACTCTTGAGATTCCTGAAATACAGAACTAATCACTGGGAGAAGGGAGGCACATTTATAAAGGGGCCAAAGAGGTTTCTGAGACGACAGGGGTGGAGACTCCAATTCACTGACTTTAACGTTCAAACTCTTTAGACTCTTATGTTTAAATCAGACTTTTAGGACTGAGATGATCCTGTAGATTCAAAGTTAGAGGATTGAGACAGTCTTGATTGAGTTCTGTGAACATAAAAAGACACCACGATCCCAAACAAGGGCCCGCTGTGGGGGAAGAGGAAGTCTGAGTTGGGTGACCTGCTCCACAGCAGGAATTAGAGGCTCACAGTGAAGACTGGTTCTGGAAAAGCCAGTGGCTGAGCCAGGGGGTCCTCTGTGGTGTTGGCTGTGATTTGAGAACAAACAACCTGGAAGATTCCAGATTGCAGTGCCTCACTTAAATTATGCTTTGCGGGGGAAAAGGCATGTTTCTGACTTGTTTATTCTTAGTAGTAGAATGAGCTTAATGCCACAAACACCTTAAAGTGCAGGAGCCTCACTATGGACCCATCGTAGATTCCTTGTCTGTGTAATTAGATGTAAACAGATGTCTGTTCTCCACCTACTTGCTTCTTTTCAAAAATGTCTGATGCCTTATGAGATTTTAAGTTGCTTTTGAGCAAGAATCATTTATTATTCTTTTTTACACCTCCAGTGTTTGGGATATTGTGGGTGTCAATAATTGTTGGTTGGTTGGTGAATAATGGATTGATGAATGTTGCCAGTGCTTTATTTTACTTTTTTATCATATTCTGGCCTGCCCTAACCTGAGGGCCAAGCTACAGTTTCTCATGCTGCTGAAATATACTGTGGGGATTCTGAACCTTCTGTCATTTTTTAAAAGACAATCACTGAGTTAAGGCTGAACAGGGCCAACCTGGCGTACTCCAGCTGCAGTAATGGGTTGCCTGGTTCTCTGACCCCATGTTTCCGCATCTAGCTCAACATAGACATCCAGCCAGCATTAACTTCATCTATTTATTTATTTATTTATTTATTTATTTAAATTGTTGTTCAAGTACAATTTTCTGTCTTTTACTCCCATCCCAGCCCAACCCCCAGTGCTCCCCACCTCCCTCCCATTTCCACCCCCACCTTAGTTATTGTCCATGTGTCCTTTATACTTGTTCCTGTAAACTCTTCTTCCCCTTTTCCCCTGAAATTCCCTCCCCTCTCCCCTCTGGTCTCTGTCAGCCTGTTCTCTGTTTCAGTGTCTCTGGTTATATTTTGCTTGCTTGTTTACTTTGTTGTTTAGGTTCCACTTATAGGTGAGATCATATGGTATTTGTCTTTCACCACCTGGCTTATTTCACTCAGCATAACAGCATTAACTTTTTAAACCTCTCTGATCTATTTCTGATTATAAACTTATTTCCCACTTTCTTTTTCCAATTCTCTCTGCCTTTCTTGAAGCCCATAACTTTTTCCCTTTCCCTCTCCCTTCATCGGATTTTCCTTCCTTCCTTCCTTTCTTTTCCTCTGCATCACCAGACCCAATCTCTTTGACTAGTGAGCTCTAATTCTTGTCACCAATTTTAAGCACTTACATTTATAGTTAACTACTTATCTATTGGAAAAAGATGACTAATATAATGACAATTGAGAAAAGGGCTTTTCATTAAGACTCCTTCTCCATTTTCTCTCCTTGATATTTAAGAGACAAGCAATAGACTGGGTTAGTAAAAAAATACAAATGGCTGGTGAAAGTAGAGAAAATGTTAAACATTATTAATTGACAATAATATAACTCAAATAGCTATAAATGTCAGTTTTCACCTCTCAGATTCATCAGGGTTAAGAAAAAGGGGAAAAGAAGGATGTCCTATATTCTTTAGCTGGGAACATAAAATTATTTTAAAATTTTTTACAAGGAGATCTGTGGCAAAATATCACAAGTTTTAGAATACAAATTTCTTTTGACCTAGCAATACCACTTTATGGACTTAATCTTAAAGAAATAATGAGAGATAGGCACAAAGATTTATATGAAAATGTTTATTATATTATTATTTATAGTAGTAAAATGGTTAAAGGGTTTAAATAAATTATTTCATACATGAGCTATAAGGTACATCATGAAAAATGTTTATGACATACATTCAGGTTATAAAAATCAGGGCACAAAACAGTATGCATTTTTAGACCTAATATAAAGATGTACAGAAAAATGCTGGGAGTTTGTACACTGATTATGTTAAGACTCATTCTGGGACGGTGGGAGGAAGGGGGATTTTTGTTTCCTTATTCATAATTATTGATACATTCTGTTTCTCCTATGATTATAATGTCTTACTTTCCTACTATTTTAAAAGCCTGTTGTGGTACATAGAGGTGAAGGGGTCAGCAGCCAGCCCTCCAATTCCTGTGTACATGCCTCTTTGCTGTGCCTCCCATCGGGAGATAAAGTCTGTTTTCCCACCTTCTAAATCTGACCTGACCAGGGTATGAAGCAGAAGTAAGGTACTACTTTTGAGTTTAGGCCATCCATAACAAACCTGGCAGCCTCCACTCTTTCCTCAAAGTGCTGCCTTGGAACTACCGTGTAAGGAAGCTGGTCCAGTTTTCTTGAGAAGAGGCCTCACAGAGAGAAACCAAGGTCCCTCAGCCAACAGCCAGGACCACTGCCAGACAGCAGTCAAGGCACCAGGAACCTTCAAGGCCAGCCAACTCTCCAGCTAAATGAAGCTTTATGATAAACATAGAAGCCTTCCCATCAACCAGAGACTCATGAGAAATCATAAATTGTTTTAAGCACTAAATCTGGAAATAAATTGCCACTCAGATCATTAAAACAACAACATAAACATTTAAAAAGGAAGTCATAGGTTGGCTACAGCTGTCAATCTAGCTTCCATGGAGTTTGAAAATATTACCTCAGAAGTTTAAATGGAAGCTTTATGGCTGTCTTGGTTTTGTTTATATTTTGGGAGAATGACAGGTGAGAAGAGACCATATAGTCTGCAGTGGGTAAGAAAACAGATAATGAGTACGTTTTTGTGCGTGTGCAGCTTTTGCTCATTGAAAGAACACAACTTATGCCAGGTGTCTGCAGATGGCTCTCACACACAGGGTACCTCTCACACACAGTGTACCTCTCACACACAGTGTACCTCTCACACACAGTGTACCTCAGCAGGCAGTCGGCAAGGCTCTTGGATCCTCCTTCCTAACCGTGTGTGGCTGCGTTCCCACATCTTTCAGAGCTTTCTTACCAAGAGAGACCTCCAGCCATAGAGGAGAGGTAGGGTTCCACACTATTTTTGAAGATATTTTCAAACCTATATATCTTGTCCAGAGAAGAGAAATTCCTCAGGAACACTGAGCAGAAATGACACAAAGGTCTCTGTTAACTTTATTCTCTGAAGCCCATGCTTTTCCAACACTTTATCCTTCAGTGATTCATGTATCATTACAGGAATAAAAACCCTAAAGATGAAGCCCGTGAGTCTGTGTCTCAGAGGTCACCCAGAGTTCAGCACCAGACTCAGAGCTTACCAGGGACCTTGGAGATTGATCTAGTTCTACCCCTTCATTCAAAGGAAAACTCAGTCTATGACCTCAGGTCACAAATGAGTGACTTCGTAGGCACAGAGCTAGGAGTGCATCCAGCTATCTTTGCTTCTCTGCATTGTACTTTGTATGACGTTCTACCACTTCTCCAAGCCCAGATCAAATCTAAGGGTTGGAATGAGACTTAGTCTTTGCTAATTTTATTTTATTAAAGATTTTATTTATTTATTTTTAGAGAGAAGGGAAGGGAAAGAGAAAGAGAGGGAGAGAAACATAGGTAAGAGAAACATAGATCATTTGCCTCTCACACACCCCAACTGGGCTCCTGGCCCACACCCCAGGCATGTGCCCTGTCCAGGAATCGAACTTGTGACCAGTTTGCAGTCCAGTGCTCAATCAACTGAGCCCCACCAGCCAAGGTAGCCTTAGCTAATTTTGGGTACATTTCACATTTCAGTGGGATCATTGGTTATAAAAGGGGGAAGTCCTGAAATTATGCAGCCAAAAAGTTGAATAAAATACTGTAAATTAATCATAAAATAAAATAGCAAAGTGATTCCTTCCTCTGAATGCAAGACTGCCTGAGACCACCAGGGAATGGTGGCTGCACAGAGTCAGCTTCACAGGCTGTGTTCTCCACAGCAAAGCTCTTTGCAAAGCCAGATGTCTGGTGATGAATGCTGACTTTCTCCTCTCCTACTGGGTAATGGATATTTATTATAAAACTAAACAGGAGTGTGGGGTTTGGGGAAGAGAATTCTGACAACTGCTAGTTTTAATATTCTATTTTTCACAGCTCATCTCCCCTAAGCATAATCCTCACGGGTGTCCCACTCACTGACACATTCCACTGCAATCAGTCTCCATTACTATTATTTTGTCTCTTCCAAGCTGCATCCTGGCCAAAAGCCCTGAGTTGGGTACAAGGCCTCAAAGCTGTGTTAGCAAATGTAAGAACAACAATCTATTGTTAATGTGCCCAAACTTGGCAGTTGTGCCCATAGATAAGAACTTAAGAGTTAGTCCTCCTCTGATGGCCCCTTTTTCTCCCTGCTGTACTTCCTTCCTAGAATTAAGTATTTCTGACCCAGAATTAGGGGAGAATTTAAACTGCTGGCTCCTTCTGAAGCTTTCTGATGCCAACCAAAACCCCTGGTGTTGGATCTCAGCATTTCCTCTTAGCATTGATTTTGGCAAAGTTTCCATAATGTCTAAGCTTTCTTCAGTCCTGACAGCTTCCAATTTTTTCTGGTCTTCTGAGTTCTCTTTCATCTTATTCTGCTGCCAGGAAGATCATGTGTTCTATTTGTATACATTTGACAAGAGCCCAGGATGTTTTGGGAGTTGTCACTCTTTGTTGGGGTGGAGCCTTGTCCACTGGCCCTTTGTGGAGTCTGGCCTGGTGCTGGGATTGGAGATCTGAGCAATATGTGGATCAAGGGCTAGAAAACCTGCTAACTTATCCCAGCTCTTGCTTTTAGATATATTTTTCCTTATGTCAAGGGCTCTGATGGCATTTAGATCGGGAGTCAGAACCCAAGAAGTCATGCTTGAGCAGACTTGTAAAGCAAGATTGGGAGCAAAGAAAGCTGTAATAATACAAATGATGTAAATTTTGACTTGAGGAGCTTGGTCTGCACAATATTATAAAACAAGTAACAATAGTTGTTCACATTTAATCAGGAGGTATATCACATTCAAGTGATTTCCATCATATTCATATATGTGAATATATGAATATTGAAGCATCTTGTAGGTCCTCAGACCAGGCAAGGAAAGATGATCCCATCTGGAGCTTTCTCTCCAACCGCTTGACTTATCCTATAGGAAAACGCTCATTTCAGGTTTGCATTTCTTGGTCTTCATTGTCCATTTTCTTCACAAAGCATTGGATAGGGTACAAGGGACACAGACTACCCTTTCCTGTGAGTTTTCTTCCTGAAGAGTAGTTCACTGTTTAAATCAAGGAAACAGAATGCTGACACTTCTGATGCTGCCTTTATTCCATGCTATGACTTTTTTTTATTCCCATATCCTTCCTCCAAATCATACACTTGAGCCTGTCTTGGGGGCAAAAAAATGTTTGAAAGTCCTTGCCTGGCCTTAGTGTCACCATTTTAGAAATCTAAAACAGGTTTTCCAAACAGTTTTTTTTAAAAGGACCCCTTCAGTGCCTTGGGACTTTTGCTGACCTGCCCCCAGGCCCAGTGCTGGTAACAGCTGGCCTTGGTGTACAGCTTGCTCTTTCCAACACACAACCCGGCCCAGAAGAGTCAGACATAAACTGTGAACTGCTTTGGGTTCCAAACAGGTTGTCCGGAGCTAGTCACAGGTAGCATCCGACATTAACCCCCACCAGAGTCACTTCTAAGAGTCTCCAGAAAAAAAAACCCCATGTGGTCAACTTCAGATATCAGAGCAGTGCCCAGTTAGCACCACAAGTGGCATATATAAAAGGAGATCTCAGCAGGTGCCAGACTCTGCTGAGGTCATATCTGCTTAGTGTGGTTGGCACCTATCCAGCAGCTTGTATACTGTGGTTGAGGTTTATTCTCACAATCAGCCAGCCGGAGGGTCAAACGCATGCAGGAACAGAACAATAGAAATAAAGACTAATTATAACAGGAAGGCTCACATAACCCACACAAGAGACACTCCTGGTGCTCCCAGCTCAGGTGATTAAGGAGACTCACCACTGGGTTCTGGAGGACACCTACTACCTAAGGCCATCCTACCAAGACTGGAAGTCATAGCACATCTACCTAACAGATAGAAACAAACTAAAAGAGGTAGCCAAAATGGAGAAACAAAGAAATATGCCCCAAATGAAAGAACAGGAGAAATCTCTAGGAAAAGAGCTAAATAAAATGTAGGAAAGCAGTTTACCAGATAGAGTTCAAAAAATGGTTGTAAGAATGCTCAAGGAGCTTAATGAGAATTTCAACAAAGAGATAGCCAGCATAAATAAGAGCATAGAATCCATAAAAAAAGGAACATTCAGAAGTGAAGACTACAATATCTGAAAGAAAGAATGTGGTATAAGGAATAAATGGTAGGTTGGATGAAGCAGAGGACCAAATCAGTGATTTGGTAGATAAGGTACCAGAAAACATCCAATCATAGCAGCAAAAAGAATAAATAAATGAAAAGAAAAGATATTTTAAGGGAACTTTGGGACAACATGAAGTATAACAATATCCACATTACGGAGGTACCAGAATAAGAAAAGATAAAACCAGGAATCGAGAATCTCTTAAAGAAATAATGACTAAAACTTACTTAACCAGGTGAAGGGAAAAGACATACAAGTCCAGGAAGCACAGGGAGTCTCCAAAAAAGATAAACCCAAAAAGGCCTACAGCAAGACCCATCATAATTAAAATGCCAGACGTTAAAGACAAAGAATCTTAAAAGCAGCAAGAGAAAGACAATTAGTTATCAGCTAATTTCTCAACAAAAGCATTTCTAGCTAGAAGAGATTGGCATGATGTATTCAAAGTGGTGAAAAGCAAGAATTTTCAGTCCTAACTGCTTTATCCAGCAAGGCTCTCATTTTAAATTGGAGAAATAAAAAATTTCCCAGATAACAAAATGATAAAAGAGTTTATTACCATCAAACCAGTATTACTAGTAATGTTTAAGGACTTCTTTAAGAAGGAAAAAATGGGGGAAAGGAGGAACATAGTTATAAAAAATAAAATGGCAATAAACACATACCTATCAATAATCACTTTTTTAAAAGATTTTATTTATTTATCTTTAGAGAGGAAGGGAAGGAGAGAAGGAGAGAAATATCAATGTATGGTTGCCTCTCATTAGTCCCCTGCTGGGAACTGGCCTGCAACCCAGGAATGTGCCCTGACTGGGAATTGAACCGAGATCATGTGGTTCGCAGGCCTGCACTCAGTCCACTGAGCTACACCAGCCAGGGCCAAGAATCACTTTTAATGTAAATGAATTAAATTCTCTAATCAAAAGACATAGAGTAGCTAAATGGTTAAGTAAACAAGACTCATCTATAGGCTGTCTACATGAGAACCACCCCAGAAGGAAAGATACATGTTGATTAAAAGTGAATGGATGGAAAAATATTTTTCATGCAAATGGAAATGAAAAGCTGAGGTAGCACTACTTACATATGACAAAATAGACTTTAAAATAAAGGCTATAGTGAAAAGACAAAGAAGGACACTGTATGATGATAAAAGGAGCAATCCAACAAAAGAATATAACCCCTGTAAACATTTTTGTACCCAATATAGGAGCACCTAAATATATGAAGAAAATCTTCATGGACATAAAGGGAAAGATCAATAGTAATACAGTCATGGTAGGGGCTTTTAACACCCCATAAATATCAGTGAATAGACCTTTCAGACAGTAAATCAGATGGATTTAATTGATATCATCAGAGCATTTCACCCCAAAGCAGCAGAATATACATTCTTTTCAAGTGCACATGGAAACTTTTCTAGGCTACACTACATGGAGGACACAAAACAAGCTTTAATAAACTTAATAACATTGAAATCATATTAAGAATCTTCTCTGACCATAATGGTATGAAACTAAGAATCAATCACACACACAAAAAAAAACCTGAAAAATATCCAAGAACAATGGAGGCTACGCAACATTTTATAAACAACTAATGGGTCAACAATAAGATCAAGAAAGAAATCAGAAGATATCTTCAAACAAATGAAAATGAGAACACAGGAATCCAAAATCTATGGGACACAGCAAAAGCAGTCCTAAAAGGGAAATTGATATCATTGCAGGCCTTTCTCAAGAAAAGAAAAATTTCAAATAAACAATCTAACTTTACACTTACAAGAACTTAAAAAAACTCACAACAAATAAAACCCAAAGTGAGTAAAAGAAAAATTATAAAGATCAGAGCAGAAATAAGCTAACCGGAGTTTAAAAACATCATACAAAAGATCAATGAAATAAGAGCTGGTTATTTGAAAAGATAAACAATTGAAAAATCTTTAACCATACTGATCAAGAAAAAATGAGAGAGGCCCCAAATAAATAAAATCAGAAACAAAAAGAGAGTAAAAACTGACATCAAAAGAGATACAAAGGATTATAAAAAACATGATTAACAAATATGCTGACAAATTAGACAATCTGGATGAAATAGATAAATCCTTAGAAACACCAACTTCTGAAACTGAATCAGGAAGAATCAGAAAATCTGGACAGATTACAATGAATGAAATTGAAGCAGTAATTTTAAAAAAACACACACAGACCAACAAGAAATGTCCTGGACTGGCTGGCTTCATGGGTAAATTTTACTGTGCATTCTAAGAACTGGCACTCATTTTTCTCAAGCTATTAAAAAAATTTCAAGGGAAGACCCCCTGCCTCATTTTAAGAGGCCAGTATTATCTTTATTCCAAAATCAAACAAAAACACTACAAAGAAAGAATATTATATCCCCAGTGAACATAGATACTAAAATCCTCAACAAAATATTAGGAAACCAGATCCAGCAATGCATTCAAAAGATCATACACCATGATCAAGTGGGATTTATTCTGGGGATGCAAGCTTGGCACAATATCTGCAAATCAATAAACAGATACACCACATAAAAATGAAAGATAAAAATCACGTTATCATATCAATAGATGCAGAGAGAGCATTTTAATTCTGCAAAGTGGAATCAGAGGGGATATATCTCAGTGTAATAAAGGCCATATATGAAAATCTACTGCCAACATCATTCCTAATAGGCAAAAAGTAAAATGTTTCCCTTAAGATCAGGAACAAGACAGGTATGCCCACTTTCACCACTTTTATTCAACAGAGTATTAAAAGTCCTAACCATAGCAACCAGACAACAGAAGAAATAAAAGGCATCCATATTAAAAAGGAAAAAGTAAAACTGTACTATTTGCAGATGACATGATACTATATAGAGAGAACCCTAAAGAGTCCACCATAAAACTACTAGAACTGATAGATTAATTCAGTAAAGTATACAAGGAAACAAAATAAATAATTAGAAATCAGTTGAATTGTATACACTGATTATGAACTGTCACAAAGGGAAATTAAGAAAACAATCCCATTTAATTACATAAAAATTATCGAGGAATAAATTTAACCAAGGATGTAAAATACCTGTACTCAGAAAATTATAAGACAATGAAGAAAGAAATAGAAGAAGATACAAATTAGAGGAAGCATATATCATGTTATTGGATAGAAAGAATTAACATCATTGAAATGTTTAGTTAGTTTTACTTAGTTTCTTTTTAGTTTCTTAGTTTTAGTTTTACTTAGTTTCTTAGTTTTAAATGTTTAGTTAGTTTTACTTAGTTTCTTCTATCACTCAAAGCAAGCTATAGACTCAAAGCAGTTTTTGGCAAGATACCAATGGCATATTTCACAGAACTGAAAACAAATATTCTAAACATTTATGTGGAACTATGAAAGACCTTGAAGAGCCACAGCAATCTTGAGATAGAAGAACAAAGTTGAAGGAATCATACTACCTGATATTGTACTAAACTACAGGACGTACTAATCAAAGCAGCATGCTGCTGGCACACTGACATAGAGAACAATGGCACAGAACAGAGAGCCCAGAAATAAACCTACACTTTATAGTCGATTAATATTTGTCAAAAGAGGTAAGAACATACAATGGTGTCTAGACAGTCTAATAAATGGTGTGGAGAAAACTGGACAGGTATGTGCAGAAAAATGAAACTAGATCATCTTCTTACACCATGCACAAAAATAAACTCAAAATGAATTAAAAACTTAAATGTCACACTTAAAATCATAAAAATTCTAGAAGAAAACATAGGCCATAAAATCTTAGACAATTCATGTAGTGTTATTTTTTTCTGGTATATTTTCTTGGGCAAGAGAAACAAAAGAAAAAATAAACAAATGGGAATACATCAAACTAAAAAGTTTATGTGCAGTAAAGGAAACTATCAACAAAATGAAAAGCAAGCCACTAAGTGGAAGAACATATTTGCTAATGCCACATCTAATAAGGGGTTAATATCTAACATTTATAAAGAATTTATAAAACTCGACTCCCCAAAATTAAACAGTCTAATTTAAAAATGAGCAAAGTACCTGAATAGATACTTCTCCAAAGAGGACATACAGATGGCCAATAGATAAATGAAAAGATATTGAACATCACTAACCAAAAGAAAAATGCAAATTAAAACCACAATGAGATAGCACCACACACCTATCAGAATGGCTATCAATATATTAACAGACAACAAGTGTTGGCAAGTTGGGGAGAAAAGGGAACCCTCATGCACTGTTGGTGAGATTGCAGATTGGTGCAGCGACTGTGAAAAATGGTATGGAGGTTTTTAAAAAAATAAAAATGAGACTGCCTTATGACCCAGCAATTCTACTTCTAAAAATGTATCTGAAGAATCCTGAAACAATAATGCAAAAGAATATCTGCATTGCTATTTACAATAATCAAGATTTGGAAGCTTCCCAAGTGCTACCAGTAGATGAGTGGATTAAAAGCCTGTAGTATATTTACACAATGGAATACTACTCAGTCATTAAAAAGAATGAAATCACCTTTTGCAACAACATGGGTGGATCTAGAGAGTATCATGCTTACAGAAATAAGCCAGTCAGGGGAAGACAAATACCATGTGATTTCACTTATATGTGGAATCTGATGAACAAAATTAACAAACAAACAAAATAGGAAAAGACTCATAGACACAAAGAACAGACTGACAGCTGTCAGGAGAGGGGATTTTGGGGGGTTTCATTAAAGAAGGTGAAAAAATTAGGCAAAAAAACCCCTCATAGACATAGACAATAGTATGGTAATTACAAGAGGGAAAGAGAGTTTAGGGGAGGTAGGAGAGGGGGAAAGAGGAGGCCCTTTACAATTCCATTATAGTTGTCATACTTTCCAATATCCATTAAGAAAATTTTTTTCATTTATCAAAAAAATTTGAGTGACTATAAAGGGTCTGGCTTTGAACCACCAACAAAATAAACATATTCTCTCCCTTCATGAAGATTATAGTCTTTTGGGGAGAAAAACATTAAATGATTCACAAAAATAGCTACATATTTACCATTTTAAAAAATATTTTATTTAGCCCTGGCTGGAGTAGCTCAGTGGATTGAGCACGGGCCTGCAAATCAAAGGATCGTGGTTCTATTCCCAGTCAGGGCATGTGCCTGGGTTGCAGGCCAGTTCCCATCAGGGGACACATGGAAGGCAACCATACATTGATATTTCTCTCCCTCTCTCCTTCCCTTCCCCTCTAAAGATAAATAAATAAAATATTTTTAAATATTTTATTTATTTATTTTTATGGAGAGGGGAAGGGAGGGAGAAAGAGAGGGAGAGAAATATCAATGTATGGTTGCCTTTCACACACCCCCTACTGGGGATCTGTCTGCAATCTAGGCATCTGCCCCAATTGAAAGTCCAATCCAGGCTTTGATTCGCAGGCCTGCACTCAATTCACTGAGCTATGCCAGCCAGGCCATAGTAACCACCTTTTAAGGATTAGGATGAAAAACTGGAGGGCCACGGCCCCTGTAGAAGTGACATTTATGTGACTTGAAGGTGAGTACAAACTTGGTGTGGGGAGGTAGGTGCAAAGGCCCACCACAGGAAGCAGGCCCTCCCACAGCAAGGCTTCAGACCTGAAACGGCCATGCTGGGCTGCGAAGGACAACATATTACTGGGATAGAGAGCGAGCAGGTGCAGAAATTCAGGTTCAAAGGCCCATGGGCAGAAGAGTAACATTATAATTTTAACCTATCGAGTCCAACTCATTCACGAAAAGAATTCAGAAAGATTTTGCTTGTTACAGATTTGCACTTAGAAAGCATTTCTGGGTATCTTGTGAAGAATGGATGGGAAGAGAGCAAGAAGAACACATGCAGGGAGACCCTTTGGAGGACCGACAACCTTGGTGAAAGCTGGTGGGAGTCTGGAGGAGAGGGGACAGCAGGACAGTTCAGAAAATGCGCAAACATAGGAGATGTAAATACAAATCTGCAACAAAACTGCTTATGAATTTAGTTATACTTTTATGTGTTTATGTTTATTGTATCAGCATCCTCATATGTTTGAAGAATAATAAAGCACTTTGTTTTGTTTGAGTTCTCTGAGCTGTAGCTGCCAAAATGACATTAAACACACGGGATTTTTATTATGGGAAAGGCCTGAGGAAGGGCAACGGGAAAGGGGCGGGAGCCCGAGGGAGCTGTGACCTCAAATGCAAGACTGATCAGGAAAGGAGAGAGGGGGAGTGGGGTGGGTGGCAGTGTCCTCAAAAACACTGTAGCTATTGAGGGGTCCTGGAACTGAAGCTGGCCCACCAAGGAGTCTGGGTTTAGCAGGAATGGGTCTGCCAGTCCCCACTGCGCACAGCCTCAGGGTTAGGAACCTGTGGGAGGCTCAGCATCAGCCCCAGGCACTGATGAATTTCCAAGTCCAGCAAAGCCGTGCTTGGTGTGTTACATTCCTTGAAGCAGGAGAGCTGTGAGGACGTTCTCAGGGCTGCCATGTACTTGTATGTAGATGTTATTATTCAGGCTACAGACAGACCCTGATGTTCTTGGGGAATGGAGGATTTCTGCAGTAATGGAGGTCTCAGAGTTGGGAGATATTGAAGCAGTGTAGGCGCATCTGTTCAGCTGTCTCTTCATCTAATATCTCTCCATATTCTCCTGTCTTCCTATGAATCTCTCACAATTCCAGCATATCAAACTCACAAAAACTTTCTCTTTGGATAAAAATTTTGTTTCTCGACTTTCTATTCTCTGACATGCTTTCTCACCGTTCTCCTCCCACCCCAACCCTTCCCGTCTGCCAGGCCAGTTTCTAGTATTCCAGTGCTGTATTTCTCTCTCTCTCTCTCCTGCTCACCCACCCCTCTCTCCTGAAATTGTTGGTTAAAAAAACATGCTGCTCTATTCTACTAAATATTGAAGCTGAATGACTTCTGTTGACCTTCCTTTAGTCATTTCTTATTGACAACTTATCCCTCAAGATGGCCTTAAATTCCCACACTATATTTAGATCTCAAAATACCCTTCGATTCTACCTCAGAAGAGGACATCACTTCACTCCCCTAGCTGGAGACGGAGGTTATGTATCCTTTCAAAATCTTAGTTTCTTCATCACAAAAATGGGAAAGTAATGGTTCAAGGGCTGTGTTGGGCAAAATTCCCATGGTAGTTTGTTAGTCATTATTACATCTGCTAGTAAATTATATTATCATATTATTATCCTCTTCTGAATCATATTTCAATAAGTCAAACCTTTAGTTAATAGGTTGGTTATTGCAGTTCAATGGGCTTATTTTGAAGATAAAATGTGCATTGAGGGTGGACAATTTAGTTTGAAAGATGAAGTCTCAAAATAGTACCTAAGGCTCAGATAATTAATAAATCACACCCAACCTCATATCCAAATAATAACCTCCTGTACAAATGCATTCTTTCTTTCCAAAAAGTATTGCTGAAATAAAAATGTTCCTGGTCTTTGCAGTGTAAATAGCAGGAGAATCTAGTCATGTATTTAACTTTCATTTCTTTCCTCTGTGCTGGCATATCATTTACTTAGGGTTTAAAAAAACAAACTTCATTATTCAGTGTCAGGAATGACAACAATGAAGTAGGAAATGATTCTCATGCTTTTTTCTACTGCTGTTCTAATCACCTTAAAAGTAGCTTTTGTCTTAGTAATTAAAATCAGACTTTTCTCATTTGGTCTTGTTTATTCCTGCTTCTCTCAGACCATTTTTTTATATATTTAGAGATTTCTCAATGTCATAAGGAAAGGATAGCAAATACACACAGGGAAAGAGAAAATATTGATAAAGTCATTTACTATCTGTATCTGGTTTTTTCCTGGTTCTGAATTTTACATTTGGACACACGTTTAGTTCCATTCTAGGTCTCAACTCTGCATTCAAAAATGTGTTCCGGTTGACTGACACCTTTATGGGTTTGCATGGGCTACCGTAACAAAGTACCACAGACTGGGTGGCTTCAACAACAGAAATTAGTCTCTCACAATTTTGGAGGCTGGAAATCTGTGATGAAAGAGCCAGAAGGGCTGTTTCTCCTGAGGCTTCTCTCCTTGGCTTGTAAATGGCTGTCTCCTCTCTCTGACTTTCTATGGTGTTTTCTCCATATGTGTTTGTTCCCTGATCTCCTTTTTTATAATACCACCAATCATAACCAAACTTTACCTTAATTGCTTTTAAAGGCCTATCTTCAAATATAGTCACATTCTGAGGTATTGAGGGTCAGGACTTCAACATGTAAATTTGAGGGGGCAGTGTTTTTATTAAAGGTTAATCATTGCTATGGATCAGGTAGGGCAACCAGGTAAGCAATTCAGTGTGCAAGCTTTTGAATGAGGATTCTTCTTCATAATGTAGTATAAAATTTAAGAGGACTTCCACCAAGATGGAGGCGTAGGTGGAAACAGTGTACCTTCTCCCACAACCAAGTTTGAATACAACAAAGGTTTAGTAAACAAAGACACAGCCAAAGAACAGAAAATTGAACTATACAGAAGTCCAAAAACAAGAAACCGTTCAACTGGGACAGTAAGAGGGGCGGAGCCAGCAGTGGGGCAGGGTTGGGCAGGAAAGATCCCCTGACCCAGGCATGCAGGCAGCTGGGGTAGCAGCGTGGACCCAGTGAGGGTGTGGACCCAGTGAGGGTGCAGGGCAGGCTGACCGCAGTCACACATTCATGCGCAGATAAACCAGCAGAGGAGTGAGCAGAGAGACGGACCGCGCAGGCCCCAGCAGGCAAACCCAGTGAGCGGGCAGACTGTGGTTGCACATTCACGCACAGTGGGATGGACCAGAAAGCCCTGGCAGCGGGAGGCAGCAGAGAGGACCGCCATTACTTTCCCTTGACCCCACCCCCACATACAGTGTCACAACCCAGTGACTGAGTTGCTCTGCCCTGGTGAACACCTAGGGCTCTGCTCCTCATACGTAACAGGCACAAACAGTCCAAAATATGGCTCAAGAAGAACTCAAAGCCCCAGAGCCAATAACTCTAACCGACCAAGAAATAGCCAACCTCTCAGATGCACAGTTCAAAATACTGGTGATCAGGATGCTCACAGAACTGGTTGATTATAGTCACAAGTTAGAGGAACATATGAAGGCTAAACTAATTGAAATGAAGGGAAGTGCACAGGAAACCAGTAGTGATGGAAAGGAAACTGGGACTCAAATCAAGGGGGTGGACCAGAAGGAAGGAAGAAATGACCAAACAGAAAAATGTGAAGTTACAAGAATTCAAAAAAAATTAGGAGAGGCTTAGGAATCTCCAGCACATCTTTAAATGTTCCAACATCCAAATTATAGGGGTACCAGAAGGGGAAAAGAAACAGCCACGAGTGGAAAACTTATTTGAACAAATAATAAAGGAGAACTTCCCCAGTCTGGAAAAGGAAATAGACTTTCAGGAAATCCAGGAAGCTCAGAGTCCCAAAGAAGTTGGACCCAAACAGGAACACACCAAGGCACATCATAATTACATTAGCCAAGATTAAAATGAAGGAGAGAATCCTAGAAGCAGCAAGAGATAAGGGGATACTCACCTACAAAGGAGTTCCCATCAGACTGTCAGCGGATTTCTCAAAAGAGACCTTACCAGGCAAGATGGGGCTGGAAAGAAGTATTCCAAGCCATGAAATCTAAAGACCTATATCCAAGATTGCTCTATCCAACAAAGTTTTCATTTAGAATGGAAGGGCAGATAAAGTGCTTCTCAGATAAGGTCAAGTTCAAGGAGTTCATCATCACTAAGCCCTTATCGTATGAAATGTTAAAGGGACTTATCTAAGAAAAAGAAGATAAAAAATATGAACAGTGAAAGGACAGCAAACTCACAGTTATTAACAACCACACCTAAAACAAAAGCAAACTAAGAGGACAGCTAGATCAGGAGCAGAACCATAGAAATGAAGATCACATGGAGGGTTAGCAACAGGGGAGTGGGAGGAGGAGAAGGGGGAAGAAGGTACAGAAAATAAGTAGCATAGACGGTAGGTAGAAAATAGATAGGGGGGAGGGCAAGAATAGTAGGTGAAATATAAAATCTAAAGAACTTGAGACACGTGGTCATAAACTAAAGGGGGGGAGTGGGGGAGGGTGTGTAGGGTGGAGGGGAATGAAGGGGGGAAATAGAACAACTGTAATGGCATAATCAATAAAATATATTTTAAAAAAAGAATGGTAAAGGGGGTCAAAGACAAGGTGATGGAAAGAGACTAGGCTTCGGGTGGTGGGCACACGATAGAGTATACAAATGTTGTATTAGAAAGTTTTACACCTGAAATTTATATAATGTTATTAACCAATGCTACCCTAATAAATAAGTAAAAAAATAAACAAATAAATAAATTATATATATTCCCCCCCAAAATTTAAATGAGATACTTCAAAATTATACTATAAAGTTTGTTTTGAATGCTGAAGCAGGACATCAAAAATAGCAGACAAGTTGGTTGTCAAAAAAGGAAAGACACTGCTTGGGATGGTAAAATAATTAGAGGAATATTTTATTTGCTGATACAAACATTTTTTCAGTGATATTTCAAGTCTTTGACGATAGAATAATGAAGCATTTTTGCTGAGTAAGTACTGTTCTCTAAATTTCAACCAGGCAGAATCTGTGTGAGACACAGGGACTGACAAAGGGTTGAGGAGCCCTCTTCTGCAAGCCTTGTCTTCAGAAACTGAAAAAGGTTCCAGATTAGTTTCAAATGAATTCACATCCTTTCATCTATGAAAGAGAATTTTCTGACTGCATAAAAAAAATCAGTATTATCAAGACATCTGACAAGTTCAATGACTGTTTCCTCTCCTAGACAATTATTTTGGTGTCCTTTTCCCTGACTGCGATATCATCAGTTTTGCACCTCTCACGTAGCTGCATATCACAGTCTTCCTGAGGATTGTTATTAAAGCATCTAATTCATAAAATCATAAATTCTTTAAAAAAGGAAAGGCATTAGAACTTTAGGCCACCCCCCTCTTTGATGTGAAATTATTCACAAGCACAGTTTTTAGATCAGTACTCACTCACGTTCACCATCTTGGTCTAATCACATTACCTGTTATAAACCTGACAAAACTTTCTGACACTCACTGTAAAGGTGGTTTATTGTTCCTTATGGTAAACAGGTAGGATTTGCATATTGTGCAATTGCATTTAAGTCCTCTTAAGATAGGTATGCAGTTATTCCAGAAGATAATTGCCACGTATTTAAACAAATAGAACATGTAATTCTTGCATTGTTTCTGTAAAAAATCCTTTTTTGTAAGCCAACTATGTCTGGTTATTTTTTAGCATTACAAATCTAGGGCAACTCTGTTCAATATATCCTTCTTTGATGAGGGAAATTTTCTGTAATACCTGTACTGTCTAATACACAATATGCAAATTTAGAGAAGTAAGCCAAGGTTGACTGCCTCATTCATTCATCCATTCATTCATTTATCAAACATTAGCTGAGAGCATTGTTTGGCCCAGGTAGTTGGGGTAGGCACTGGGCACACAATGGCAAACAAGAAACAGCCCCTGCCCTTAAGGAACATGAGAAATCACAACTAACCAAACAATTGCAATAATAGACAATGAGTAGGTTGTAGGGTGTTGAAGAAGGGCAGAGAGACACCTAACCCAGCTGAGTGAGGGGCTGGGGATTCACAGGTTGAAGTATGTCCTTCAACATAAGGAAATTTGGTCTCAGAGGGCTCTGTGATTTACCCCCAGCCCACATGAAATTTACCCAACCAGATAGATACCTTTAGTTGCCAAATCCACAGGCCTTCCATTGCTGTTCAAAAATGCCAGTCATCATTCCTTCAAAGAAGCTTTCAAAATCACCCAATTTCTGTGAATTATAAAAATAAAGGAGAGATTTTTAAGTAAGATAAGAATAGTGAGGCAACTACTATAGTATTCTATATTAAATTAAATCCACAAATGATTAGCTTATGGTATATGCATAGGCATATTATTTATGATTTATGGTCGATTAATTTTTTTGGTTTTGGTTAGTTTATAAAAAAACAATGGACATTATGAAGCTGATTAGAAGCCAGTACTTTAACTTAGGTAACTTCTACTCACAGGCTACCTCCTGGAAATTTGAGGTACCAAGTTTTTGCATGTGTCCTTAGGGCATTTTCTTCAGTACCAAGTTTTTCTAGATTTCCTCATGAGAACACTTACTCTGACATTATATCTGCGGCTCTGGTGATATTCCCTTCATCAGTTTTTTTTTATTTCAATTTTGTCATCTGTTATCTAAACCTCATCCTACATTTAGGGAAACTGCTTGCAACTTGCCCATTATTTAACTGACTAATGAGATTGAACACTTTGTTAAAATGATTTTTTTAACAAGTGAGGAAAATACTCAAATTATCAGTACATTTCACTTTTGCCAAGAAAGTATTCTTTCTTATCAAACTAGGCACATGTGCTATTCATTATAACATATCAACAAAAATTAGGTGAATGGACCAAATCCTTATCGAATATCCATGATTAATTGTGGGTTGAATAGAAACCTAATGCAGAATGGAAAACACCCTCTAGAAATATTTGGTTAATAAAAAGTTTTAATCTCTACCCCACTTTACACAGGTTTTAAAAAAATTAAAAGCCATGATAATATCCAGTAGTTGTTCATATGTATAAAGTAATCTGAGTTGTTTTTTCTCTATGGTAAGTGCTTGTGCAAGTTCCTGATATTGAAGACACGACACGTAAAGACAAATTCACTTGCATCCCACCTGCGTGCTCCCCTTTTATATACTTTACCTTTGAGAAGGAGGCGAGTTCATGGGATTCAATTCTTGAGTTTTGCAAAGCTACATGATAAAAATAATTTATTAAAACAGATCTTTCTTCAGCGACTTCTTAGAAACTGAGCAAGACTTGTAAGGCAACTAGAAACCACAGACAGTGAAAACAATCTTTGAGTGTCAGAGATCAAGTTTTTATAAGGAAAGAAGGCGGGAGGAAATGAATAGAAAAAGAACAAACATTTTTATTTTTTGCACTTGTTATATTTAGAAAAGTAAGAAAAAGAGCACATTGTTTCAGCACCTATGGGGCTACAACTAAAGATATGGCTAAGAATGCCAGCTAGATTCATTATCTCTCACATTGTGCTAGGTGGTTCTTACTTGGGGCTGTTCATGCAGTTGCAGCCAGATGTTAGCTTCTGAAGGATTAGCTGGGATGAGTGTTCGAGAGAGCTGACTTACATTGCTGGCAGCTTTGATGGAGCTGTTAATTGCAACACTATCATAGGTGCTTCTTCACCAGCCTGGGTTTTCCTCAGCATGGTGGTTGGATTTACAAAAAGGGTTTCACAAGTCCAAGTATTCTTAGAGACCTGAAAGGAAGCCACAAGGCTTCTTGTGACCTAGCCTTGAAAGCGTATGTCACTTCCACCACCTTCTATTTGTCAAGGAAGTCACTGAAGTCAAACCAGATTCAAGCAAAGGGAAACTGATGGGGGTTGACAAGGTCACATTACATGAGAGCATGCCAACGGGACGGAGCACACAAGACGTGTTAGTAGGAAGGCAAGTTTTACGACATCCATTTTGGAAAATACAATTTGCCACAGTCTTTTTTCTGGACACAAGTTGCACCCTTTTCATAAACCAAAATACAATTACTCCCAAAGTCTTATCGGCCCCAAATCCAGTTGTCATTGATATCAAGTCCAGGGAGGATAAGGCTCTTCAGCTTAGGGAGCAGTTCTCCTGGAGAGCAGCTCTTTTCTGGCCTACTCTCCACCTACTCCTGCCCTCCAGCTGCTCATTGTCTAAGCTCTCTAGAGTGGGAGTACAAGTAGGGAGAAAGGTACAAAGGGTCAGAAGTTTACATCTACCACTCTCCTAAGAATGTTTTATCCTCTATGAGCGTAGCAGATGTCAAATGCTACCTGTCTGTATGCATTCAGTGGAGACCTCAGTCTCCCATACTGGGCTCCCTGGGCTGCAGCTCTTGTGTCTCAGCTCCAACTCCTCACAGACTGACTCTGCTGGTATCATATTGCCTTCCTAGCCAGTCCTCTGGGGCAGGTTTAATGAGGCGAGACTTCTAGCTAGACTAATCAAATTAGATTATTCTCAGCACACTTGATCCAACCTAAATGATAAAGAGGCTTATTATTTATAAATAAAGAAAAAGTATAAGCAACTACCTTCCCGCTCATTTTCCCACCTCTGGTCCCATAGTAGAATGGCTTCACTGAAGGAACATTTTTTCCGTTGGAGAACGCGTAGTTTACTGGGCATCTGGGGACTGTTAGTGGTTTATCCTGGACAATAATAGCCCAACCCTATAGAGCTATTAGGTTTTCAAAAGTAGTGGAGTGAGTTTAGATTTCAAAGAATTATCAAAAAAGAAATGACTGGCACACTAACTGTATTAGCTCTGGTGTGTGTGCAGGACTCAAAACTTTCAGTTTTCCCCTCTTCTCCTACACCAAACCTCTTCTTGTACACCAAACCCATGTCTGCATAGATCACCACCCTCAAGGCCAAAATATCAGAAGTTGGGCTCATCTTTCATTGCCTTATTCCTTCTCAAGGTGCCGGCAGAATACTGGGGACCAATTATTATAGATTCAACTAATTCACTTAATGAAAGTAATCTAAAAAATTAGGCAAAGTGGAAATGTAACCTCAAAATATTAGACCAGACAAAGATGAATGGTTTAATTTATATTCACAAAATATAATATCTTCATCTAGAAGATAAAATAGTGATGAAAGTTTAAATACTGATGAATATACCATAAGAATACATAAAATTATAAAAATTAAGAAAAATAAAAAGGAAAAGTGGGGAAAATACACCATAATTTGACTTGGAAACACTCCTGTATTAGAAGCTTACATTCCAAATGAGAAAGTAATAATAATGATAATAAGGTTTTGAAAAATAGTTAATCTAATTGATTTAGCAGCCATATTTATAGATTTTAGATCCTATGCTCTTTGATGACTCTTTGCTTTAACTTACGGTTTCAATAGTTTAGAAAAATCCTTCCCTGCCTTTTCCATCTATTGATTTTTAAGTCCTTTCTTAAATGCCTATTTCTTAGTGATATCTTCTTCTCACTAGGATTAAGCCTGGCATCTTCCATATGCCTTTTCTGAGACTTTTCATTGTGACTGGTTATTTTTATGCCTGGTTTCTGGTAGATCATAAAAGCAGCAGTAATCTTCTCATTTTAGTAACCCTAATATTTGGCATTATACATGGTGTTTGGGGGTACTCAAAGAAAAATTGTTGAAAGAAAGAATAATATTGCAATAATGGTATTAGCCCACTTTATCAGTTTAAAGCAGGGGCAGCAATAAGACCATTACGTCTTATCTGTTAAGTCTCATTAACACAGGTGAGACACACCTGGGGAAAAGCCTCACTCTGCTCAGTGGCTTGCCCTTTGACCCCATAGCAGGACCATTCTACTGAGATGACTTAATTCCTTCTCAAAATAATACACTTACCTGAAGTGCTCTATCATTTCCTATCTGTGAAGGAAATGGCATCAGAGAGCAAAGTTAAAAGCAACCAAGTGGAGAATGTAGTGGGTTCAAGGCATTTCAGGACTGGGATGGCAAGTGGAGGATAAATATAGGTACAACCACGAAGCCTAGTGTTATCGTCCCACTCCTGACTACAACACAGATCCAGACCAGCCACTCAGGCACGTAGGCACAGACAGCCCCTGCTTTCCGTGCCAGTGTGGTTTGAGGTTCTTCCTTTCATGCCCACTTCCCGGGAGCAGTCCCATGCAGCAAAGAAGCAGCTGGCCCAATAGCACTGCTGCCCCTGAGACAGTGGAGCAGTGTGGCTTGTTTATGCTTGTGCTAGCCTGAGATCCTGCCCTTCCCCCAGAGCTTGGTGAGGGGAATAGGGTTGGGAAAATGTCTCCTGGAGCTTTGCTAAGCACAATTAGTTTTGAACTGGCTTCTGAGAAGCAAGTTTTCACTATGAGAGACGAGGGGAAACATTTCTGTGCTTATACTGCTCCACGTCTAATTTAGCCAGCAAGTGTGGGTAGCCCACTTACCTTCTGATCTTTCTCATCTACCATAGTTGTGACAGATGGAAATATGCATGAAGAATTTCACCAAAAAACTAATATAAAATAGATGAAAAACAAATAAGGGGAGCATGATAGCAAAAGGCACATGAATATAAGTTTAAATTAGATGACCCATTTAAAAAGTATTTATGGAGGGCCTCCATGTGATGATCCCTTCCTAAGTTTCTCTTGGAAGGCTTAAAAAAAAAATGGAACCATTGAATGGAACAGTAAGGTATTCAGTGGTTTGGTATAGCCAAAGGGAGACCAGCTGGTAAAGAATCAGGCCATTGCCAAATCATATCCTTGGGAAGAGTTTGTTCTTTGTAATTTTTCATCCTTCTTTGTTGTGATTCTTGGGTGAAAAAGCCTTAAGCAATATTTTCATGAAGTGATCCCTTCTGAAGTGACATTTTAAAATCAATCTGGTGTAAATCAATCCAGTTCTAGAGCCCATATTGTCTGGTTCCGACAGCTGAAAGTAATTTCAAAGATTTAATAATCTAATCAGTCTCTCAATAGACCACATAAGAGAAAAGTATTTTAAAGCAAAGCAAGCATCTTTAAAAACCTTTTATTGCCATTCTCCCCTCTGTATCCTTTTTTAAAAAATCAGTTTTAGAGGCATTTAATTGTTGATTATGTAAAAATGGAATAATAACCATGTTTATTTTTTCTCTTTTAAAAATTATTTTATTGTTGTTTAATTACAGTTGTCTGCATTTACCCCCACCACTCACTCCCTCACCCTGCCACAGCCACCCCCACCTCCCTCCCTTGCTTCCACCACCCTTGGTTTTGCCCATGTGTCCTTTATAGTTGGACACACTATAAAGGACACATGGTCATTTCCCCATGTCCCCTCATTATCTCCTCCCACTTCCTCTCTACTTATTGTCAGATTGTTCTTAATTTCAGTGTCTCTGGTTATATTTTGCTTGCTCATTTGTTTTGTTGATTAGGTTCCAGTTAGAGGTGAGATCATATAGTATCTGTCCCTCGCTACCTGGCTTATTACGCTTAGCATAATGCTGTCCAGTTCTATCCATGCTGTCACAAAGGGTAAGAGCTCCTTCTTTCTTTCTGCTGCATAGTATTCCATCATGTACATGTACCACAGTTTTTAGATCCATTCATTTACTGGTGGGCACTTAGATGTCTGCTCTCTTCAGTCCCCTTTTGCTCATGCTCAGCTCTTCCAGACTCTTCCTCCTTCCCAACTCTTGGAACTTTCCCCAAATGCACACAACTTTAGTCCCACTTTAGTCTCCACTAGATATGCTGATGCTGAATTCTTTGGCTTCCTCAGTACTTCTTCCTATTGGCCATTTATTTAGAACAAAGAAGTGCCCCCAAAGTGACTCAACATGTTAAAAAAATTGAATCCTTAAGAAAGGGTGAAAATGAACCCAATGATCACTTGTTCATTAGTAAAATTTCTATTTTGGGGAACTAAAAGAAATCTTGATAAGGAGTAGTACCATAAAATGCACAATTAAACAATAGAATAAAAGGGACTTATTTTTTCCTTAAGATCAATTTCAGGGTTACTTTACTAGGTGGATCTCATATTAGAGGAGAAAATCTGAGGAAGCATTATGTGTAGATAAGGGGGGATTTGAACAAGTAGCTGAGAGACAAAGGTGAATTTGATTCTTTACCATGTGGCTGAATGAAAACAAAGGAGTTAGTGATGTGGTCACTTGTTTTTGTTTACTACATCTATGCTAGTAACATCTGAAATAGGGTTGATTTATAATGTAGTTGATGAACTTGAATGCAAGATATGTACAGGTATGGGGAAAGTTGGCACCAAATCTACAAGAACAAAACTCCCAACTGGAGGCTCAAATGGCCACTGAGCCTCCTAGACTGTGTAATAGCAAGACAGTTTGCCTCCAAGTGAGCCTTTGTATGGTCAACAAAGAGATAAAAATCATTATTTTAAAAGACTTACTTATGACTTTTTCAAAAAAACTATTTTGCTGCTTGTGTATATTTTTCTCAGCCAGGGAAAGTTATTGAATTTTTAAAATCAGGGTTGACTACCTATTTTTCTTCATTAATAAAAGAATAAAAGAAAAAGCCATCATGGCAAAGGGTGAGACTGGGAAAAGTGCATAAATTTCTCATTGGAAGGATAAAAACTCATTCATAAGTTTAGCTTTTTTAGCTAATAATTTTTCAAGGCTGAGCTTCAATGCATAACTTCAGGAGTGCACAGTGCATAGCAATGGAAGAAGACAAAACAAATGCAAATAAGAAAATATTTGTGAGTTGGCTAAGAGTTTTGGTAACAGAAAAAATGAATTATTTAGGACTCATTTAATTTACAGGTTTGCATAAGAAAATGGGTGCTACCATCAATCATCTTTTTGGCTTAAAAGTCTGTCAAAAAACACTTCTTTGAAGAATTGAAAGAGAATGATCAGTGGATCAGCAATAAGCAACACTTAGCCCATCAGATGACCCAGGCAAAGTGATTTCTCAGTAAACTACACACCCCACCTTCTGGTAACAGTGGCCTGAAATCTTTGCCTTCAGAATCTTGTGCCTTGCACACACCATAGTGATTTTTTCTGACCACTTTTATAAGCACTGAAATAAACACTGTTATGTACTGTATTGATATTAGTTAGCCAGGGCTGCCATAACTAAGTATCACAGACCAGGTGGTTTACACAAGAGAAGTTTATGTTATTGGCACATTTGATTTCCTGTAAAGCCTCTCTTTAGATTGTACAATAGATGTCTGTCTTCTCCCAGTGTCTTTACATGGCCTTCCTTATGTGTTGATCTGTGTCCTCATCTCTTATTTTAAAGAAAGCAGTCATATTGATTTTAGACCCACTCATTTTACCTTAATTATGTCTTTAAAGGATACAACTAATTGAATTTACTAGCACATTAAAAAAAAGACACCATACCAAGTATGATTTATCCCCCAAATACAAAGATCATTTAATATTAGGAAATTTGTTAATCTAATTTGCCATAATAATAACACATCAAAGGGAAAAATTACTTGAATGTTTCCATACATGTTGAAAGATCTTGAAAAAAAAAACATATATCCATTCCTGACAAAAATGCTTAATAAAATAGTAATTGAGATACTTCCTTAACATGACAAAAAGTATAATACTATGGTACTTAATCACTTTATTAAATGGAGAAATGCTAGAGGTTATCCCAAAAAGGTTACATACAAAGTTAAGTATGCTCACTATTTGTGTTACCATTTAGCACTACATTGGACAGTTTTTAAAAAATATATATATATTTTTAAAATATTTTATTTATTTATTTTTAGAGAGAGGGGAAGAGAAGGAGAAAGAGTGGGAGAGAAACATCAATGTATGGTTGCCTCTCATGTGTCCCCTACTGGGGACCCGGCCCACAACCCAGGCATGTGCCCTGACTGGGAATCAAACCGGCGACCCCTTGCTTCACAGGCCCATGCTCAATCTGCTGAGCTGCACCAGCCAGGGCACATTGGGCACTTATAGCCAGCAATATTTTATTTCTCAATATAGGTGGCTACATGTGTAATGATTTTATAAACATTTTCTAAATTGTACATGTGTTTTATATACTCTTTTGTTATGCAATTCACAATAAAAAGGAAAAAACTATAACATAAGAAAACCACCTCTACATACATTTAAAAAGGCTATTTGAGGTAATTTATGTTTATTTGTTTATTTGTTTATTTTCAGAAGAATAAGAGGAAGCACCAGAGATGTAAAACATGTAGCAGGTGACAAAAATCATTCTGTGGCCTTTTTGTTGCTGGTAATAAAATATAAATCAATGGCAGTTGATGTATTGTCAAGAAGAAAAGCACAAACATTTTTAATATTTAAATATAAAATTTCATATGCAAAAGACAGCTAATAAAAGTTAAATGCAGGCTTCATCTACAACATTTAAAGAGCTTAGAGGTCAATACTCCAATGTCAAAGAAAAAACTGGACAAATTGAAAATGAACACCTTTCCTTGAACCATCAGAGAATTGAATCTGCAGTGCGAAATACTGCCTGAAATCTGGAGAGGTAGCTCCAGCACCACAGTGGATTTGCTCCTAGAGCAGAGAGTGCTGAAGGCATAAACGTAGAAATACTCATGGTCATTTTAAAGAATTGCTGAAGGCTGACTATGGACTAGAGTAAAAGTAAGTTTTAGTTTACTAAGTTTTAGGGTGCACCCACACTTTATGGACTTTACCTCCAAGAAAACCAAGTTCTCATTGTGAAAAATATGAGAAAGATAGACTTTTTGGTTCTAGCAGATGGAGAGGAGCAATAATTCTTGTGAAATACATGTTTGAAGCCTCCCTGATAACTGAGGCCTGCTTTTCATGGGGAAAGACTTTATCTGAGCGTTGTTCGAGAGCTCTGGCAGAAAGGCATGCCTCTCGTTCTAGCCCTTCTAGCCTTCCTGCCTCAGTTAAGGGGGTTGGAGAGGAACTGTACAGAAAAATCATTTGTGAAAGTCATAGGCCAGAAACACAAGCCCACTAAAAAGCTGACATGTAATTGGAAAATTACAGAATGGCTCAAGCCCCCACCCCCACCTTACCACCACAAGGTTCCAGGGTAATATCAGGGGATTACAACTGAGAGACCAATAAGAAGAAGACTCCATTATAAGAAGAGTACTTAGGGAAGTCTGGAGTAAAGATGTGAGATGAAAAAAATGAAGAAACTAGAGAAATTTGAAGCTTCTGTCATGGGTAGCTATAGCAAACATTAAATAAAACCCAACTCCTAACCAGATTAACATAAATGCTCACACTAGTGGCCTATTCAGTTGAGTTTCTATTTCCCCCGCCAAAAAATACCTGGCTTTCAACAGGCATGATAAAATTTTAAAAAGTTTGAAAAGGCAAATCACTAGAACCAGACTCAAATACAACACAAATGTTGTAATTAGCAGACAGAAACTTATAAAATACCTATGATGAATATGTTAAAAACTTTAATGGGAAATATAGACAACACGATAGAACAGATGGATAATACAAGCACAGAGATGAAAATTCTTGACATGCCTGAAGAAAGAATCAGTGTGCTAAAGATAGCTAACAGAAAATCCCCAAATTTGAAACCCAAAATCAATCACAGGAAAAAAAATGAAAACACACAAAGACATAAAGGCTGTAAGACATGTTACTAAAAAAATGAATGGGTTAGAAATGAGATAGAGGAAGAAATCTAAAAATAAAACAAACGAAAATAAGAACACAAACACCCCAAACCTATGGGACACACACAGCAAAAGTAGCCCTGAGAAGGAAATTCACATCATTACAGGCCTTTAAAAAAAACCTTCAAATAAACAATCTGACTTTACACTTAAAGGAACAAGAAAAAGAACAACAAACAAAACCCAAAGTGAGTAGAAGGAAGGAGATAATACAGATTAGAACACAAATAAACAAAGTAGAATATACAAATTATAATACAAATAATCAATGAAACTGAGAGCTAGTTCTTTAAAAAGATAAGCAAGACTGACAAATCTTTAACCAGGTTAAAAAAAAAAACACTCAGAGAGAGAGACAGGATTAGAATAAAACAAAACCAGAAATGGAAAAGGAGGGGTAAAACTGACACCAAAGAAATACAAATGATTATAAAAATATTACAACTATATGCAAGCAAATTGAACAATCTGGACAAAATGTATGAATTCCTAGAAATATGCAGTCTTCCAAAACTGAATCAAAAAGAACCAAAATATCTGAAAACACCAATGACAACTAATGATATTGAAGCAGTAATAAACTCCTTAAAAACAAAAGTCATAGACCATATGACTTTCCAGGTAAACTTTGCCAAATGTTGAAAGAAAAACTAATAACAATTCATCTCAAATTATTCCAAAAAATTCAAGAGGAAGAAGCTCTCACAAGCTCATTTTACAAGGCCAGCATTATCCAAGTTCCAAACGCAGACAAATACACTACAAAGAAAGAAGATTTTAGGCTAATATCACTGAGGAACAAACATGCTAAAATATTTAACAAAATATTAGCAAACAAGATCCAGCAATATGTTCAANAAATGAATGGGTTAGAAATGAGACAGAGGAAGAAATCAAAAAATAAAACAAATGAAAATAAGAACACAAACACCCCAAACCTATGGGACACAGCAAAAGTAGCCCTGAGAAGGAAATTCACATCATTACAGGCCTTTAAAAAAAACCTTCAAATAAACGATCTAACTTTACACTTAAAGGAACAAGAAAAAGAACAACAAACAAAACCCAAAGTGAGTAGAAGGAAGGAGATAATACAGATTACAGCACAAATAAACAAAGTAGAATATATAAATTATAATACAAATAATCAATGAAACTGAGAGCTAGTTCTTTAAAAAGATAAGCAAGACTGACAAATCTTTAACCAGGTTAAAAAAAAACACTCAGAGAGAGAGACAGGATCAGAATAAAACAAAACCAGACATGGAAAAGGAGGGGTAAAACTGACACCAAAGAAATACAAATGATTATAAAAATATTACAACTATATACAAGCAAATTGAACAATCTGGACAAAATGTATGAATTCCTAGAAACATGCAGTCTTCCAAAACTGAATCAAAAAGAACCAAAATATCTGAAAACACCAATGACAACTAATGATATTGAAGCAGTAATAAACTCCTTAAAAACAAAAGTCATAGACCATATGACTTTCCAGGTAAACTTTGCCAAATGTTGAAAGAAAAACTAATAACAATTCATCTCAAATTATTCCAAAAAATTCAAGAGGAAGAAGCTCTCACAAGCTCATTTTACAAGGCCAGCATTATCCAAGTTCCAAACGCAGACAAATACACTACAAAGAAAGAAGATTTTAGGCTAATATCACTGAGGAACAAACATGCTAAAATATTTAACAAAATATTAGCAAACAAGATCCAGCAATATGCTCAAAAATCATATGCCACTATAAAGTATTATTTATTCCAAGGATACAAAGTTGGTACAATATCTGCAAATCAATAAACATGATATATCACATTAAAAAATGAAGAATAAAAATCATGATTGGATCAATAAATATAGAAAAAACATTTGATAAAATCCAGCACCTATGTATGATAAAACTTTCAGTGAAACAGGAATAGAAGAAACATACCTCAGCATAATAAAGGCCATATATGACAAACCCACAGCCAACATCATACTCAATGAGAAAAACTTAAAATTTTCCCCTTAAGATCAGGAACAAGACAGGTAAGACTGTTTTCACCACTCCTAAACACATAGCACTGGAAATTCTAGTCATAACAATAAGAAAAGAAAAAGAAATAAAAGGCATGCAAATCGGAAAATAAGAAGTAAAATTGTCATTATTTGCAGACAGCATGATACTGTATATAGAGAGTCCTAAAGACTCCCCCACAAAACTACTATAATTGATAAATAAATTTGTAAAGTAGCGGGATACAAAAATTAATATCCAGAAATCAGTTTCATTTTTATACATCAATAATTAACTATCAAAATGGAAATTATAAAACAATCTCATTCACAATTGCTTCAAAAAGAATAAAATACCTATAATTAAGTCTAACCAAGGATGTAAAAGACCTGTACTTGGAAAATTATAAGACACTGAAGAAAGAAATTGAAGAAGATATTAATAAGTGAATGCACATACCATGTTCATGGATACTAATAATTAACATGATCAAAATGTCCATATTATCCAAAGCAACTATAAATTCAATGCAAATCCTACTAAGATACCAATGACATATTTCACAAAACTAGAACAAATATTCCCAAAATTTATATGGAACCACAAAAGACTTCAAATAGCCACAGAAATCTTGAAAAAGAACTTCAAAGATAAAGGAATCATACTACTTGATATCAAACTATGCTACAAGAACACAATAATCAAAACAGTATGGCACTGGCATAAAATCAGAGATCAATGGAACAAAAAAGAAAGCCCAGAAATAAATATGTGTCTTTATGGCCAATTAATATTTGTCAATAGAAGTGAGAACATATAATGGGGTAACGACAGCCTGTTTAATAAATGGTGTTGGGAAAATTGAACAGATATGTGCAAAAAATGAAACTAGATCACCTTCTTGTAGCATACATGAGAATAAACTCAGAATAGATTAAAGACTTAAATGTTAGACTCAAAACATAAAAATCCTAGAAGAAAACATAAGCAATAAAATCTCAGACATTCCTCATTGCAATATTTTTTTCGATATATGGCTTTGGGCAAAGGAAACAAAAGAAAAAAGTGAACAAGTGGAAGTAAAAAGTTTTTTCATAGCCAAGAAAACTATCAACAAAATAAAAAAACCCAACAGATTAGGAGAATATATTTGCAACAGATTAGGAGAATATATTTGCCAAGGATACATCTAGTAAGGGGTTAATATCCAAAATTTATAAAGAATTTATGAAACTCAACACCAAAATAACAAAGAATCTGATTAAAAATGGGCAAAGGACCTGAATAGACACTTCTTCAAAGAGGACATACAGATGGCCATGAGACAGATGAGGAGATGCTCAATGTCACTAATATCAGAGAAATACAAATTAAAACCACAATGAGATATCACCTCACACCTGTCAGAATGGCTATCATTAATAAATAAACAAATTATAATGCACTAATTAAAAGACAGATGCTGTCAGAATACATTAAAAATAATACCCAAATATACATAGTCCACAAAAATTATTCTATGTATAAAGACACTGTTAGGTTTGCCATGGCTCATGTGGCTCAGTGGATAGAGTGCCAGCCTGCAAACCAAATGGTTGCCAGTTTGATTCCCAGTAGGGTACATGCATGGTTTGTGGGCCAATTCACCAGCCAGGGGCACATGAGAGGCAAGCACACATTGATGTTTCTCTCCCTCTCTTTCCCTTTCACTAAATATATAAAAATCTTTAAAAAGAATACTATTTTTTAGGTTAGAATACTATTTGATAGGTTAGAATGAAAGGAATGAAGAAATATATACCGTACTATCACTCATTAGCTGTGACCATATGTAATGTAGGATGTTAACAGAGAAAAATGGGTTTGAGGCATATAGGAACTCTCAGTGCTATCTTAGTCACAATTCTATAAATCTAAGTGTTCTAAAATCAAAACTTGATAAAAATGCATGAATAATAAATTATCTGAGTGAAAAACAAGGCAAAACAATTAAATATAAAGTTAAAAATAAAATACCCTTCACCCTGGTTGGTGTGGCTCAGTGGATAACAGCCCATGAACCAGAGTTGCTGGTTTGATTCCCAGTCAGGGCACATGCCTGGGTTGCGGGCCAGGTCCCTGGTGTGGGGCACTGAAGAGGCAACCACATGTTGAATTTCTATCCCTCTCTTTCTTCCTACCTTCTCCTCTCTCTAAAAATAAATAAATAAAATATTTTAAAAAATACCTTTGAATTAGAAAAAGGAAAATGCTTTGAAATGCACATCTTAAAGATCACAAAATCCCTTTAGCTTGCCTTGATACTCTGTATAAGTGGTAACCTATATTGATAAGTAACTTAAAAACCAGTCTCCTATAAAATCTGCTTTTTGTTCATCAAGAACTTACACAAACTTATCACAATTGAATCTCAGGATAGATAAATTTAAGAGTATGGCATAATGAAATTCTTCACAATATTTAAATGTAAAATGTGGATAAGTCAGTGTTTCACTTAGGACTGTCTGGGTTTACTGGTTTGATTTAACACTATGCCTTTCTGTTAGTAAATAAACCCTGAGCCCTCCTATGTTCATTGGAATAGTTTTCTGTGCTATGAATAATCACAGAAAATGTATAAGAAATGGTCTCTACCCTAAGAAGTTTACATAATACAATGTAAAGGCCTTTATATACAACTTCTGTAATATTTGTCTTTTCCTACAAATCCATATTTTTTTCTTACACCAACAGAGTTGGTGAACAAGCTGGACCTTTGCCTCGCAGGGTTTTGCTGAACAGTGAGTGGGGTTCATCTGTGAGGGAAGAGCGGTGTGGATTTTTTCTCAGCCACACCACAGCTCAGTTGACATTGAGCTAATTGTACTGTGTTTTTAATTTTTAAAACTATATCTGCTTTTCCTTACCTCACTGAAACTATTTTCCATTTTTCTTTTGGACATAATTAATTCAATGTTATTCAAATAAATGGCAGTTCCTGAAACAGCTGTGAAGCTCCAGGGCCACGATTCTCAAGATGATTTATTAGCTTTTACTTTGCCTGGGTGGTTTCAGGTGCTTCAAGCTGGCGGAGCCTGGATTTCTGGGCCAAGTGACACTCCTATGCTGTCATCTCTCCCACCCAAACAGTTTTGCTTATTAATAACAGGGCAATGTTGAGTTTTCATATAGATCATTCATTACTACTAATTACTTTTGATATTTTGAATACCAAGTCTTCCTCATTGATCCAAAAAACATGGAGGCAAATAGATACAATATATATGAATATTTACTAGAATAATTTAGCAAGGGGAGTCTCTCAAGCATAAAAACACAAATAAACAAAAGAGCCCTTTTTAAATGTAATTCTTTCCATAGTGAAGACAGGCAAAAGTTGAAAGGCTTGTACTAATGTACACAGAGCACCTCAATAAAACTAAACAAATATTAACTGTACCCATAACACTTACATGCTTTTTCTCCTTCTTGTCTGGAAATGTATGTGCTTTAAAAATCATCATTCTTGTTGTCATTATTTGCTAACCCTGCTGAGCTTCCTTGGAAGTGATGCCAGTTAAGACTCGGTGGTGGGAGAAGGAAGGCTAGGGGCAGAGTAATGGTTTCCCACAGGAAATTCATCTCATATCTTGTAGTAAAACTGACTTCAAAGGCACATTAATGAGATAACACCTTGCTAATCATCCTGGAACCCATCATTCGCCATTTCCAAACAAGACGGCAGTTATCAAGAAGCTTTATCTCATAGTACCAAAAGCCTGCTCAATGCTGGGATTGACAATTTATCTATACAGACAGTGAACAAAAAGTTTCAGAAGCTGATTATATTATCCAGCTGTGGGTTTAGAAGCATAGACACCAACCTTAGTCTAGTAAAAAAAAAAAACAAAAAAACATGCAGTGGTTTCAGTGCATTTACTGCAGATGAAGTCACAGGGAAAACCCCATCTCTCAAAGTGTACTTGCTATTCAGTTCAGTAAGTATTTAGGAGAATACTGTTTGAACATCTCTGAGTCGGGCAGTTTGAGAGCTATAAGGATAAGTAAGGTAAGATCCTTATGGCCAAAGAGAAATGAGTTACAGTGGTAGATAGAGAACTTGTCATATAATTAAGGTGGAAAAGTGCTTTTGCTCTTTTTTCCAGTACCCTTGGCTGTCAGATGGCATTTTGTCCAACTCCACAAACACCTAGTGACCACCATACTGTCCAAAGTCTTCCTCTGGAGAGCCACATCCAAGCCCAATATGACTGAGCTCAAAAAAGAAATCCTCCATCCCAAACTGCTCCTCTCTCTCTCCATTGCTGACCAGACTCACAATCACCGGAAGAAAGCCCAGTCACTTTATTCCTGCTTATGGAGTGTGCCAGCCATATCTCTCTGTACGTGCTTAGTTCCCCAGTTCAGTTCCCCTGGCGTTCATATGCCAGTGCTGACTGTGCCAGTCCTGGTGTTACAATGACAACCCCGCCAAGTCATTGGGGCCGTGTTTCTGGATGACTGGGAGAAGTAGGATACGAAGTTGGAAAAACCTTAGTAAAAATCTTTGACTTCCGAACCCTCTCAGTCATATTAAGATATTGACAGTTACACTTCTGCCCATTGCACAAGCTTATTGTACTATGTCTTTCCACATGTTTTCTACAGATGGCTATCAATAAATATTTGTGGGCTGAATAAATGCACAAATGAAGAAATACCAAAAAGCAACTTGACTACATCTAGAAGCTTCAATAACAATGTTTATTACTGTCTTATGATTAGTATCCTGTAGGCTAATTTGAAGGAAGAGAAAGCACTTTTTTTCCCTATGGGATATTTATATTGGATGTGAACCTAAATGATGGGAAGTCATTTAGGAAAATTGCTCATGACTTCTTATTTCATTAAATCAATAAATATTTGCTGAGCACATACTATGTACTGTCACTTTCTGGGTTTGGGGGAAGTAGCGCTGAAGAAGATAGACACAGGGCCCGCCTTCCTGCAGCTTAGAGCCTTGTGTAGGTAATTAGACCATAATCAAAAACAGAAGCAAAATCATTTTTACTTTAATGGGCTATACAGGAAACAGGATATGATAGAGTGGAGTATATCTGGGGAGATGGGTACTGTACCTTAGTTATAAAGAAAGACTGTCTTGAATGTTTATTTAAGTTTGAGCTGAGTCATTGAGAAGATGGAATAAGTTGGGTGAAGAAACATTTTACCCTCTCCAAGCAGAGGGGAGGGCAAATGCAAAGGCTGGAATTGTTTATCTTGATCAAAGAGAGGAAGGAGGCAAGTGAGATTTAAAGGAATCATCAGCAAATTTTTCTCTATAGGGCCTGATAGTAAATATTTGGGGCTTTGGGGGCTATATTACCTCTTGAAATGTTCAACCACACTATTACAACATAAAAGCAGCCACAGATGTACATAAATGAATGAGTGTAGCTGTATTCCAATGAAACTTCATTTGCAAAAACAGGTAATAGTGTAGATTTTTTGTCCTGCTCCAGACCGTAGAGCAAAACAAAAAGTGCTACCTGTTGAAATTGGAAAATGGTGCAGTGGCCAGACCATGTAGGGCCGGAAGGCATAGTAAGGAGTTGAATTTTATTCTTAATGCAGTGTTCAACCATTGAGAGTGCCCAGTGGGCAAGGAAGTGACTTGGTATAACACACTTTTAAAAATATTATTCTGGATCTTCTGTGGGGCAGAGATCATAAAAGTCAAGAGTGTAGGAGCAGGAAAGCTCTTTGCAAAGGCCTGGGCAAGAGATCATGATACTTGGCCAACACGGAGGCAGCAGAGAGATGGTGTGAATGAATTAATATGTCTTCTGAAGTCAGGGCACAAAAATAAATTGGATATGAGGAGAAGACACATATGAAGGCAGCAAGGGTAATGAGTTCTAGGTTTCTGGTTTGAATTTAGTTTCTGGGTAATGATAGTGCTGCTTTCAAAATGTGGAAGATGGAGAAGGAATCAAAAAGTTCGATTTCAGAAGGTTTTAGTTTGACGTGTCTGTGAGACATTCTGAGGCATCCTTCAAAAGAAGAACGACTGAATAAGTAGCTACAGGGGAAAATGGACCATGTTTGAAGCAGATCAAAGAGAGAAGCAAGACTAGTATCCAGTCCTTTACACTAGAATGACTTCGGTGGGAGTGTACCGAACTCCCTCTCTGTAGATGCTGATATCATATATATAGATGCCAGGCTCTGAAATTATGTGAGCAAATGCAACTCGGGACTTTTGTTCAAGTGACCATGACCATTACTTTCTGTATCAAGATGGAGAACAACCCCCCTCTTCAGCATGGAAAATTGAATGCCTCCACGCCATGCCTCTGTTTCTGCGCTGTCAATAGGTCAGCCCACACAGTGGTAAAAGGGGGCCAATTGCAGGTGGATAAAAATAACTAGTGTGGAAAGACACAGGATGTTAATTGTGACCAGCAAACAGTTTGCAGGTTAGCTGTGATCTGCAAATGTGCCACACATGTTTCTCTGTTGGGCTTTGACCACATCCTAAAACACAATTCACTATGTCAATATTTCAGAGCTAGCTAGTTTGCTTGCTTGAGAAATCCAGGGCAACCTGGTTTCACTGTTTTTACCTAATTCAATTTCAACTGGTTACCCCTAGGAACACTGCTGCAGAAAATAATCATAGAAACAGGGGGAAAGTTAAGGAAATATGGATCAGAACACATGCTAAATAATGTTTCCCAATCCAGTCCTATTAGTAGATAGAATTTTTCTACGGTTTTTTTTTTTTTGGTTCATTGAAGGAGATTTATTTATGGCAGAACATCTTAATGCAACCAGTTCATATAATTCATGCTAATATGCAGTATGGAATCCCAGAAGGAAGATACAGTATTTGGTGTTTTCAAATTTACTGAAAACACACCACAGGTTGGTGAGCACACAGACATGCATGCTTGCATGTATCCACTCCATATTTTCAACAGAGTCATCATCCTATCTTATAAGACTCTTTGGTCAATTTGGGGTATGCTTTGCAGCCAGTGACAAAATATAAATTTTAGCTACTTAAACAATTGGGGGTTATTTTTCTTAAAGAGCAAGAAACCCAGAAGTGATTTTGTGGCCTTAGTCAGTTTAGTGGCTCATGAACATTGGAACAAACTTGTAACAATTCTGTTGATCTTTTCCTTTTGGTTGCAAAATAACATCTGTGGCTGTGAATACCACAGCTGTGTATAAGAATAGGAAGAGGGAATTAGGAGGAGGTGAGAGGATATCAGCTTCATCTGTTCCTTTTAACAAAGAAAACAAAATATTTTTCAGAATTCCTAGAGCAGACATTTCCTTAGGTCTCGTTACCTCATTATCATCAGGCTACTTGCTGCTCCTGCTGCAGAAGGTGGGAAGGCAGGTAGAGAGGCTCCAGGCAGCAGAGAACAGGATTCCTGTAATTGGTTTAGGTACTCATGCTACTTCACATGCCCTGGGTGTGTCACTCTTTCAGATAAATTAGGTCACCAGGAGAAGACAGGTCTTGGCCAGGCAACTAATAGTATCTGCTACACAGACTGTGTCACAACACAAACTTAGTATAACTCATTCATCATTTTCAAATTGTGATGAACACTGTAATGTACCGCCCACATTTTCCTTTAGGAATAAAGGCCTGGTTACTCAGCTGCTGGGAGAGTTGCTCCAAAGAAAGCCTCAAGCTATCAGTTCCATCAGCTCTCACCGACTAGAGAGAGTCACCTACCAGGTACATGCCCCCTTCCCGGGGCTGCCTTAATCAACCTGGGCCTGCAAAGGCCCTACCCTGTTGTCATGAGCATGTGTTTTGTGATACATACGGTCTTTCCTATAAGCCAGACTTTCATCCCCATGCAAGTTGTCTGAGCAAAGGGCTTTAAGAACCAAAAGTGCTGGGCTGCCTATAGCATGTACCAGCATCACCTGCTAGTCCTACAGGTGATGCTGGTGTGCAGGAGTAACAGTGAATCAACACAGGTGGCTATTCACTCAGCTTTTATTAATGCAGATTCAATCCAAATCCATGCTAACCTAATAACAATAATAGTCACTCAGAAACAATCAGTAGTAACATTACACACGAGACCTGGGGGTAACAAACATGAGCGCCAAGAATCCAGATCAGGTCCAGGTTCAGGAAGCACCCAGGCTGGCCGGTCTGAGTCCTGCAAGGCAGAGTCACAGAGGGACAGAAGCACTGTGTTGGTCTTTCTCTCCCAAGGCTGAAGGTGCTGTACATCTCAAAGTGACTCCTCACTCTCTGGGTGTGTCACCCATGGTCTGAAGTCCTCTGCTTTTAGGCTTTTTTGGTTGCCAAGTCATGTTGATTTGCACAATTTCTTATAAACACGTCTTTCTTATTTTGGATAAGCACAGATTATTTTCCATAGTCCCAATAGGCACATGTATGCACCAGCTCTGATAGGTAACACGTTTACATCAGTTCTCATAGCCACGTTGTTTTGTGCAACCTCGACTGGCATGCGTGGTTTATTTTGGTCTACCGTGTGTGCTCTGAGAGGGCAGCGTTACCCTTCAGATAAACACGTTGTCTGCCACATTGTACTGTACATGCTGAGGGGCTGTATCGTCCCCACATCATCACTCTACTAGGTATGCTCCAAACATGGCTTCAATTCCTGCTCTCCACACCAGTCCTCTGCCCCTTCATTCTCTTTCCCCTTCTCCACTCCCTCTTCCCCACTTCTTAGAGAAGGTCTGAAAGGTCATCCCAGCTTTAGAGCTGGGGCTTCTTGAGACTGCGTTGCAGCTTGACTCCCCCCTTTGCCCAGTCCCGCTTTTGTCCCTTGTCTTCCACAGGTACACTTGATCCCTAGCACGCCCCTACAAACTTCCTGCAAGCTAATGTTCATCTCAGAGTCTTCTTCCCGGAAATCCCAACCTGCCAAAAAAATAGAATAGGAAATAGAACCTACTCAAAACATGTTCTTTCCTCTCTTAGTTTCAAAGCTTATTTGGAATTCTGAAGTATTTTTAATTAGAGTTATTAAAATGTAATTTTTAAGGCTGCCACATGCCAATGAAATTCTTTGTCTTGTCAACATTGGCAAGTATGAAAATGTTTGCCATCTGCACCAACTGTTCATTTCCCCAACTGAGCAAATATTTGATTCGTTTAAAAATTTATTATTTTTGGAAATGGGTTTTATTTTTCTGAATATAAAATTACTTAGTGCTCATTGTAAAGTTACAAAATAGGTGAAAGTTTAAATGTGAAAAAAAATGTCTATAATCTTAACACAGACTCTTACTAATCTTTGAGTGATATTTGTCCAGATGTGTAAAAGGAGTTAACAGCTGTTTCTGTGAATGTTTTTTGGTCCCAGGAAAGTCTGAGGATTTGACTTCTATTCAATCCTCCTTGCACTAGCAACTGAAAAATATTTGGAATTTAACTAGGGAAGATCCATAGTAAAAGAGAATCCGGACAGGGACTAAAAACAGGACCAAACCATACTTTCCTCATTATTGAGACTGAGAAGTGGATAACTGGGATTTAGGAGATGCAGCTGGGCCAGAGGATTGAGCCTAATCACATATACTTGAGAGCGCAGGGTGACGAGGAATAAAAATGTAAGGAAATCTGAACAGTAGAGAAAATGCACTCAATAATATCATCATCACTTTGTAGTGACAGATGGCTAGGAAACGTCATGCTGATCACATTGTAGGACATATAAGTGTTGAGTCATTATGTTATACACCTGAAAGTAATATAATATTGTACATTGACTATACTTTAATTTTAAAATATATATATATATAATTCAAAATAAATAACAATTTTAAAAATTAAAAAGAGGGAAACTGAGACACTACTAATTTAAAAAAAGTTTAAAGGACACATGGACAAAAACTAAGGGGTGTGCAAATGGGAGGGAGGTGAGGAGCACTGGGGGATGGACTGGGATAGGAGTAAAAGACAGAAAACTGTACTTGAACAACAATTAAAATAAATAAATTTAAAAAAGAAAAAAAAGTTTAAGAAATGCTAGACCTGATGATTCCCTGAGCTACCATGCTCTAATATTTCCACCTTTTCAGCTTCATTTCTTACTACCGTGCATGCCCTATAAGCATTATGACAGGAACACTGCAAGCTGTGCCTGGAGGTACAACGTCGGGGCTGTGTTGTTATTGTATGTGCTGGGCTATTTCCTGTTTGCTTTCTTAAAACTAAACAGGCTTGGTGCTGGGTGGAGCCTGATGTGTCCTATAAGTTTAATTATTAAACTGAACTCTAAACAACTACAGCTAGCAGAAACAGATATTTTTATCATCACACAAATAATTCAGCATTATATTCTCATTGTAAAAGCTTCAAATAATAGAGAATTTTATAAGGTCCCCTTCTTTCAATTTCTCTTCCTTTACTTTTTAAAAGACTTTATTTATTTATTTTTAGACAGAAGGGCAGGGAAGGAGAAAGAGGAGAGAAACATCCATGTGTGGTTGTCTCTCGCAGCCCCCTACTGGGGACATGGCCGGCAACCCAGGCATGTGCCCTGACTATGAATCAATCAGATCAATCAGTGACCCTCTGGTTCACATGCTTGCTCTCAACTCACCGAGCCACACCAGCCAAGTTGCTTCCCTTATCTTTAATTGCTAATTTAATTTCCTCCTTTTGCTAGGTCTGTTCAGGTTTTCCATTATTTCTCAAGTCAGCTCAAGTTAGTTTGGGTAATTTTCATCTTTCTAGAAATGTATCCATTTCATCTGCGTTTACCTAATTTTTCAGCATGTAGAGTTGTTTGTATTTTCTTATGATTTTATTTTCTATAGGTTCTTTACTTATGTTTATCAATTGTATTAACCTTCACACAAGAACAGCTCTTTGTTCCATTGATATTTTCTATTGTTTTTATGTTTCTATTCTATAGATTTCTGCTTTGATCTTTATTATTTTCTTCTTTCTCTTTTTAAGTTTGATTTCTTCCTTCTTGCTTGTCGAGTAGAAGATTACGTCTTTAATTATGTAAGCATTTTATGACCCAAATTCCCTTCTAAACATTGCTTTAGCTGCATCCCATAAATTTTGGTGTTGTGTGTTTTTATTTTCATTCTGTTTCAATTTCCCTTGTGGGTTTTTCTTTGAACATTGGTTATTTAGAAGTCTGTTATTTATTTTCAAAATATTTGGGTATTTCACAAATATCTTTCTGTTGTTGATTTCTAATTTAATTTTATTATGGTGATAAAAATACTTGCTGTTATTTCAGTCCCTTTAATTGTTATGAAACTTGGTTTATGAGATAGTTTATACCACTCTATCCTGAAGATTGTTCCATGTGTGCTTAGAAATAATGTGTATTTTGTTGTTGCCATGTGGAGGATGCTATTTACACGTCAATTAAGTCCTTTTGATGGTGTTGTTTAAAGCTTCTATATTCTTACTCATTTTCTCTCAACTTCTTTATATTACTGAGTCAGGAGTAGCTAAATCACCAACTAGGGCTGTTCTATCTTCCATTTCTTCTTAAACTGTATTGGTTTTTGCTTCATTTGGTTTCAGGTCCTATTGTTATAAGCCTATATATTTATAAGTTTATATGTTTCTGATGTATCAACCCCTTTATCATTATGAAATGTCCACAAAATCATCGCTAGTAACACTCTTTGCCTTGAGGTCTATTTCATCTCAGATTAATGTAACCACTATCTGTTATAGTTACCATATGCTTGCATTTTTGTCCCATCCCCTTCACCTATTTGCATCTTTGAATTTTAAATATTTCTTTTGTAGACAGAGAATAAAATCATTTTTTAAAACCATTTTACCTCTGCCTTTTGAGTGGAGTGTTCAGCCCATTCACATTTAATGTACTTGTTAATGTAGCTGGACTTACACCTGCCACTTTGCTATTTGTTTTCTGCGTATCTGACTTCCTTTTTGTTCCTCTATTTCTCCATTACTGTCTTTGTACTAAACTAAAATTAGTGCTTGGATATCATTTTAATCCCCCTGTTGATTATTTTAGCTGTATTCTTTGAGATTTTTTTGTTAGTTACTCTAGGGATAAAATATTCATCTTTAACTTTCACAATTCACTTAAAGGTAGCACTGACTTAATTTTAGTAAAATATAATATCAGTAAAGCTCCATTTCATCTCTCATTTATTTGTGTTGTTATCATATATATAAAAGCTTCGTATATCTTATAAAGCCAATAATGTGTTAGGATTATGGCCTTAAGCAATCTCCTGATTTTAAAGAAATTAAGAAAGAAAAAAATGGTACAAATGGTACACACACACAGTCTTTTCATTTACCGACATATTTCTGAGGACTTCCATTTCATTCTGTGGATCTGAGTTACTATCTCACCTAATTTCCTTTAGCCTGAAGGGTTTACAATTTTTCCCTAGTAAGTCAGGTATGCAGTGAATTTTATTAATTTTTCTTTATCTAGGAATGTTTTTATTTTAATATTTTAATGTTTTACAGTGCTTTCCTTTTCTTTTTTTTTTAAAAACTACTTAATGTTGTTCAATTACAGTTGTCTGCATTTTGTCCCTGCCAACCCCTAACCCCAGCCAAACCCTACTCCCTCCCTCTTCCACCCTTCCCCTTGGTTTTGTCCATGTGTCCTTTATACATGTTCCTGAAAACACTTTTTCCCACTGTCCCCTCCCCCCTCCTCTCTGGCTATTGTTAGATTACTCTTAATTTTTATGTCTCTGGTTATATTTTGCTTGCTTTTTTTTCTTTTGTTGATTATGTTCCAGTTAAAGGTGAGATCATATGGTATTGGTCCCTCACTGCCTGGCTTATTTCACTTAGCATAATGCTCTCCAGTTCCATCCATGCTGTCTGTCACAAAGGGTAGGAGCTCCTTAAAGGATAATTTCATTAGGCTATATAATTCTTGGTTGACTTTTCTTTCTTTCAGCACTTTGAATACATTGTTCCTCTTTCTAGTGGCCCCCACTACTCCCTATGGAAGCTTAACCATCAGTCCCATTGTTGTTTCCCTCTATACCATGAGATGTTTACTCTTGCTGCTCTCAAGGTTTTCTCTTTTTTTTTTTTTAGCTTTCACAAATCTAAATATAATGTGCCTACTTGAGTTTTCTATTGCGTGTATATTGACTTGGTGTTCATTGAGCATTTTGGGTCCAGAAATAAAATTTTTATCAAAATGGGAAGTTTTCAGCCATTACATTTTAAATAATTTTCTGCCCTTTTCTGTTTCCTCCTTTCACAACTCCCACTAAATATTTGCTGGGATTATTAAAATTGCCTGCAGATCTCTGAGACACTATTCTATTTTTTCCTGTTTCTTTTATTTTTGTTCTTTGGATTAGACAATTTTTATTGATCTATCTTCTAATTCACTAAAGTTTCTGCTATTTCAAATCTGGTGTTGAGTCCACCATGGTGAATTTTTTCTTTCGATTATTCTATTTTTCAGCTCTACAATTTCCATTAGGTTCTTTTATTTGGGTTCTTAACAGTCCATTTCTATCAAACTCTTTTCACTCCCTGAGTATGGGCTGCACTCTCTGCTTCTCAGCATGTCTTATAATGGTTGTGTCTTACAATGGAAACTACAAATTTTAGGTAACATGTTATAGAACCCATGCATTCTGTTTCATTTTTCTAAGGCTCACTGTATTGCGGGGTTTTGTTATGTTTGTTTCTTTGTCTTAGTAGCTTTCCTGGACTTAAACCACAGAATCTCTCTTCTTCTGAAACCAACATGTGTCTGCTCAGTCTTTCTTCCCCTTAGGATTCCTTTGGGGGCTCTCCTTCTGTGCGCATTGTTACATGGTCAGCCCATAATTTGAGCAGACACCTTAGTTCTCTCTCTTCAACCTCCCTCAAAGGCTTTCCTAGATGTTCTGATTGAGGTACAATATGTGTGTGTTGAAGAATACCTTCAGAGTTGCAGTCAGTTCTCAAGTTCTCGCTTTTTGCTGGCCTATCTTGGTATCCCAGACACCATGCAGACTTTGGCAGTCAGTCGGGGGTGAGTGAAGAGCTTATCTCAGTGCTATTATGGTTTCTCACCATTAAATGTGTGTCTGGCACATCATTCACTGCAAACCAGGTTTGCAACCTGGACTAGCAAAGTTTTGATCTTTCCTTCTTCATTTTGAAATGAGGCTGCTACCTTTAGCCAGCAATGTATGGGATTTTCACACCCATGTGTCTACTTCACCTTTCTCATACCACCTTCCACCCCAATTGAGTCTTGCACTTTGCCTTTAAAGCTATACATATTTGTTTATATATATATATATAAATATATATATATATACATATATATATATATGGCTTTAAAGCCATATATATTTATTTCTAAATGTATATATATTTATTTATTTCCATTAAGCTATAAACCTACCTTGCCCACCCCTGACTATAATTTATATGTATGTTTTTTCTTTAATATTCCTGCCTTATGCCTATATTAGGGGAAAAACATCACTGACAAGGATGATATTCTTGATCATTGATTAAGGATGATGTGAGCTGTAGGGTTTGTATTTTTTCATATTTTTTGCATTACCATTTAACTCCTTTATACCCCTCTCCCCACTGCAATCATCACAGCGTTGTCCATGTCCATGAGTCCTTTTTCATTTTTCCTCCTCCACCCCTTAACCTCCCCGGTGTCTAGCTGTTATCTGCTCACCATCTATGAGTCTGTCTCTTTTTGCTTGTTAGTTCAGTTGGTTTGTTGGATTCCACACACAAGTGAATTCATAGTGCATTTGTCTTTCTCTGACTGGCTTATTTCATTTAGTATAATATTCTCCAGATTCATCCATGCTGTCACAAAGTATAAAATTTTCTTCTTTTTATGGCCAAGTAATATTCCATTGTGTAAATATCCCAGAGTCGTTTTATACACTCATCTACTGATGGGTCCTTGGGCTGCTTCCAGATCTTGGTGATTGTAAATAGTACTGCAATGAACATGGAAATGCTTATATTCTTTTGAATTAGTGTTTTGGGTTTCCTTGGATATGTTTCACAAGTAGGATCACTGCACCAAAATGCAAATCCATTCTTAATTCTTTGAAGTACTTCCATACTGTTTCCCACAGTGGTTGCACCAGTCTGCATTCTTATCAACAGTGTAAAATGGCTCTTCTTTCTCCACACCCTCTCCAACACTTGTTTTTTGATTTATTGATGGTGGCCATTCTGACAGTCCTGGGTGATATCTCATTGTAGTTTTAATTTGCATTTCTCAATGAGCATATATATATATATCTATATGTGGCTTTAAAGAAAATGTGGCTTTATAGACACATTTTCATATGTCTATAGGCCATCTATATGTCCTCTGTAGAGAAGTGTCTATTGAAGTCTTTTGCCCATTTTTTAATAGGATTTTTAAGAAAAATTTGGAATTGTGGGTTTTTTGTATGTTCTCTTCTATTGCAGAAATTCCCTTCTACTCCTAGTTTCTTAAGAGTTTTATTATTTTATTTTAGAATGTATGTTAGAATTTTGTTGAATAATTTTTTCCGCCTCTTTTGAAATGATCACATTGTTGTTTTTTGGTTTTGTTTTGGTTTTAGCCTACTAATATGATTGCTTACAATGATTAATTTTCTAATGTTAAACCTTTCTAAAAATATTTTATTTATTTAATTTTAAAGAGAGGGGAGAGGGAAAAAGAGATGAAGAGGAACATTAATATGTGGTTGCCTCTTGCATGTCTCCACTGGGGACCTGGCCTACAACCCAGGAATTGAATCAGTGACCCTTTAGTTTGCAAGACAGAACCCAATCCACTGAGCCACAACAGCCAGGACTAATGTTAAACCATTTTTATATGCCCACTCATTTATGACATATTACGTTTTAAATATATTGCTGAATTAGATTTGCTTAAATTTTGTTAAGAACTTCTATTTGTGTTTATAAGACACAATTTTTCTGTAGCTTTCTTGTAATATTTTTATTAAATTTTATTAGTTTATTTTTTATTTTTTTAAAAGATTTTATTTATTTATTTTTAGAGATAGGGGGGAAGAGCAATCTGTGGCTGCCTCTTGTGTGCCTCCCACAGGGGACCGGGCCCACAACCCAGGCACGTTCCCTGACTGGGAATTGAACCAGTGACCCTCTGTCTCGCAGGTCGGCTCTCAATCCACTGAGCCACACCGGCTAGGGCTAAATTTTACCAGTTTAATAATGACAGCATCAGCATCTAGTACTCATTGAGTATTTCACATGTAGCAGATTCTATGGTAATTTACATATTTTTATAAACTTTTACATTTGACATCATTCCAGACTTTACAAAACAATTGTAAGAATGGTATGAAGTATTCTTGTATACTTTTCACTTAGATTTTTCCAGTAGTAACCATCTGTCACATTGGCTTTACCTGTCTCTGAGACTTTTTGCTTTAAAGATTCGTATCTTCCTTAAACTCTGGAATATTTTGACACACAGTCTTCTTTATTATTTCCTCCATTCCATCATTTTAATACAACCTCTGGATAAATGTTATCCTTAACTTTGTTTTAGTATGACAGAACCAACTTAATATTATTCAGGACATTTCAGGTATTATTTTAGGGTCAAAAAGTTGCCCTGATGAATTTAGTTAAATTTCTCAAAATGAATTGATCTTATTTACTCTTCTGTGTTCTGGAGAATACATATACTTATAAAATTATAAAGTCTATGTCTGGCAGAACAGACAGTACCTACTATAATTAAGTTCATTCTCAGCTCCCCTTATGTGAATACATTTGTCACTCCGGATCCATTCTCTGTCTTCACCCCCTCTTTTACCCATGACAGGCTGACTTTCATGAAGTGCCCTATGAGTACTGCCTTTCCCTATGACGTCACTGGGTTTGGCCAAGGAGGAAAATGGATGGGAGACTGAAGGACAAAGAACAAAATTGAGGTATTTCTCCACAACTCCCTCCTTGTCTGATCATAACAGGCAATGACTGTGCCGGTTGTTGCTTTTAAATGAAAGCCATAGTTGCTGACAGGCAGCCTTACTTCCAGCTTTATACTCCTTGGTTTCCAGAAACCAGATATACCTCTAGTACTTTCAGGCCAAGGAGTCGATATGGGCTTTCACTGTTATTAACATGAACATGCTTGGCCATCCCTCGTTCCTCCCATTAGCCCTGCCTGCACATCGTGTCTTCATTAAACTCATCCAACGAACTCTTGACTGTTGCATTCGTTTCTAGGCAGGACCCTGAGTGGTGCTTCACTTCTTGGTGTCCCTGCCTTCATTGTGTATTTCTGGTGCCTCGGGTCCTGCAACTAGAGTTTGCCTTCTAGAAATGTCCTAGTCCCAAACCTCTTATTTTGGTAGATGTTTCATCTACTGCATGTCTTATTTGGTGAATTCACTCAAATTCAGCAGAACTAGTATCACTGTATAAGTGATTCTGAGGTTGCTACCTGTGTTACCTGCCCTGAGCATTTGGATTTAAGGGGTCATTTCTTCATAATCTCAAGCAAAACATCTCAAGAAATGGACATTCATACGTAGGGGGTAAAGTTGATATTATTTTTGGTGTTCCCTCCAGTAAAATCAGGTCCTGAATGTGGGAGGAAACCAGAAGCTAAGAGCCAGTTCAGGAAGACAAAGTTGCTTGATGCAGTGTCCGGCAAAATGCTTTGAAAAAAATAAGGGTATGTTCTTCTAGTGAAATAATTTTTGGGAATATTGTATAATATAATCTCTTGAGAAAAGAAATTGCATATTAGCTCATTAAAGCTATGGAAAACCCTACAGTAAATATATTGACTTTAATTAATTTGAGTCAGTTGTGTGTCAAATAAACAAAATTTCTCAGAATGCTTAGTATTTGCTAATAGCACTCCCTCTAAGACATCACATAAAAATTTTTGTAATGGGGAAAATTGTTTTCTTCCAGAAAATTTGTATACTTAAGCCTTTCCCAAGTAGGAAAACAGACTGTACCTACTATTAACCATTTCTCTGTCTTGTTTCTAAATCTTTATTTTTTGCCCTATTACTTTTTTTTTGTTTTTAAGTATATTTTATTATATTACAGTTGTCCTGTTTTTTCCTCTCCTTTATTCCCTTCTGCCCAGTACCCCATTCCCTCCAGCATTCCCCCCATGCCTTAGTTCATGTCCATGGTAATATATATAAGTTCTTTGGCTTCTCTATTTTCTATACTATTCTTAAACTCCCCCTGTCTATATTGTCCCTACCAATTATTCTTCTTATTCCCTGTGCCTTTTCCCCTATTCTCCCTGTTCCCCCTCCCCACTGATAACCCTCCATGTGATCTCCATTTCTGTGATTCTGTTCCTGTTCTAGTTGTTTGCTTTTGTTTCTGTTTTTTTTTTTTTAGGTTCAGTTGTTGATAGTTGTGTGTTAGTATTTGATTTCTTAAGATTTTTGGTTCTGTAAGGCAACAATAAGTGTAATAATGAGATCTAAGAATTTTATACCAAATGTATACATTGTTCTGCTGTTTTAACTTGTTTTTTCTCTTTTCCATCTGAGTAATTATTATGTTTTCTGGGGGATCTTATAGTGTAAACACAATGAAAATAAGAGTCATCAATATAGTCTAATCAGATGCAATTGTAACACCATAATTAATTTGGAATAATTTCACATTTTAAAACAGCAAAATTGGAAGCACAGGGGACCCTCCTCTCCTGTCTAAAGTTTTTGTTTATTTTGTACTAGCTCCAGTCTTACTAAGCATGAATAAAGAAAAATCACACAGAGAAATAAATGCTGTCTCTATAAGACAAAGGTATTCTAAAGAGTCTTTAAAATAAGGAAGCATCTTTTGTTACAGCAATAAAAGTTGTGCATGTTATTGCAAATAATTTAAACAATAGCTAAATATATAAAATGTAAAGTACAAGTCCCAGGTAATCCCTTGCTAATAACTACTCTTTATAGTTTAGAACCCCTTGCATTTAAAAAAAAGAAAAACATATTTGAGTGTGTATATAATATATGTAACTGAGTGTGTATATACATATATAATATACACACAGGTATATAAATGAATATGCTACAGTGATAAAGAATAATTATATAAATAATAGATAGCCATAAAAAGAGATTTAAAAACTGGGCTTTCTTTTATACTTTATTACTCACATTTTTCAGTGTGGAAGCTCTGATTGGCAGCTGCCATTATGATCTCTCTCTCTCTCTTTCTTTCTTTGTTTTTTTTAAAACAAAACCTCAATTGTGTTGGCCTTAAAATTCTCACTGCTTGATAGGTGCCTATCAAACCCGCATACCTTCCCTCAAAATTTCCCACAACATTTCTAACTGCTTCAAGCTTGTCAGGACAGTTCTGCTTAGTCTAGCTATCTTATAAACTTCATTTTGATGACCCGTCTCATCAAAAGTACTACAGAAGCCTCAGGTTTATGCATCGTTTGAACATGGCTCATGAAGCTATTATTCAAATCTCTGAATGCACTTGCTAATGTATTTCATAACAAACATATATCCATAGGTTTTTAAATATTCTCATAATGTCTACCTGTGCTCAGCCATCTATATTTAATGGCAAGCTATCATTTTTCCCCAGCAAATTTCAAACATCTTGGAGTTGTCTGATTCACAAACACAAACTTTCTGTGTGACCTTGGTCGATCTTGCTCCACCTCCTGAGTATATATATCTATGGAACAGGGAACATTATAATGTATGAGGGTGGTCCCCCAAAGATAAATCTGAATTATCTTCTGGAGGTTGGGCCCCTTGTAGTACTGTCTTCCGCACTGGCTGGGTGTTCTAGGAACCCATCTGTGTCAGTGTACCCACCACCTGGTGTTGTTCTGACAGGCTGAGTTCAGTTTCAGTGAATGTTTTTGAAGACTCTTGCATCAAGTTTGCTCATTTCATGATGGGGGGGTTTACCAGTGAACCTGCCCACACCATGCTAGTGCTCAGCGGCTTTTGACCAAAAACGGCCTGACCCTCATGCCCCACCCTCCCTACTCACCTGATCTTGCCCCAAGCTACTATTTTTTGTTTCCCCAATTGAAAAAGTCCTCATAGGGAAATGTGTTGCTGATGTGGAAAAGCTGAAACAAAAAATGGCAAAAGAACTAAAAGACATCAAAATTGACAAATTCAGAAACTCTTTTGAGCAGTGGAAACATCTTGATAGGTGTATTGCATCAAATGGAGAGCACTTTGAAGGCGACTGAAGTTTAAACATGTAAGAATAAATTCACACTTTTTAATAAATTCCTCTTTTGCATCCACTCTCATAGATCACTTTTCGAAAATATAATTGGAAATTGTGAAGTGGTTAGGATTTATCAGCCTAGGTTTGTTTTGGAGATACCAATCGTGCGTCATATTCATTATCTCATCGAAGCTATTAGGTAATCACTCAGCGTGTACCACATACTGTCTATTGACCTGAAAAGGGAGAGTTTCCTCTTTCCTTGCCTTCCCAGACATCACAGATTTGAGGCAAGGAAGCCCCAAGGCAGCTTCAGGCACTGTTCCAACTGCTGTGTTTAGTTGGAGTCTCTCTCCCTGTTGGGTTGTCTTGAGAGGTGCACCTACCTTCTGGATTAACCACAGAATTCCTGCATTTTTTACCTGAATCATTCTTACTGAGTCTGGTCTTCTCTGCAGCCAAAGCCAACTACTGAACACCCTTATTATTTCTGGATTTGTGTTTTATGTGACAGCTAGGATGGAGGTGTCCTTGTTCCTTCTCATTTCATCCTCTGCACTGTTCTTATTCTAACAAGGAGTTGCCTGCACCTAGATTTCCAGGCCTGAGACCACCTCTCTCCTATGTATATCCTTTGTGTGTCCCAGATGACATAGGTGAGCATCTACTTTGCCCATACTCCATAATCCTGTTCAGGTAATCTATGCAGTTCCCTTTGGAGATCAAGGCTCCTATTCTGCTCACCTGTTATCCTATTTCAGGACCAAGCTCAACCTCTTATGACTGCCCTGCAGCTGGGCCCTTTCCTCTTCAACTGATGTCTCAGGTGCTCAGAACTACCTGAGGTCTGGGATTCAGCTTTCCAGCAGCTTTCTCTGTTCCTGGGTTCTACCTAATTCTTGGATGGATCCTTTGAACTCTTTGTTTTGTCCTTTGGTCCCTACATGAACCTGAGACTTCTGTTCCTTTGAGCTCTTGGTCTGCGGGCATCCAGGCCTGCTTCACACAACCTGTCACCCTGCTAATGGATGGCAGCCGAGCAAAAAGCTCTCCAGCCAAATGGATTTAGAAAAAGCTCTGTTAAATGATTAGTCAGGATTTTTATCTGTAGGACTTACCAAGCCTTTAATGTGCTTGCATTCACAGAGGTGAAAATAGTATGTTGAAAGAACATTTGTTTTTCAAAAATATCCTAAAGGCCTAGTGTTATATAGAACATATTTTGAAAATGCTTTTGAAAAATATATAAGATTAGATGAGGGAATCTCCATGGTCTCTTTTAGTTTTACAGATTCTGATTTAATGATTCACAAGAAATGTTTTTGGAGACAGTGACTGAAGTAGAAAAGTCTGTTAGTGTTTAGTCAACTCTGTCCAAAGAATAAAGAAACCCTGCATTTTGGTTACTAAGAAGCTGTTTTCGGTAATGAAGCAGGGCAGAAGCAGAAGACTAGCATTTCTTTATTTATTCAATCATTGTGAGAATATTTATTGAGAACTACAGCATGCCAAGCATTTTTCTGGAGGCTGGACCTTTAATGGTGGATAAGATTAACACTTCCTGCTTTCAAAATCTTAGAGAAATCAGCTGGAGCAAAATATCCTGCAAGCCATCTGATAGCTTTGCTCTGAGTTTGTGCATTGCCTCATTTTTTATTTCCCCTCAAAGTCTCCTTTTCCAATGAACTGGATTCAAGTTTGCCATTCTTCTATAATTAAAGAAAATGAGTGGACTACATAAGCAAATGTGCATATCAGCATACAACATGCAGGAAATACGTGCACAGAAGCACATACAAAGCATATGTGTAAAGAGACAATCTTTACCTGACTAATGTTAAAAATAAAATGCTGCCACTGATATATGTATGAATTGTTCAGAGCATTGTTCAGAATACCTATATTAAAATAACAGAATACCTGTATTAAAATAACCAAGGGAGTGCCTGGGAAAATGCAGGTTCCTGGGCTCCACTCCAAATATTCTGATTTAGAGAATCTCAGGGATATGCATGTTGAATTAATACCACATAAGATACTTATGCTCACTAACATTTAACACTTCTCATCATTGAAACTCCACGGTGGGGACTGAGAGCTGGAGCTTGCTGCCAAATGGACCTGGATCGATCAGAGGCAGCCACGTGGGCTGAGGCGAGGGTTGGCAGGAAGGGAGGCAGGCACCCATTCTCCTAGTGCAATGATGTCAAGAAGGTGCCCGGCATATAAAGTTTCAGAAAGTGCTAATTCCCTTTCTTCGGCCATGCCTCAAAGAAAACCCAACTGACAGCTGAGCGCACCTGGGGCTTCTCACGGCTTCCTTCCCAGCTCAGTATAGTTTATTGTGTTTCTACGTGAACTCTTCAGGGAGGATATTGATGGATTCTTTCCAGAAAGATTGGAGATCTCCTCCTAGTCTGATTTATAACTTGATTGTATTGTTTATTTTTTAAATTAGGTTTAGGTATTGATAAAAAGTCAAAGAGCAGGGTATAGAGGATTGTGGGATTTTTCTCACGTTACACAAAAATTAAAAGCCTACCAGTTTCAGATCAAAAGTCAAGAAACCTCTATCACCACATTTCCTGTTTGTAACTGAACAAAGTACACACAAAAGAGTTTAAGAAACAGAAAAGAAGAAAAACTGAGGTATAGACACAGACAAGTTTTACTGCCATTCTTCTTCTAACAAAGCAAAATTACTCAGAAACAAAAGTTTGTGGGAGCGTTTTTAAAACAGGCATTTGCCTTATGGCTACATAAGGAGTTCTTGAGAAAAGAAGTATGCCGGGTAAGTAGAATTTTTAATTTTTTTCTTTTGTTCCTATGCCTAAAATTTCACTCAATAACTTTTGAGTCTTCAGCAAAGACACTTAAGATTTGGAAAGTAAATTAGTTTATACGTTATTTTTAAAATGTGAGATAACCTTTAACGTAGTTAGAACACATTTTGAAATCTATTAATCAGTATAAATGACTATTTTAAAAGAAAAAATTGGGAAGTGTTTTACAATATAAAGCTAGTTGAAGCTATTTAGTGTTTTTTCTTTAATCACTATGACATGTAAAGGAATTATTATCTTTAAAGGAACTTTCATTGACCATACACATTCCCCTTTAGTGTTGTTCAGTTACAAAGCAGGCTAGGAGTAACCACATTCTAATTCCTTTTTTTTTTAATTTTTAAATTTTTTAATTAATTAATTTTTTATTTAATTCTTGTTCAAGTACAGTTTTCTGTCTTATATTCCCAGCCCTGTCCTCCCAGTGCCCCCCCACCCTTAGTTATTGTCCATGTGTCCTTTATACTTGTTCATGTGAGTCCATCCCCTTTTCCCCTGTGATTCTCTCCACATTCTAATTCCTTAGAGTCTGGGAACCAGACCATCTCCCGAAGCCAGTGGGGGTTCCAGTGTCTGTGTGATGGACTGTGGCAGTTGACTCCACATTGATTGGCTGTGTCTCTCCCGTGTTGATGGTTCATTCCTCTTTCATTCTTTTATGTACTTTTTATTTCTTTAATGAATAGGGTTTTTGTGGTAAGAGAAAAATGCGTTTTTATTAAGGGTGAGAACTGAGAAGTATATATGAAAAAGGAAAAATTACAGAGTTCCCATCTCATCATAAAATTTAAGACAGTACATTGTTTCCTCCCAATTTTTGCTTCAATACATTCTACATGGTTTGTTTTTCAAAACTGAAATAATAATGTACATAAAATCATAATCCAACTTTTTTTACCAACATTGTAACATAGCTATTTCCTTTTTTATAATAACTCCTGCCTATTTTACATGAATGTACAAAATAATATCTATTGGGTTCAATATAGTTTACTTAGTTACTTATTTATTGTTGAGCATTTATGTTGTATCTAGTTTTTCTTTTTTATATTTTAAATGACAGAAAGATGAGCATCTCTACAGCTTATCTGCTAAGGATTATTTTTAGGAAGGATTTATAGAATTAGAATTACTGAGTAACAGGCTGTGAACATTTTAAATCTCATTATTACCAAATCGCTTTTCCAAGAGTGATGATAATTCACTCTCTTCCTAGCAGTATTTCTCCTTAACAGGCTGATCTAATTTTTTAAAAAGAAATCTGTTCTAATAAAAGCACAACAGGCTAACCCATTGTTTACTAAGCATTACTTTGATTATAATGAGGTTGAATATTTTTGCATGGGTTTTTAAACTGTTTATAATTCTATCACTTGCAAATTGTCTGATTACATCATTTGCTTAATTGTTCTGCTTAGAGGACTTAACATTTATGAGTATGAGTTATTTATTAAGATATTATATCTTATAATTTCTGTGAATTTGCATCAGTGTTTTGTTTGCTGGATTTTACAATCAATTGATTGGGTTAATCACACAGGAGCATAAGCTGACATGCACAGTTTTCATACCGCTCCTCCTTTTCCAGGGTTCATAGATCAGCAAAGAACAAAAAAAAAATTGTTCCAGTTTTGCTAGTGTCCTGCAGGAAATGAACACGGCAACACTAGGAACAACTGCCATGATCTATTGGTAATGGGGAACTCAGGAAGGCTAAAGTCAGTGAATATGACATTCAACTCTTTCCAGCATTAATTAATTATAATTTTAGAAGCAAAATGGTAACATCTCCTCCATGGCATTTTGTAATTTAGATTTTCCCTTAGGTGTAATAAGGGAACTCCTCCATTGTCAATTAAGACCTACAATTCCACAAAAGAGACAAACATATAAAGTATTCCTCGTGAAGCATCACAGATCTTAAAACAAAACAGAAACCTTAATAAGAAGTAAGGTTAAAGGTGAAATAAGACAACAATGTTATTTTTTTTTCACATTGAAATGGGTGGAGTAAAAAAGAAAATGTTTGAACACAACAAAAGGTGAAATTCCTAGTTAATTAAAACGATGTATGAAAAGAAAACCCCAAATCTTTCCTTCCCTTCTACCTATGCGCCTTCTGGTTGCTGCATCAGTCCACGTGCGGCATCATAATTCCTGCTGTGTTTCTGCAGTCACACAAAGTCAATACTAGCTGAGCCGAGTGGAGGGAACAAGTCCTTTGGGCTACCATTAATTTCGTTTAAACAATGACTCCCAATGTAGTTACACTGCTGTTTTTCGAAAACAGAATTTTCATTGTCTTTATTCGGTTTGCTTTTCCCTTGGGCCTCAATCGCCTTTTTGAGAAAAATGAAAGCCTTTGTTTTTAGAAACCAGGTAGCTGGTTTCTAAAAAGAAAGGCTGCGGAAAGGCTGCAGGTAGCTGGGACTGATTTATGAATCATCTTTCAAATTCAGATGTTCTCCAAAATAAAGGTAGGTTACAGATCATGTTTGATTCTTTAGCTTAGATAGTTTGGCAGTGGTTTTAAGGAAAGTTAACTCAGGAAAAATTGTCACTTAAAGGTCACAGCTGAGAAATAAATGTCCACAGATTGCTAGTTAATAATAAATATTGTAGATCACTTTTCCAGGCATTTTAAATTTCATTTAATTTTGTCAGCATTCCTGAATTAAAAAGAAGAGAGAAAAAATGAACAGACCTTCTTAAGACATTAAAAAAACTAGTAGTGAAAGAAATTTGTTAGATGAAAGTTTCCACACACCCAAGCCATCATCCGAGGGCCTCACCAAGGCGCTTATCCAATAGGAATCAATGGGTACGGACATAAAAGGGACAGCTGGATGCAGATGAAGAGAGGTTCATCTAAAGCAGGGACTTTTGCCATTGCTTTCATCCCAGCAGGATTTCTGAAGTCCACCAACTACAGTTAAAGCTTAATTATGAAAGTGACTACAGGAACCACAACATATTGCCTTAAGATCTACCCTCCACTTCACACACATCCATATGCATTCCTCAATTAAATTTGGTAACTACCGGTTAAGGGCATTCGTGATGTGCTTAAAGGACGCACATTGACATCATGGACACGGGGATCTGAACTCCCGTTTTAGAAGTGGTTTCAGGAGTGAGGGTCAGTGATTGGCAGAATGTCCCGCAGCAAGTCTGTGACTACACTCACTCCCTTTCTCCACGTTGTTTGAAACAGACATTGCACTGGGCTGTGCGGCTGTTGTCCCCCTCTCCTTTGTGGCCTCTCTTGGACATACACCACTCACTTTTCAAACAGCCCTCTGTTTGTGATAGACATTGAATGTTGACACGATTTAATTTTTCCATTAAAAGCATTCTCTTATTTACTTGAAAGACGAGGACTGGATTTGAGAGCCCCTCCCCGTGCTCCTACCGCTCTAACGCCTTCTAGTGACCGGCTACGGGGTGGACAGTGGTGGAGGGGTGTCTGGGCAGTGACAATGTGCCACACTCAGAGAGTCACAAATATGCCTGATTAGGCATCAACCCATCATCAGCACAGTAAGAAAACTCATGAGTAGAAACTATGGAGATTGTTATATCTGAAATTTTTCTTCGACAGAGTTCATGAGGCAAGAGGAGAAACCATCAAGGAAAGTCATATCCTATATACTATAAACTCATACACTTATTGCAGTTACAGAACTCCCGCAGGAGAAACAATGAAGGCATCATATGTATTAATTTTCTATTGTTACTTGTTTAAGTAAAGGCTCCTGTAAGAATCAAACCTGCAAGCAGAAAGAGGTTACATTTGCTCGGCTGAGTTTCCTTCCAGAGCACGTGTCATTGTGAATTTTAAATACAGTGCCTACCAAGTACTATTGGTTTTAAGGGAGTCAGAGTTCTTATAATTAAACCTATCTCCATTAGCCTCTGGCATTTGAAAGCTAATAGAAGCTTAAATCATGGCTTTCCTGGTTGTCATTGCCTCACTAATGACTTCTTGAGGCCTTTGGCTTTTTAACAGTGTAAATAGCTAAATTCACATTATGTGGGAGTTCTTTTTAAATTGATAAAAGCTATACAAATGAAAGTAATTACAATTAATGAATAAAGATACTAAAGATTAAATTTGTTAGGCAGAAATTTTTGAGCACTTTTCGCATTCAATATTATAACAGGCACTGTCTCTACTGAATAGATACCCACACGGATCTAGAAATATTCATATTGCACATGAAAAATAACTGGGTATGGGAAGGATGAAGTGGAGTGTGTGTGTGTGTGTGTGAACATTTACACAGATCTCCTGTTCCAGTTGAAAATCTTCACCATGCAGCTACTCAATATCTTCTCATCTCCATGTGTTTTGCTTTGTTTTCCAAAATGGGGAGGTGGGTATTTATTGTTGGCAATCAAAGATTATGAAGGATATCAAGAATGTCATGAAATTCAAAGCTCCTAAATAAAAATCCTCCTATGTAAAACTCAAATCACATTATAAAGGAAAAAATCTTGGGGGGGGGAAAGAGTTCAATAGGCATATAGACTCCTAACATCAGAGGAAAACTGGAGTCCATGCTAAACCAATGTCACACATTAGAAGTTAGCCTGTGATTTAAACTGGTTATGTGAAGCAGATTTACTGTTACAGTGAATGATAGAACCCAGCCCAAGAGGAATGTACATTGTGGTCCATGTTTTTGCCTTCGTGTTGCTGACATTTCGTGAAAAGCATACGCTCTTTCCTTAAAGCTTTCACGTGAGATGTAGGCTCGTGAGACTGATTCAGCTGTTTGTTCATAGCTGAGGGGGAAGTTGTCTTCTTGCAGCAGTTGATAAACTAATACAACATCTTCAGTGCTTCCTTTAATTAAAAGGTAAAAGAGAAACTTATAATCAAAATACAATTTTGTGCAAATGATAGATAATATATAGCTAAAAAAACAGTGTATTTAAAAATAAGATTAAAGCTTTCTGCTTACTGCCTTGAAGCCTATTTTTTAGTACTGTGCTATATTTTATTTACCCAAACCGCAGCTATTTATTGAGTATATATTAAATACTAGATGTGAAAAATGAAGAAAAAAACACTAAGTAGGAAGAAGTATGATTTTGTTAGTTCTCTCAGGAATGATAAATTCTACAGGTTTATTATTATTTTCTATGTATTTATTTAACCTCTTACCCCTCCTCCAAAAAGAGAGGTATTGGAAATGCAGTGAACAGTATAAAAGAAAACCAAATAACTCAATGCAAAGAGAAACTAAGGAGAAAGGGATACAATTAGTTCACGAAAATGGGGATCATATAGTCCCTGAGAATTATGATAGATTGTGTCAAATGATACAGAAATACAGACACGTGACCAATCACAATATGCACATAAACTATAAGCATAAAAATGTTCCAGGTTTTGAGGAGATCCCAGCTTCTTATACCTGAAATTACCCAGTGATGTATCAAACAATATCTTCTAGTTCATAGCACCCCCATAATTAATGAATTCAATGGTAAGCTTCACATAGTTGCACCCTGGCTGCTGTGGCTGAATGGACTGAGTGCCAGGCTGAGAAAACAAGAGTTGCCAGTTGGAATCCAGTCAGGACACATGCCCAGGTTGTGGGCCAGGTCCCAGTAGGGAGCATGGGAGGGGCAACCACATGTTAATGTTTCTCTCCCTCTCTTTTTCCCTCCTTTCCCCTCTCTCTAAAAATAAATAGATAAGATCTTTTAAAAAAGAAAATACGTTTCCATATAGTTGGTTCTTTTCCTTAAAATGAGATTTATTTTGTCCTGATAACAAAGGCAGAAACTATAGAAAATGAAAGGAAAAAAAGGAGTAGCAGAGAGTTTTAATTTTTATTTTCTTCCTATAACCCAAAGTTTGGATCTCTGCTACCATTTTAAGGCTGATGATCAGCTGAGATGGAAGAAAGTTTGATATTCCCTTACGACAACTCAGGAATATAACTGGGACGTGTCCCGGTACAGAAAGTCACTGAAGCCCATTCTACCTCTATCCGCAGGTACATAAAGGAAGAAGTTAGAGGTAAGGTCAAAATTTCCTTCCAAAATCAGTGTGCCATCTTTTCAGTATGTGTGTGAGTGAATGGTCAGGATTACAAAGCATATTTCACAGATAGTTGATCTCGTAATTTCTAGACTGGACTATTTCTAAAGCAAGGTTACAAATCACCCAATTTCACCAAAGGTGAACTATTAAGACAGTTATTAAATGTTTAATTTTAAGCAATGCAGCTTTCTGGTTAACTCCATAGTGATAAATTAGTTGTGAAATGTGTCCTTAGGCAGGTTGTACTACACTGTGCTGTACTGCACTATACCATGATTTGTAATCACTAGGCTGAAAGGAGATGGACATCTGCCAAAAACAGCCATTCTTTCCTTAATAATAGCTAGAAAGAACAACTACTTCATGACTGGGTTTATAAAGGTAAAAGCATGTTAACAGCATATAAGAAAAGTCCATTTTTCAGTTCTCATAGTTGAAGGACGTACACTTAACAAGTAAAAAGAAACATAGTGGGTCCTTAAGGTAAATGTTGAAAAGAAGAGACTGAAAGCACATCCCATTTTAAGTTTCTTAAAATTATGACATGGTCTGTGAGGATATTCTTTCTGCTCTCCCTGGCACAGGTTATCAGCATCCCAATTTTATGCAAATACGTATTTTCTAGGGTTGTGATTGGGTTCATACAGCTTATCTCTACTAGAGGTATTTTCTAAGTTTCTTTTCCAGAAATTGTACTCACTCTACTATAACTCCCCAATGATGTTTAAAAAAGAAAATAAAATCTCTTATTTATAGTGGTAACTACTCCCATAAATGTAGTCAGATAGCAAGCTGTTAGCACCAACTTTCTTGTATCATGCTTTATAAGAAACAAACTAATTCTCAGTAGGGTTTTTGTAAACACAGATTCACAGAAGAGAAAATTAGGATTTGTTGATGAGAACTTTCACCAGAGTCACAGAGGCCAAATGCGTTCCTCTTCCCTCACAGGTTCTATTCCTCAGCTTCTGGGAGAAAGGTCCTTTCTCAATAGCACTGCAGACAAAAGTAACAGAATCTTCATCGTGTATTTCTTGGGTTGTAGATGTTTCTAGATCTCACACTTGGTCAAAACTTTTCTGTTGGCCCATCATTACATTACCCTTCTGTACTCCACTTTTCATTTATTTAGTCAGTTGACACATGTTTAGTGAGCATCTACTTTGGGCTAAATAGGTTGCAGAAATGATGGTAGGAGTTTTACTAGTAGTAAGATAATAATAAAAAGAAAAACAATAGCTATATTATTGAGCATTAACTATTAGTGAGAAACACTAAGCTCCAAATCTCATTACAGATCTTAATTCATTTAATTCCCATAAAAATAGGTACAATGAAGAAACAAGGTATGAAGTTGAAGATAAATATGACAATCTTTCTGTCTCTTGGGAACTTAAGAGACTACTGGGGACAGATTTTTGTATATAAATGATTAGGTCAATACTTGTTGATATATAGAGGGATATATAGGATGTCATTGGGTGGGGGACAGGCAGCAGTGAGTGAATGCTTCAGAGAGAAGGTAGACTTGAAGGATGGTTAGGAATAGATAAGGTACTTCAGACACAGGAACAAATGCACAGAGACATAGAGAAAAAAATGGTAAATATGATATCTATTGAAAATTGCAAGTGCTTCAGAATGACTAGAACATGGTATATTATTGGGTGGGTAAAGCAGACAAGTCCTAAAAGACTTGCAATTTAAAGAAACCTAAACGTCTTGTAGAAATAGATCATGGTAAGGAAAGAAAGTGTGATGTCCTGTATATTTAGGACAGAAATAGGAACAGGCACCTTCTTTTGAAGGACCTATGTCGTAGACTTCAGAAAGAAGACCAGGAGACAACTTTCTCCAGAAGTCCCGGAGGAGTGGAATGTATGAGGACAGTGTATGGAAAGACAGAGCTAGATCCTGAGTGGTAGCTGACGTAGTGTGGATTAAACAAGAGCGATAAATGTAATGTCAGGGCCAGTTGAACTAATGGGAAAGAGGGCAGACTGACCTGAGAACAGTTAGCTTGGTATTGTGTTTTCAAACCGTGAACATCAAGATATCAAATTCCTTTAAAATGTGTATATCATTTGACCCAGCAATTCATCTTCAAGAAGTTTTTCCTAAAAAACCCAAGATGAGTATACAGCTTTAGCTAAAGATATTCATCACAGCATTGTTTATATAAACAAAATTAGAAGTAACTTAAATATCTTATAATAAGGGATTGTTTAAATAAATTATGGAAAACCCATGCAGTGGAATGAAGAGCTGCTAAAGGAAATGAAGCCATATTTTGAGAGAGGAAAAGAAGCACACTGTGGAAAGTAAACAAGAGTATAGTCTGTATAATTGAGTCCTGTATCTTCATTTGCAATAATTTCTACACAGAGAATAGTAAGTTTGGCAATAAACAAACTGCACAGTGATCATCTCTGGATAATAAGATTGGGGTTGATTCTTTTTTTTACTTTTATTTATTTATTTATTTATTTTTATTTAATTCTTGTTCAAGTACAGTTGTTCATCTGAGTCCTTCCCCTTTTCCCGTGTGATTCTCTCCCCTCTCCCCTCTGGACCCTGTCAGCACTTTCTGTATTTCAGTGTCTTTGGTTACATTTTTCTTGCTTGTTTGTTTTGTTGTTTAGATTCCTGTTAACAGTGATATCATATGGTATTTGTCTTTCACCACCTGGCTTATTTCACTCAGCATAATGCTTTCCAGTTCCATCTATGATGCAAAGGGTAGAAGCTCCTTCTTCCTTTCTGCAGCATAGAATTCTATTGTGTAAATGTACCATAGTTTTTTGATCCAGTCATTGACCGATGAGCATCTAGGTTCCTTCCAACTCTTGGCTACTGTAAATTGTGCTGCTATGAACATTGGGGTGCATAGGTTCTTTTGGATTGGTGCTTCGGGGTTCTTAGGATATACTCCTAACAGTGCCAACTTACACCATACACCAAAATAAATTGAAGGTGGATAAAAGACTTAAATATAAGCTGGGAAACCATTAAAGCCCTAGAGGAGAGCACTGGCAGGAAAATCTCAGATATTCCACGCAGCAATATTTTTACTGATACGTCCCCTAGAGCAAGGGACATAAAAGAAAAAATAAACAGATGGGATCTTATCAACTTAAAAGCTTCTGCATGGCTAAGGAAAACAGTATCAAGATAAAAAGAGAAGCAGCTCTTTGGGAAAACATATTTGCCAATGATACCTCAGACAAAGGTTTAATCTCCAAAATATACAAAGAACTCATACGACTCCACTCAAAGAAGACGAGCAACCCAATTAAAAAATGGGCAGAGGACTTGAACAGACATTTCTCCAAGGAGGACATACAGAGGATCCAGAGACACATGAAAAGATGCTTGATATCACTAGCTATCAGAGAGATGCAAATTAAAACCACAATGAGATACCACTTAACACCAGTCAGAATGGCTATCATAAACAAAGAAACAAACAACAAGTGCTGGAGAGGTTGTGGGGAAAAGGGCACCCTAGTTCACTGTTGGTGGGATTGCAGACTGGGGTTGATTCTTATCTTTGTGGGTTTGCTTATCTGAGTTTACTAATTGTCATGTAGCATTCGACATGGATGAAGCAACAGTTAAAGTTATTTAAATGTCCCCAAATACAATGACTTTAGAGAGTGAATGAATACAGTCTACTTTGTCTTCCTGAATAACCTGAAATATTTTTTCTGTATTTCAATAGAAAAATATAGTGTGTACCCTCATATTGCTTTAAAATGTGAAAGGACTTAGGACTGTACCGAGACTGTGGTTCCATGACATACACAAGAAGAAAAATCTTTAATAATAAAAATCATTAATTTAGTGATAGAAATCAGAAATTAATATTTTTATAAAATTGTTATCTTATAACAGCAAAGAGGGAAACTGAGACCCATCTGACAAGTGAGACAGCTTGCTGGCCCCATTTTCCACAATTATGTTAAGGCAACCATCTGAGAGGGATTATTACCAATGGTAGTTGGGGATCAATTGCTCCCTGAAAGAGTGCTTTAAAAATTCCCTTTGACACAGCAATTCTATTCTCAGGAACCTCTTCTACAAATAGCCCACATATGCATAAAATGTCCAATGTAGTGTTTTGTATTTTGTTTATAGGAAAAAAGCATCTTAAAACATCATAATGTTCCTCTTAAAGAAATGAGTAGATGAATTATAGCAAATACTGTGGAATTCTATGCAAATGCTAAAATTAACATATTAGCATGGTAAATATCCCCCAAATACAGTGGTAATCTTTTTAAAAAGCCAATTAGTTTAATATTAGTGTCCCATTAATGTATTAATAAAGGAACTTACACATTATTTTACATTCTAGTATTGCTAGAATTTTTAATTTATATTCAGAAGTCAGTTGTGGCCTTTTCAAAATATATAATTAAATATAAATAGCAAATAAATAATTCTAGGGATATATGCAGTATCATATAATACCTAGCATTATTATATTTAAAAGTTAATAAATATTTTGTTATAGAATCCTCATAAATATTTATAGGATTATGTTCCTAGTGAATAAATTAGTCCCCTCCAACTCTTAGTATTTTTAAACAAATTAATTGGTAGTGCTATTAAGGAAGATAAAAAAGACTATTCAAGTCATCTCAATTTTCTTTTACTTTATGTAATATTAAAAAATTAAAGAAAAGAAATTCACACATTTTCCTACCATTATCACTTAAATTTTTCTATTTATTAATTCTTGACATTTTTTATAAATTATATATTTTATGTCCAGCATTGTGGAGAAGGAGGCAGAAATAAATCATCCCAACTTTTGTTCAACATATAGTATCTTGATATCCAACTGACACAGTACAAAATTAGAGAGGAGGTAGCAAACATTAGCAGGCAGATTTTCTGGTGTTATAAGAGTCACAGACTAGTTCAAACAAAAGCAATGTATATAGAATGTGACATGCAAATTATATGCACATGTACACCTATGTCATGAATACATAGATATACTTTTTGTATTTAATCATCTGTATGCTTAGAGAGCAGGCAGACAGCAGTGTGGTGATCGCTGAGGTGGAGGGCGGTGTAGGAGGGACAAATGGTGATGGACAGAGACTTGACTTGGAGTGGTGAACACAATACAGGCACAGATGATGTGATGCAGAATTTTGTACCTGAAACCTGTATAAATTTGTTAACCAGTGTCACCCCAGTGAACTCAATAAAAATAAAATGAATGAATGAATGAATGAATGAATACCAATAAATAAATAAAACCATCCGAAATAGATGGGACCACTAAAGGCAGTTCAGCAACCACAGCAAGGACAACAGGTATTCAAAGGAAATGATTAGCCATTCATCATCAACAAGCCCTTATTATATGAAATGTTAAAGGGATTTATCTAAGAAATTGAATAAAATCAAAAACTATGATCAGTAAAATGACAACAAACTCACAACTATCAACAACTGAACCTAAAAAAGTAACAACAATGAAAACAAATACTAAGCAAACAACTAGAACAGAAACAGAATCAGAGAAATGGCAATCACATGCAGGGATTTCAGTGGGGAGGGGGAGGGGAAGAATAGGGGGGGAAGGCACGGGAAATAAGAAGCATAATTGGTAGGCATAAAGTAGGCAAGGAGAGGTTAACAATGTTATAGAAAACAGAGAATTGAAAGAACTTGTATGTACAACCCATGAACATGAACTAAGGGGAGGGAATGCTGGAGGGTTGGGGGGTGTAGGGCAGAGGGGCGATAAAGGAGGAAAAATTGGGAAAACTTTAATAGCATAATCAATAAAATATACTTAAAAAAGAAAATGATTAGCCATTCAAATGTCAAATTTGAGCTAAAAATTATCAGTAAAATAGAGCAGCACAAAGAACATTTGAGTTTAGGTCTTCTTTACTGGATAATTTAAAGACATATTAGGGAAACAAAATTAATTTTCCTCCTATGAAGGTTTTGCTTGTGCTATTTATTGTGTTTAATGTCAGTATTTGGATTTTTTAAAAGAGCCTAAAATGGTTTTGTATTTTGGATAGTCACAGAGAGTTGGGATTGGAAGGTACACAACAATCTCTGTTGTAGCTATTTACATATTGCAGTTTGTGAATATCTAATTATGGGTTTATACATTTTTCCCCTTCCCTGCCCCCAACTAAACAGAGAGTTCCTTGAGAGCAAGATGCTGTCTCCTTTATCTTTGGTTCCTAATATAGGGCATAGCTTCTGGCATAGAAAAAATCTCCAATTAGTACTGGTTGAACCCATAAATACACAGTATTACGGAATCACAAGTTACTTTTCTGGGGTCAGCATTCACATGGATATATGACTACCAAGATAATTAACCTAATTATATATATGTATATTATAATCTAAAAGCTGATTATAATATTAGACTCATATATATTAGATTAATATACACAACTAGGCTAATATGTAATATATACATATGCTTGTATATTATATATAAATAATTTTGCATATAGTAAGTGATATAATTTATGTGTAATATATATTGTATATATAAAATCAAGCTAATTATCTTAGTAGTCACTCGTATCTGTGTAAAGATTGCCATAAATAATCAATGGCAAGTAATAGGCAATTATATCCCACAGAAACCCCTTTATGTCTTAGGAATGAAAAAAGAAGCCTTCACAGAAGAGAAAGGGACACAATGAATTCTCCATTATCCATTCATGGGATCTAAATAATATGAGAAAAGCTCTCTATGGCCAGTGTTGACAAACCTGGGTTTCTATGGTTCCAGAATTATTGATTTATCCCAACACACAGTATCTTATACCACTGGGAATAACAGAAGGAAGTAAGTAGTTTTGCACAAACAATGAAAGCAAATAGTCTAAGGATGAAAGAAAGGGTAAAAGTATAGCAGAGTATTATCTGAGTAACTTGGGTATTCTTGATTTTGAACCAAAGTTTTTATGATCAGTCAGTCACCAGCTGTCAAGTTTTAGTAGCCAGACTAAAAATGTTTTCTTTGTCATTAACACTAAGAATGCGTCTTTTTGTTCATATTGAATGTAGGGACCTTTACCAATACCCATTTAGAAATCTGTAAGAAGTCTTTGGCTTTCAATGTTAATTAATTTCTTGGCAGAGGATTTATCCCTTTTTGTGAATAAATTCAATAGTTTTATTTGTGTAACCTAGTTCAAAACAAATAGGTAAGCAGTTACTGTATACATATTTGAGTTGCTAGCACATTTTATTTTATTCGTTTATTTTTATTTTTCACTTACAGTTGATATTCAGTATTATTTTATATTAATTTCAGATGTACAACATAGCAATTAGATCTCTATATGGTTTATGAAGTGTTTTCCCTGATAAGTCAGGTACCTGTATTAAGGGTATGTTTGTTTTGTTTCACAGCAAACTCTGGATGCCAGTTTTATGTGTGGGCAATTCTAGTCTCCTTGATTTTAGCTTTGGTCATATCACTGATCTTCAACATTTCCCACTATCTGGAAAAGCAGCAACAAGGTAAGATATTTTGAGAAACAGCCAGAGGGGGCCTGCTTGAATTGAGACCGATTCACTGGAAAACAACGGCAGACAATTTTATAAAATGTTATCCAACAGGATATTTTTATCTGTAGAAAATCTACTTGATACATTTTTCACCCTATGGGTTCTCTTAATTTAAGAATATAGTCATATTAGAAATGTGAAAGATTCCCAGTCTTTATCTTTGCCTTAAGTGATAGAGTAGAAAGAAATGATCTTGATAAAGCATATTTTTCCTCTTTCAGTAGAACAACCTATAAAATTAGCCCATTCTGGTGCAGCCATAAAGATTCTCTCAGATGTGTGATGAGAAAATTGAAGGCTAGCGCTTTAAGGTTCCACACAAGCCTACTCAAACTTCCCAGCATCAGTCAGAGCCTCTAAAATACAGACAGCTCTTTGGCACAAAAAGGAAACTGAAAAAGCAATAGACTGAACCATGTGCTTGTTTTTAAACACTCCCAGGGGCAAGGAGGGAAGGTTAAGGGGACCTGCCACTGTCTGCTTTTCTTTTCAATAAGCAGGGCAGCAGTTTTAACCATTAATTTTACCCTCTTTTGCATTATTGAAATAGTGCAATGCCCAGCAAAAGCACAATTTTTGCACAATGTAGGCATTCAATATATGTGCAATGAATGCATGAATGGATTGGATTGGATGGATGGATGGAAAATGAATGATGGATGAATACATAGAAAATGAAAGTTCTCATTAGTAAATGAGTGGATCAAAAAACTGCGGTACATTTACACAATGGAATACTACACAGCAGAGAGAAAGAAGGAGCTCCTACCCTTCACATCAGCATGGATGGAACTGGAGAGAATTATGCTGAGTGAAATAAACCTGAGTGAAATAAATCAGCATTATGCTGAGTGAAATAAACCAGGGGGTGAAAGACAAATACCTTATGATTTTACCTTTAACTGGAACCTAATCGACAAAACAAACAAGCAAGCAAAATAGAACCAAAGACATGGTAATAAAGAACAAACTGACAATGATCAGAGGGGAGGAAAGAGGAGGGTCACAGGGTAAAGAAGGGGAAGGGTCAAGTCAAGGAACATGCATTAAGGACCCATGGTCAAGGACAAAAGTGTAGGGACTCACTGAGGGGGAGGGTAGGGCAGGGGAGAGCAATGGGGGAAATTGGGACAATGGTAATAGAACAACAAAAGAAAAGAACAAATATGAAAGTTCAACAATCTTTGGGAGGGATCTTAATATTCTAGAACCAAAAAAAGGGGGGGCAGAACATTTAAGTGGTAATTAACAAATTGAAAAGATAAATACATTTTCTCTTAACAGATGAAAAGTATTAAAATGAAGTTAACTAAACTAAATTAGATACATGTAACCAAGAAAAATTGCATACAGCACATTTAAAACAATGGTCAGATTCTGGGGTGAGTCCTTTTTTCTCGGGGATGTCTTCTTCAATGCTCACAGTGCTGACATAAAATATGAAGAGGAAGGCATCATTGCCATGTGGGTTTGAAAACAAATGAGAGGCACTAGAAAAGTGGCATAGCTGAGGTCACATATCTATTTAATAGCAAAATCATGGGTAAGTGCTCAGTTTTTCTAATTCTCTGAAACAGTTTCTACCAGTGCATGCTGCTTTTGCGTTGCTGACCAAATTTCCTCAGCCAGGAACCCAACACTCTTCTAGGTTCTCCATTATACCATTTCTATGCCTCAGAAAAAAGTTCAGGCAAGCAGCACTTTTTCACTAGTAATGACTTTAGTGATTACTTTTATAATAAAATATTTTTCAAAGTTTGTATCAGATGGGCAATTGACCCATCATCAGATACCTTCTTTGAAAGGTTTCCTTACTTTGTAGAAAAAAAATGATCTAAGAGCAGTACCTTTCTTTATATAATCACTTAAAATGAATATATTTTAAATGTTAATTAAAATATTTTATGAAGGCAGACAATATTTTCACCTGAGCTAGAAAGGTAAGTTGAACCACAGAGGTGAAGTAATTTAAGGTGGAAACCAGGACAACAATAAGCATCTAGACAATATTTGTTCTTCCGTTGATTCTAGCGATAATCCTGTGGAGATCCATGTGGGGTGGAGAAACAAGTAGGTTTTCCAATTCTCTTTTTTGATACTTTGTACTTTGAGGTTTGTTTATGCATACTCATACCATTTTTCCATCTTACAAACTCCTTTTGGGAATTGTTGACTTACAATGAATGGTCAGTTGATCACTGCTAAAAACCAGTAGCAGGCTTTTATTATTTTTTAAGACAGATTTTTTTTTTCAATTGTACAAACCCTTACTGCCTCTGGCTTTTCATAAATGAACCTATTGCCTAGAGGCAGTATAGAGGGAAATAACTTTTTTAATGTTGTCCAGCTACAGTTGTCCCAATTTTTTATACATGTTCCTTGGTTAGACCTTTTTTAAAAACAGAGAATAACAAATTACATTCATTGATGTATTTTTTAAAATCTATTTTAGTTCTTTCAATTGTTTTTAACATCATGGTTTTTGAAGTCAACCTGACATTGGATTAAGACTCTTCTTTTAAGATTTACCTGGGAGATCTTGTACAAGTAGTATGAACTCCCTGAGTTTCAGTTTCCTTATCTACAAAATGTTGTAAATATCATTAGACTATAGGGTTCATATCTATAACTGTGTTAACAGAGTAGTCCCCCATAGTAATGGGGGACATGTTCCAGACCCCTGGTGGATACCCAAAACTATAGCCAGTACCAAATCCTATACATACTATGTGTTTTCACATATATATGTACCTATGAAAAAGTTTAGTTTTTATATTAAGCACTGTAGGAGATTAACAATAGCAACTAATAATAAATTAGAAAAATCACAATAAAATAAGGGTCACTTAAACACAAGCACTATGACACCATGACAGTTGACCTGCTGAGAGGGCTACTAAGTGACTGATGGCAGAGAGTGTACACAGTGTGGGTGGGCTGGGCAAAGCAGTGATTCACTGATTCATGGCCCAGTGGGACATAGTAGGAAAGGTTGAAATTCAGTCATGCTGCTTAGAATAGCATACAATTTAAAATGTGTGAATTGTTTATTCTGGAGTTTTCTATTTAATATTTTTGACCCACAGTTGACTGTGGGTAACTGAAACCACAGATAATACTCTACCTGAGATCAGTGGTAGGGACCTAGTCGGTCGGTCCTGGACAGTGTAGAGCCCACATCATCATTCTGGGTGACCCTGGTGCTTCCTACCCTCATTCCACAAACATTTGTTAAGAACTCACTATGGCAATGTTATCCCGTTTAATTTTAATGTCCGTCATTTGAGTGAACATTAGTTCCTCTGGCTTCTTCCCTGCTCCCCCCATTCCTACACCCTCCAGGCCCTCTCCAGCTCCCATCTCATGTCTTGTCCCCATCTCTATTTTATTAACATGACTGTACAATCACCTGAGTTTTAGCAATAATGGTTGTGTTCATTTAAGTCACATACAGGTTCATTTTGGAGAGTTTTCTGTAGTCTTTCATGGAATTGGTTCTAAACATTAATCTACTGCAAATTATTTTATTTGAGATGCAATGTATCCTCCTTAGGTGGTGGTGCGCACAACCCTGGGTCTTGCACTTTATTAGTGTGCAAACCTAAGATTAGTTTTGGAGCAATGTTTATTTATCCTGAAAGAATGCCCTTCCTTCCTGTCCCCTCTACTTTTTCTGCCTGCTGCTCCTTCTCACCTCCCTGACATCTCCCCATATCTTTTCCCAAGTATTAGTAACAATTGCCCTCCTTTCTGTTACATGAACAAATAGCACTCTTTCTTTCTCAACCAGAGATTCCAGGTGGATTTGGGATTCGCTCTGCAGACAGACTTGCTTCCTGTTCCTCGAAGATTCCTTCTTGCTTTGTTTCTGCTAAACAGATAAACTAGAAGAGATTCCATCTCATTAACCAGCTTTTCTGCTGCTTGGTCTGGGAATGCAGTAACCCTGTATGTGGTCTCATGCAACTTTTTATTTTTGCATCTTTGTGCTATTCTTTGTGGTTAAGAAACTTGCAAGATATGACTCCACCTTGGCAAGCAGTCAGTGGGTAAGCTCTGCTTAGGTATTACATAGCTTACAAAAGGCAACCTCTATCCCATCAACAAGGTAATATCTTCGCATTCAATCAGATAGGCAAGATAAGCCTCTCCTTGATGTTTTCTGTAGCAGTGCTAGGTAGAAGCTTTGAAATACCTTTCTTCCTCCCCACCAAAATAAATCTTTCATTTTTATGTGATTCTTGGTCTAAATCTATTCTTTAGGAAAGTTCTGTTTATTTCTTTTTTTTTTGGATAGGGTTGTATTCATTTTTTTTCTCCTTGAAAGCTATATGTGTGTGTGTTCTTTATCCAGCCTTTCTTCTCTGTTTTGAGAAGGATAAAACAAGTGTATGATTTGCTCATACATCAAAGTCTTATCAGTATTTCTCCTATTCACTAGAAAATTATGGCACATTTTTCACATTAAAAATGTATCAAATCTTTTTTTTATTATGGTGTTTCAGCCATGAGCCATTGTTTCTTGTTGTTATGTATTGTGCATGGAAGGGTGAACCCTATAAAGGGGAAAACATAAAAGCAGCTGTTTGCTCACACCCTCTCAACCATGAATCAGAAACAAACAAGGGTTTGTACCCGAATCACAGGAGAGGGTTATGAAAACTCACCCAGCTCTTCTCAAACAGAGTCTTGCAAATCTAACTGCTTTACAGCTAAATAAGAACTGTTTTTTTTTTTTTGTTTTGCTGATAATCATTGAAATGATTAGGTAGCTTTTAAATCATTCCAGTTACATGTAAATACACTTTGTAAGCCTTCATGTCAAAGCAAGCCCTTTTCAGGAGTTTGGCTGGGCTTGCTGACCTTTCTCCTTAGCTGGAACCCTTACATTTTTTATTACTACCAGCCTTTTTAAGGAGATCATATTCTGTTACACTTCATGTAGGAAGTATTGTAAACCTGAAGCTACATATGTCCCGAGAGTCCAACTCCAGGCGACAGGTATAAGCCCTAAGAGTGGCCTGGAACAGAGCCGTATCCTTGAACTTTTCTTTATAATTCCCCTCTTCAGGCTGCTTCTTCAAAATGGTTGGTCTTGCAATATAATTTTTTTAACATGCTAGTTATTTTTTCTTCACATTGTTTTAGTTCATTTCCTTTTGCCTATATATTACATTAGCATATTGCATCCTTTGCATAATTGCTTCCACTTTTTTCCTCACAAAGCTTTTCGGTCTAAACTCCTTTGCTGTTCTTCGGTGACCATATGTCCAACCACATTTCCGTTCTACGGAGCTGTCTTTTTCCCCATCACACCAGGGTACTTTCCAGGCACTGGCATTCACTCACACTCCAACCACCACCATGGAAAACACACATTGTTCTTTGAAAATCTTTGTTTGGGGGAATATTTTTACTCCATACTTATTTTTACTTATTCTAAGTAATGCCACTCTTTATTTTTGTTTTCACTTCTTTATTTTTATCTTTTCTTTTAATTCAATATTCAGTTGGTGATGATGCCTCTGCCAAAGGTGAGGTTTGGTTATTTCATTCTAAGTCAAGCTTTACTTATAAATATTTTATCACCAAAAAAGCATCAATCATACTTATATCCATTGTTTTCAACTAATCCATTTAATGAAGAAACTTCCCAATTGAAGTCAGCACAATTAAATTGTGGTTTGTTATGTGATACGCATTTAGAATGTGTAGTATTAAACATTAACTTTGTCATTTTCTATGAGGTTTTTACAGAAATTGTTTTATTTACCGTCTACCTACTTGCCTGATGTAGACATTATTATCCTTACTTATGGGCAAATCGAGAACAGAGTTTTGCAGTGATTTGCATGTTGCCACGTGGCAAATACATCAAAGGACTAATGCTTAAATCCAAAGTCTTTTTATTTCTTACCCTGAGTCTGTTCCATGATACATCAGGCTATTCTTGTATATGATATGCAGTTTGATTCTAGACAAATCTGAATAATTATTGATTACCTAGGTGTGAACATTTCTGCCATATCAAAAAATCCCCATATACTTTCTACTTTACATTTTTTGGGTCTTTATTAACTAATTTTTATTCTTATGCTTATTGAAGTTGTTTACATTTCTCACTCTTCCATTGCAACAGCAGACATCTCTCTGCTTTTCCCTAGGTCTACATGCTTTCGTATTTGCAGGGCGAATCTGAAGTTAGTTGAAAACAACTGCATTTTTATTATGCAGCTCTTGCTAGGTAGGGCATTTCCTGTTGGCTGGCAGAAGAGAACTTTAGATATACCCCCAGTGGATTGCACTCAACATTTTTGGTCCATGGCTGCTCTGTGTGTATGTTTTGCAAAAACTTCCCACATTTGGTCCTTCACAGAATTATTCCAAACACATTGCCATGTGACATGCCCCGTGTATCCTCTGATGTGATGATTTTGAGGTTGTTCCGATAATGCTTTTCTAACAATTAATGCTCTCTCTGGAGAATAACTTAATTTTGTTGCAAGTAAATCTTCCTAAAAATAATCTTTGTGGTTGTTTGATGATTCATTCAATTATTTGGAAATGTCTGTGCTAGCTCCTTACCAGGACACAGAGTTTTCCACATGTTAAGGCTGAGAGACCTCTGTTTGGTCCCTACTGTGTCTGAGTCATTGTCAGAGACATAGATAATACTGGGCTTCACTTTTATGAAAGTAACTTCTGCAAAATTTTTACTTTATTTTAATGCCAGATTAAATAACATCTAATCAAAATAAATTAAATATAATATTACATACATACATCCAGTTCAACATCAAAGAAAATTTATGGATGAACAGATAAAACACACTTCTTCATAATATTGGTTTTATTAAAGCTGTACTCTGAAGTTGCCTTAATGTCCCTCAATAATTCCTTATAAATCTACTGTCTTTCACTTAAAAATGTCTGGAAACTAGTTTTCCATTTTGAATACACATATTTAATTTAAAGCAAAAATATTTCCTTTCATTTGCCTTTGAACCACTACCTGGGTTACCTCCTTTGAGTTGGCACGTACTTTGTTCACGGTGTTGCAGCCCTACCCCCACTCGTCAGGCCTGTCGTTGCAGCAGCCCAGACTGCTTCTTTAAAAGCCATTTTGCTGTTTTTTCAAACATTAAATTTATTGAGGTGACAGTGGTTAATAAGATCATATTAGTTTCAAGTTTATTCCTACATATTCTATTCTTTTGGTTGCAATTACAAAAGAAATTGTTTTTTATCATTTCTTTTTCTCAAGTTTACTTGTTAGTGTATAGAAAAGGAGTGGATTTTTGTACACTGATTTGATATTCTGAAACTTAACTGTATTTGTTTATTGTTTCTAGTAGCAATAAATAGATTTTTGGTGGAGTCTTTAGGAAAGTGTCATCTGCAAAAAAAGTAACATTTTGGCTTCTTCATCCCTAATTGAGATGCCTCTTATTTCTTTTCTTGCCTGACTGCTCTGGCCAAGACTACCAGAACTGTGTTAAATAAGAGTGGTGAGAGTGGACATTCTTGTGTAGTTTTAGAGAAAAAGCTTCCAGTTTTTTGCTATTGAATATAATATTACCTGGGGGTTCATTATATATGGCCCTTATTATGTTGAGGTATTTTTTCTATACCCATTTTATTGAGTGTTTTAATCATAAATGAATGTCGTATCTTGTCTAATGTTTTTTCTGCACCTATTGATAAGATCATATGATTTTATCCTTTGTTTTAATGTGGTGTGTTACATTGATTGATTTACATTTGTTGAACCTTCCTTGTGCTCCTGGAATGAAGCCTAGTCGGTCGTGACTTTATTTTTTTAATGTATTATTCTACTTGATTTGCTAGTATTTTGACTAGGACTTTTGCTATATTAACAAGACATATTGGTCTGTAGTCTGTGTGAATGTGTATATGTGTGTGTTATCCTTGTCAGGTTTTGGTATCAGGGTTATGTTGGCCTCATAAAATGTGTTATAAAGTATTGCTTTTTCTTCAATTTTTTGGAAGAGGTTGAGAAGGATGAGAATCAAAACTTCTTTGAATGTTTGGTAGAATTTGATAGTGAAGCCATCTTGTCCTGGACTTTTACTTTTGGGGACATTTTTGATGGTTGTTTCAATGTCTTCATTGTTGATTTGTCTATTTAGATTTTCCAGTTCTTCATGATTCATTCTAGGAAGGTTATATACTTCTAGAAACTTCTCCATTTCTTCTAGGTTTTTAAATTTATTGGTGTATAGTCTTTCATGGTATTTTAGTATGATCCTTTGTATTATCTGTAATATCTGTGGTAACTTCGCATTTTTCACCTCTGATTTTGTTTACATGAGTGTTTTATTTTCTTTAGTGATTCTAACCAGGAGTTTGTTAGGTTTTTTTGTTTGTTTGTTTGTTTTTAAGAATTTATTTATTTATTTATCTTTGGAGGGGAAGAAGAGAAGGAGAGAAACATCAATGTATGGTTGCCTTTCATGCATCCCCTGCTGGGAGTTGGCCTGCAGGGAACTGGCCTGCAACCCAGGCATGTGCCCTGACTGGGAATTGAACCGTGATCCTTTGGTTCGCAAGCCTGTGCTCAATCCACTGAGCTATGCCAGCCAGGGCTGTTAGTTTTTAATCTTTTCGAAAAGCCAGCTCCTTGTTATATTAATTTTTTGTATAGTATTTTTGTTCTCTGTTTCATTCAGTTCTGCTCTAATTTTTTAAAACATTTTATTTATTTATCTTTAGAGGGGAAGGGAAGGAGAGAGGAAGGAAACATCAATGTATGGTTGCTTCTCGTGCATCCCCTGCAGGGAACTGGCCCCTGCCGGAAACTGGCCTGCAACCCAAGCATGTGCCCTGACTGGGAATCGACAGTTCTGCTCTAATTTTTATTATTTTCTTCCTTTTGTTGCCTTGTGTTTCACTCCCAAATTGCCAACAGACATGGACTATGACTGGCCCAAATTAGAGACAATCATTATCTCTAGTTCAAATAGTGGTGATCAAATGGTTTGATTAAAGATGTTAACTGACACCGAGGCTAAGTTCCCCTCACAACCCTTTCTAGGAGATTTAACAAATATATGTCAAAACTTCTTTTAATTTGTCTATTTTGAATATCTTTCAGGTAAAATATACAGGTACTCTGAAGACTACATTCCCAGGTATGTAGAAAATGAGTTACATATTGTGAGTCCCAATTAATAAGAGAAAGAAACAAATGCTATGTTGCTGATAGGTTTGGCTCGGGGATATTGTATTGGGGTTAAAAATAAAATGAAAAGTGAGTTTAATTACTTTTACTCCCATCTGAAAATTAGAAACTATAGCATTATTTTCTGCCCTAGTTACTTACTCCTCCTGAGTAAGTGAGAGAGCTGGGTGGAGAACAGAATGGGACTCCAGCCTGTTATCTCTAGAATTATCAACAATTTCAAGGGGAAATGGCCTAGATTATATTGAACAATGCATTCTAATATATATAAAATTATGTGGCCCTTAAGAATGAAGGATGAAAAGAAATCTAGCAGCACCTAATAAAATTTTAGATATGTTTACACACTTGCATTGATTAGGATGCTCGGTGGTTTGTTGTTTCTAAGGATAATGTCAACCACTAGAGAAATGTGATAAATGAACTCTAAAATAATGTGCAGTTATAGGTATAACTTATTTTCTTTGATACTAGCTCAATAGCTAGTCACAGACAAATTGTATAGTGTGCTTCTTCTTCTTCTTCTTCTTTTACAAAAGGTTTATGGTGTGAATCAGAGTGAAGAGTTTCATTTTCTTAGACAGTATCTTCTGACACAAATGTTTCATTAGAATGGAGATTTCTCTTTTGGATGACAAAGTCTAAATACAGAGAATTGCACCGAGGACTCTTCAAGATCTTCCTGAAATGGTAGACCGATAGACTTAAAGGTCTTTCAAAAGCACAGAGCTTTCTCAGTCAGTAGGACAAGATTTCTTTTGAAATTTATGATGTAGATTAATTTATTTAAATTTTTATAGTTGTCAGTCAGTAGGATAAGATTATAAGTCTCTGAAAGGTCTGTTGTTTTTTTCTTCTCCACATGGGCATGTCTCTGGCGGACCCCAGATCTGCTGCAGGCAGTCCACACACACAACTTGTTTTTCTGAATGCTCTTCACCTTGGATTCTGTAACGTGATTTTCAAGTCATTAGCTCAAATCAAGAGTAATTTTCTGACTTTGTAACAAAGAAAATCCTACATAATTATGTATAAATTAATCTGATGATTGATTTGATACTTGTCATTTGAAGGGCAATTAAGATGCAAAAGGATAGAAAGTCTCCTGATTAATTATTCTGCTAAAGACTGGGTTGGTAGTTTGGGGATGAAGATGGTAAAAGTCAGAAGGGAAAATTAATAAAATACCCATCTCAAAGCAACCAGTCTCTTAGCTCTAGGGAAAATGCAGAAAAGTGGTTGTTTCTTCTATAACATTCAATATAATTCATTCAACAAATAAGAGCTTCACTGAACAGTAGAGATGGAAAGATGCAGATTCCCTCCGGGGTTTAATACTCAATTCATTGTAATGAATCTCCATGCAGGCAAAAATACAATGCAGATTTGTTCCAAAAATACAATGCAGTGGTTGGCATGTTAATTCATATATATATATATATATATATATATATCACAATTTATTTATTTCTGATTATGCATTTTGAGAGCCAAAAGTAGCCATGGCTTTAAATAACATTTATACACTTGTAGAGCCCAAACATATATCTGCTGATTCACAGAAATGTCTATTAAGCAAATCACATTAACGCCCAAACCAACTTCTGATAGACCCTCAGCGTGCTCTTTCTGCACTACGGCAACTTTCCAGTCCTTTAAAATGCCTTTATTTAATTTTGTAGAAATATCTTTCATTTTTATTTGGATATTAGAATGTTACATTTATATAATGCAATTTGGGAATTGAAGAGAACAATAGGAGTTAAATAGTTTAACACCCTTGATTTATAAATAAGAAACATAACTCAGAATTTATGCCCAAAGTCACCCAGGCAGAAGTAATGGCTTTTTAAAAATTGAATTTAATTATTTAATCTACTTAGACAATAAAGTATTAAGACATTTTTCTAGAAAGGACTTCACAATAAAATAATAGTAAAATATAAATAACAACTTTAAAAGATAAACTAGAGAAAATATATGTAAAAGTAGAAACTATGGACCCTAGTAAAAGACAATATTATTTTAAATTGTGGAGTGTCATAAAATGTGCTTATTGATTAGAGGACTATTTCAGACATTTTTCTGAGCAATAGAGAATCTGATCTAGCTCAGAACTCAGAAGTGCACTGGCCTCTGGATCTAAGCTTATTTATGAATTTATTTTTAAAAGTAATTAATCTTCCACTTAAAAACATTGCCAAATATTTGTGCTTGAAGTTTATTTAATACTTACAATAGGCTGAAGCTATTTGGCTTTGTTAAATATATATATATGTATATATACATGTATATATATGCTAGTTACCTAATGTACACATATATTACCTAATATATATATTATAACAAATATAGTTAGATAACTGCTTCTGAATAACATTTTAGTTGAAATGATTAATCATTTGAGACCTGCCTGTAGACACAGGGCACTGCATTATAAATCATATCTTATTTTCATTCATAACAGATGAAATGATGTTCACTTTTTAAACATAATTTATCATTTGCAGATTGTATCTACTATCTGTGTGGGCTAGAAAAATAGATGGATTGTCTTATTAAAAATTCTTTACCTTTCACTATTATAGTCTCTGCATAGCCAGAGAAAAACCACGAGCAGGGTCCCTTCTGTACCCCAGTATCAAGCTATGTTGAAATATGGATAGAAAGAAGGGTTATGTATGAGTTCCTTTGTTATAAGATAAGCAAAATACACGCCAGCATCTGGACTTGCAAACCATTTTACCCAGGTATCATTTGATCTGTAATTTTTTAAGGACATCTACTTGCTATCTACATTCACTGTCTCCTTTCAGAAGCACCGCTAATAATGCCTTGAGATAAGAGTTCCTTTTCTTTTGTTGCAGTTCCCTCCAGCTCTTGGTGATGAGTAATATCAAAGTTAAAGCAGTGTTATGAAATGTCCCTCTCACTGCCTGATGGGTCCCTATTCCCAGACTGCTGTTGTGAAAGCTGGTTACCAGGGTCATGTGATAGACAATGCTGGGATGGCTGCTGTAACCCTTATAGGATTACTAAAAGGAGGCTGTAAGGAAACTTAATCAAACATCAAGAGCAAATAAGATTCAGGGCTTTAAGACCAGACTCGTGTCACAATCCTAGCAATGCCAGCTACTGTCTACGTGTCTTTGGAGGGTTTGCCTCTGTGAACTGCAGATTCCTTTTATGCCCAGTGGGGATGAAAACAAAATACATCTGAAGGTTGAATGAGCACAGACATAAAGAAAAGCTTTAGTAATTGGTAGTTACTGCGGATATTCTACATAAGGTTGGGCAAAATACGTTAATCTGTCTGAATCTCAGACTTGTCACATGGAAAGTAGGGAGTGATAATAGGATTTGGGTAGAAACTTGCTGTGTGTATGTGACACAGCACAGCATCTGGGTATAATAGGCAATCAATCACTTTATTGCATCTGCCAATATTTTCTTGGCCTTTTATTTTTTTAAACACCCCTGTCAATTAATATTTACTTAGTAAACATAGTTTTAGGGGGTTGCTCGGAGTGAATGTCTGGGCAAGTAAACAGGCAGCACAATATATCATTACGAGCACAGATGACTTAGGTTCTGATCCCGGTCACTACTCTCACGACCTTCAGAAAACATGTGCCCTCTCTGTGCCTCAGACTCTTCGCCCTTAAAACGGGGGTGCTACAGTGCTTATTTGGTCAGATTGTTGTAAGAATTGACTAAATGATTACATAAAGTTCACTTCAAGTAGCATCTGACAGTTAACTACTAAGTAAGTGCTTGCTATCATTATTTCAGGAAAGAAGTCCCAAAAAATAACTCTTCAAATTTATACACCCATGGATGCAGGCATGCTTTCACACTTGGATTCACTGACTCACATACAAATGTATCTACCTTCATTGGCCAAAGCTGAGCAAGTTTACCCACTATCGAATTTAATTGAGAAATGAGTTAAAAAACTATGTGTAAAGTGAATTCTAATAATTTATTTTTCCTTATTATAGGGAAGATGAGTATTATATTGAAGATACACCAATATATGGCAACTTAGATAATGTGGTAGCCCCAGGTAAGTTTCATTTATTCAGAAATTAACTTACCTATAAATGAATACACGCCCCCTCCTGCTCAATTGCACAAAGAATGTGAGGCAGGTTCTTTTTCGTCACAATCACATTTAAATACTCCAATGATAACCACATATTCGAATGTATTTAACATATTATTTCAAATGCATTTCCAAAACCACACATTATAAATGCATCATAACATTAGGTGTAAATTCACACCCTGCTTCCACATGCCCCCCACTTCACTCTAGTAGTAATGAGAATGCAGGAAGGCTCCGTTCCATGACTTTTGACACATACAGAATTCTCTGAAATACTATTTCTAGAACAGAAAATAACCCACCCAGGGAAACAGTGCTCCATGCACCATATACAAAAGCAAATCTACAGTAAACTATCTGAAGTAATGCATGCATTTTCTGGTTTTCCATGCTTTAACTCGTTCTCTGTAAGTACAGAACCTAGGGCTATTTTGACAGCAAGTGGGGAGAGACCTAAATCATCCCTGAGTGGGTTATGCATGTTTATTCTTAGGTTACAGGTACTCATCAATGACTTGTTATTGATGAGTTGTTATCAAGTTATTACTTGAAAGTTATAATAATTTTAATTAATTAATCTCAAGGTATAACTAATAACTTGAAATTATCAAGTTATTACTTGATAACTTGTTATCAACGTGTTATTACTTGAAATATCCCAACCACCCAAAAAGAAAACACCCTAAATTCTTCAAAACAGACAGCTGTGATCTGATCCCAGAGCTCTGATGAGAGAAGCCAAGAGGGTGATGCCAGCATTTAAGCCCACCCTTGCCTTGCACACACTTCACTTAATTCCCAGCAGGAGGACTGGGGCTGAGCTCCTGCGGATCTCCATCTCAAACACAGATTCCAGCAATGGACTGATTTGATCTGACTCTCCTCATACCAAAATGATGTGGAATTCTCCTAGAGTTAGGAATGTGAGAGTTTTATAGGATTCTAGAATTTATATAATCGTAATCTTTCTTCCAAGTACCCTTTAATCCTTGCACTTTGAAAAATCAGGAACTGTTTTTCAGGGATGAACTATTGAAATGAATTTTCCTTCCTGTTTTATGCATTATGTCACCATGCATCGTTTATGATCATACTTAAAGAGAACACAGGCAAAAAATTTAACTCATGGGATCTCTATAACATCTAAATGGTAGTTTGAGATTCTCCTGACCTACAAATAACTGTGATCTAGTCCTTATCCCAAGTGACCTCCTCTTGACTTGTTGTTAACACTGTGAGACAAGAGACTTCACCATCTGACCTGCAGAGAACAGGTTTTTCATCTTCATGAAAAAAGACAAGTTAAACGATTCTTGTGGGTTTTACATTGATAGCTAAATGTCATTTGGGTCTTGTAGTTTTACTTGTGCCAGCATATTCCGTTTTTCCATCGTGAATCACAATCTTTTCAACTCCTAAGAACCAACGGATGAAAACTGCTATGAACAAATGAAAGCCCGACCAGAGAGATCTGTGCAAGAACTGCAAGCCGCCCCACCTGCGCACGTGAGTTTAGTTTTCTGCATCAGGGGTCAAGTTTAGTTTAGAGCACAGCACAGCTGCAGGTTTTAAGAGCAGAAAAGCAATGCATTCTGAGGCACAACTAAAGCAGCCAGTAGAAATTTTGTAGCCTGAGTGTGTCAAGTTCTGGGACCTGAGCTCTAAAGGGAAACTCAAAGGCAAGTTAACACTACTCAGACCCGCATTCAAACAGTCAAAATTGTGTGCAATTACAAAGGCAATAGATTCAAATGGAAAAGCTGGTTTTCTTTTTGTTTTTAATTTTTATTTAACTCTTGTTCAAGTACAGTTTTCTTTCTTGTATTCCCAGCCCTGCCCCCACCCCCAGTGGTTTTCTTCTTAAGTAATCAATTAAGCTTTTTACTTTCAGATTGAAAAAATTTTGTCACAGAGATAAATATAAAAGTTGACACATGTATAATGCTCAAATACCTAGAAGTTAGTAATTTATGGGGAAGGGGGGAAGGGGGGAGGGAGGGAGTGAGAGAGAGAGAGAGAGAGAGAGAGAGAGGGAGAGAGAGAGAGGGAGAGAACTTTAGTTAAAAGGTAAATTAGCTGAATATAAAAGACCATACTTCTATTTTACAAGGCAAATGTGTAAGCCCTATGTCATTGGTCTTGCAGCAAGAGATTGACACAATAGGCAGGGCGATAGTTTAAACAAAAATATGTAAAAACCTTAGAAGACATGAATGGCTTCTTCTTTTTCTAACACAATCAGCTCAACGTTCTTAGACTGACTTCATCAAAAGCCATTTACAATTCTTAGCCTACCTGATGCTAAAGTATACATTTAGTTAAAATAGTTCTTATCAATTCTTCTGTCAGATTTTGTTCCTTCAATGAGGTGCACTTTTGCTACTGTCTAGAAATAGCCATGGGGCCAGTATTTCCAAAGCAGTTGTTATGTGTCAGGCCTTGTATTATGCCTTTGTAGGCATTATCTTCTCAGATTTCTAATGGGGAGGCAGCATTATTATTCCCATTCAAAAGTCCTGAAAAGGACGAAACACTTGCCCCAGAGCACTCAGGTCCTAGGTGGGGAGACAGAATCTAAACTTAGTCCTGTCTAACAGAAAATATTCCCCTTCCTGAGAGGGGTCACATCTTGAAACTTCTCAGTAAGGTAGAATTTTTCTATTTTTCTCTATACAAATTCCCTACACAATCAAAATTCTTGAAATTTTTATTAAGAAAGCAAGATGTGGTGAGGTTTAAGCAAATGTAAAGTTGCTCTGTAATGGGCAAATCTGTCATCTATGTCCAATTAATTATAAAATGTCATTGTAGACAGAAGGTATGAAAAACATGTTATAATATGACTACCTAAATATATGATAACAAAAGGAACACCTCTAAAATAGGGTTCAAATGTAACCACTAAATGTTTCCCATCTAAAATGTAGAGAGATTCATAGCACCTTAGCTGTAAAAAAAACCTGAGAATTTGGAGCAGAAGTTACTTTTAATATATGTGTACTGAACAGGCCAGCTCTATTTGAGTTGCATTGGGTTTTTACTAAAGTGGAAATTGTGTGAAGCCTTAAAATGTCCTTAAATGCCTGCTGTTTTATAAATTATAAAATTAAAAATACTCTAAGGAGATTCATTGTTATCCTATTACACCCTTCTCACAAGTTTGGTTTCACAAATTAGAAGTAATTTCTTTGTATTTGAGCAATTCCATTTTATTAGAATGATCATTATCTTTAAAACACTGCCCAGTTTGCTATTATAATACTTACTTTGTTACTATAGTCCATTACAAAAGCACAAGGAATCTGCAATATTATGTCTAAGGCTTGATGGATGAAGTGTTTGTCGGAAAAATGGAAATAAGTTTCTTGCCCTTCAAAAATAACATATACAGTTCAGAACTTGTAATTTTAGTATTTCAATCTTCTTTTAACTAGGCAGAGTTTAATTATTAGCAAACCTAATAATAAAATGGGTCCTCAAGAATTCTCATATCCAGCCCTGGCTGGTGTAGCTCAGTGGATTGAGCGCGGGCCTGCGAACCAGATGATCTCGGTTCGATTCCCAGTAAAAGCACATGCCTGGGTTGCAGGCCAGTTCCCGGCAGGGGACACAAGAAAGGCAACCATACATTGATATTTCTCTCCCTTTCTCCTTCCCTTCCCCTCTAAAGATAAATAAATAAAATCTTTAAAAAAAAGAATTCTCATATCCTAGAATATTTGAGGGACACAAGCGTGAGCTTGCTCTTCTTCTCTTATTTTCATGTCAAAATCTCTCCTGTCCTTCCCTCCTATGTCAGAAACACTTTCTCTCCTTTTCAAAGCCAGTACTACTCCTTATGCTCTTGACCATTTCTTCTATTTCTTTCAAGATCCTAAACATTAAATTATTTGTCTTCATTTTTCATTTTTTAAAACTATTTTGCCCTGGCTGGGTGACTCAGTTGGTTGGAGTGTCATTCTGTACACCGAAGCGTTGCAGGTTTTATTCCCAATAAGGGCATATAACTAGGTTGGAGGGTTTGATCCCTGGTTGGAGGCATATGGGAGGAAGCCAATCAATGTTTCTCTCTCTCATCATTCTTTCTCTCTCTCTCTAAAGTCAACTTTTTAACAAGCTATTTCTATTTACCTACCCATATGCACAAATCATCCCAATATTTAAAAACAAAACAAAACTTGACTTCAACTTGTTTATCTCTCTAACTCCTAAACTGATTTTTACTTTCCTTTACTATTTCCATTTCTTTCCATGGACATCCATCCTCTTACCTATGGCTCTGTATTTTCCACCCGTGCACTCAACTAAAGTAACTCTTGGGAAATCACAGTGACTATGCCAGGTACAATTTTTGGTTCTTTCCTAGGGTCACAGTGTTTGAACTCTGAAGCACTTGATAAAGTTGTCCAATTGTTGATCAGACATACATTATTGAAATGCTTTAAGCTATAAATGTGAAACTCAATTCAAACCATTTTAGCATAAAAAGAACATCACTGGTCACATGACAGCGAGCTGTAAGGGTGCGTTTTGCTTTTGGATGAGTGACTGCAAAGGCTCTTTGTTTCTCTTCCCTCCCTGCTTCCCTCCGTTACTGACTTCATTCTCTTCTATTACTGCAGACTCTTCCACTGAGGTTGTGTAAGCCCCTGCAAGTGCCAGGTTTTCTCCCTCTCAGCTCCAGGAAGCAACACGTGTTCTATTCCTGTGCCTGTACATCAATCCCAAACATGCCATATAATTGGTTCTCCTGAAACCACATGTCCTCTATTCTTGGGCCAATTCCTGTTGCCAGGGGATGGATGGTGTGATTGGTTCCAGCCTACATCATATGCTTAGTCCTGTGCTGGCCTGGGGTACAGTACTTTAGTCTAGGACCAGATAAGGGAGAGAACTTTCTCAAAGGAAACAATTTATTTTGAAAAAAAAGAATAGAACAAAGTGTTGGACAGACACAACAGATATCTACTCCTTCATAACATTGAGTGTCTTCTGGTTATTTCTGAACATCAGAGACATCCCCTTCTCCTTCTGTCTAGGCAAAGACAAAGGAGCTAAATGTACGAGGTGTGTATAGTGAATTGTTCCATTTGCCTGAAACACAGAGTTCATGCGGTGGGAGTAGTATCAAGCACGGAAAACCTGGAATGTCAGGACATAAAATTCAAACTTTAGCATATAGGCTAAAGTTTTGGAGACAGGATGGTAAAAATATGAAAGTTGTGCCTTAGGAAGGTCATTTGAATATAATATACAAGCTGACTGGCAGAGGCGAGAGACTAGAGCAAAGATGCCTGTTAGGTAGCTATTGCAATTTTCCAGAAATGATTACTTTAGGAACAAAAAGTCAGGCAAAATTACCAGAGAAGCTGTGAGTAGGACCATCTTTTCTGCCCAGTAGAAAATACAATACATTTTTTAGGGGTTTAGTTAATCCAATGTTGCTTCTTTACCCCTGCCCTCACAAATTGATATAATTTGGCCTAATCATGAAAGTAAATCCTTAATACAGAAACTTTTGGTTTACTCAGTAGCTGTCCTAAAGTTTTAGCCTGTAAATTCTAATAACTATAATCCCACACCTTACCTTTGTCCAATGGTTATAGCTTCCATATATATTATCTTTCTTTACTCAGAACACTGTGATTTGGGTGCATTCATTTTATAAGTAAGAAAATTGACACTCAGAATAGTTTTTTTAAACAGCCCAGGATGCCATGATTAGCACATTACGGAGCTGGAATTCAATCCTCAGATTTCCATCACTAAATTCAAGGTCTTGCTTTTCAGCCTATTGCTTCCCCAAGTTCCCCTAGTCTCTAGTTCTTCCTGTTCTAGTGCTGACCCAGCTCTAGACTAGGGAGAACTACCAGACCCTCTTAGATGTAAATAAATATCTCCAAGTCCAACCCAAAATAAGCTCAAAGGGGACCTGAGGGGTAGTCAGGAGGAAGAAAATAATAAAGAGGGGAAATATATTTATTGTCAAATACTAGTCATATAAATCAACACTGTTATTTTTATATTTCTGAATCTCAAAAATGTAGAATAATTGGGGACTTTTGTGGATGCCATTAAATGACCAATTGCTAAGTTACTTGGTAAGAGCACCACAGGGCAAGTGCTCCCTAAGGTAAAAGCAGAAGAGAGGCAGTAAGCGTCCATCTAAATGTACATATATATTTTAAGCATAAGAAAGAAATAAAACTACGCAAACAAAAAGTTTATGTAAGCACTGTTTTTCACTAAAAAATCTTGAGTTGACGACTACTTGTTATCATCATTCTGACACATTTGTCATAACCAGGTAGCTGAACGTCAGAAAACAAGCTTCTTGCCTTTCCCAGAATTGATCAAAGTGCAAGAAGGGACCAACAATGAAAAATTAATATACCTTTCTTTTTAGGCAATCGATGAAATGCAGATGTTTTATGCCCAACTGAATCACAACTGTGAGGGGAAGCGCAAAAAGCCCAGGAAGAAAAACACTTACGTGTCAGAGAAGAATGAAGATGAGCTGCTGCATGGAACAAACCCTAGCCTTTCTAAGACTAGTCTGGTGGACAGTTTCCCACCCGACAGCCAGGCAGTGGAGGAAAACATTCATGATGACCCTGTTAGACTGTTTGGATTGATTCGTGCAAACAGAGAACCTGTGAACTAGCTGGACTATGATTCGGCTCCGATTGAAGAAGATTGTGAAGGGAAACAAAATCTCTACACGATGACACAGCATGATTTGACAGAGTGGTAGTATACCTGCTAACCAGGGCTTACGTTCTTGGACACTGAATGTCATGAAAATTAGTTACTTGAATTAGCTATTTGCATTCACTTTAAAAATGTCTAATAGTAAAACATAAAATAAAATCAAGTTTGTAAATTGAGCTTGTGATGTTGCAACTTCACCGATAATACTCAGTGAAATTAAAAAAAAATATTTCAAGCATTAAGTGTGCTCTGGAACATATTGGAAGAAGAATAAAAGTCAATTTTTAAAAACAACTTTACTTTTCTAACTAAGGTGAAACACCCTAAAATTGGAAGACATTTTTAAAAAAATTTTTATTGAATTTATCCAGGTGACATTGGTCAATAAAATTACCTAAGTTTCAGGTGTACAATTCTATAGTGCATTATCTGTATATTGTATTGGGTTCATCACACCAAGCCAAGTCTCCTTTCATCTCCATTTATCCTCTTTACCCTCTGCTACCTCCCTCTACCAATGTTTCCCTCTGGAGAACACCATACTGTTGTCTGTGTCTATGAGGGTTGTTTTAATCCCTTCCCTTTGTTTAGCTTTCCCCCAAACCTCCACCCCTCAAACAGCTCTCAGTCTGTTTTCTGTCTCATGAGTCTGTTTATATTTGTTCACTAGATTCCACATGTAAGTGAAATCATATACTATTTGTCTTTCTCTGACTGACTTATTCAACTTCACATAATACTCTCCGGGTCCATCCACATTGTCACAAAAGGTAAGATTTCCTTCTTTTTCTACAGCTGAGTGGTATTTCACTGTGTAAGTGTATTACATCTTTTTTATTCACTCATCTGCTGATGGGCACTGGGGCTGTTTCCAAATCTTGACTACTGTAAATAATGCTGCAATGAACATAGGGGTGTATATACTCTATTGAATCAGTGTTTTGGGTTTCTTCAGATATATTTCCAGAAGTGGAATCACTGGGTCTTAAGGCAGAAGAAATTTCTGACTGAAAGGCACGGGAGATATTCAAGTATATTCCTAAAAGAAGTGGAGTAATCTTCTTAAGAACTATTTTTTCCAAATAGAAATATATTTATTAGTTTTAAAAATTATTATAAAATTAGTGCATGTTTCTTGTAACAATAAACAATTATCTTTAAAAATTTAGAAATTCTACTAGCCAGAAATAATCACTATGAGCAACACCCTATATATCCTTCTAAATATTTTTCTGGGCATGCCCATATGCATTTATCAATTATTTTTTTAAACAAAAGGGGAGTGATTACTATATACATATTATTTAATTTTTTTCACTTAACAATATATTGTAAATTTATTTTTACTGCAATTTTTAACTATAACATAATACAGTTATATATTTTAATTTAATGCTTGCATAGCATCTCATTGATGAATATATCTGAATTTACTTAAATAATTTTGAAGTACATTTAGCAATTTCCAACTTCTATTTTTTGCTTTTACAAATGACATTGTAATGAGTGCATCCCCACACGCTTGGTTGTCTGACTTCTCACCTAGGAAAGGAATTGCTGCTTGAAAGGTGTGCATATTGTGAATCTCTATAGAATACATTACTGAGGGTTCAACAGTTTGGTCAAAGTATGTGTTCAACTTAAATTCTGATAATACTCCAAAATATCCCTCTGAAAAGTTATTTAATTTTTTTCCTGTTAAATGTTTCTCCGTTTGGAATAGGAGTTTAATTGGGTCTCACATCATCGCTGACCAAGATAATTGGGCCCTCAGTCCTGCCCTCTGGCCAGAGCTTAGTGGATTTTATCCATTCTTTCTTCAATTCTTTACTGAGCTCTCACTGTAACTTAGGCATGAAGTTAGATACTGGTATACAATGATGAGGGAAACATAGAGACCCTGCCCCCATGGAATTTATAGGCTAGTAGAAAAGATGAGTATCAGGTTAACAAAAAAGTGTAGCTACTAGTACTTAAAAAAACTATTAAGAAAACAGAGAAATAAGAAATAATAATGGAAAAAGGCACCTCTGAAGAGGAAAATTTAACTTTGAGAAACGAGGAATGAAAATTAATCACCCATGTAAAGAGAGGAAGGAAGGGCACATTGTGTAAGAATTCTATCCACATATGGAAATGCCTACTTTGGTCAATAATTATTCTATTATGAATCTGTATAAAATTAAATGCTAATAATCTAAAATAAAATATTTGAGGTTGTCCACACTGTGATAGGATATTTAAATATAGTAATATTTAAGGGCAAGAGAAAAGGAATCGTGTTTCTGATTCCAGGGAAAAACCAAAAACATCACAAGAAATAGAATTAATAATTAATTAATTATTACTTATTGACCTTAAGTTTTACTTTCAAATTAAAATAAAATCTTTGATGCCATATGTTTATATTAATTTACATTTGTATATATACCATGGTTCAGTGAAAATAAAGTTTTATTGTATTTTTGACAGTTATTTTTTCCTATAACTATTTTACATCATTCACATACATATTTACCTAGCCTCCAAAGATAAACTTTTTGCTTCTGGTTTATGTCATTTAAATTTCACTCAATAACAGTTTGAGTTTTGCACATCAAGTATATCTGATGAGTGATAATTGAGAAGGTTTTTAACTACAAATTTAAATTCTATAATAGATATAAGGCTATTCGAGTTATCTATTTTATTTAGAGTAAACTTTAGTACTTAGTGCTTTTCAAAGAATTTTCTCTCACCTAAGTCGATAAATTTATTGGTATAAAGTTGTTCAAAATATTTTCACTTTATTCTTTAAATATCTGTAGAAACTGTAGAACCTGTAGAACCCTCATCCCTCTGATACTAGCCATTTACTTCTATGTTTTCTAATCTATCCAGTTTTATCAATTGTATTGATTTCCTCAAAGAACCAGTTATTGTTCACATGATTTTTCTATTGTTTTATATTTTGCTTCATTGAATTGTCCTCTGATCAACATCATATTTTTCTTCTTGCGTTTTTTATTTTTTTATTTTTAGCTTCTTAAGGTAGAAGCTGAGGTTATAAACATGAGACTTTTCTTCTTGTCTAAAATAATCATTTAGTTTCATGATTTTTCCCTTTTAAAGCTATTATTCGAATTTTCCAAGATGGCCGAGGAATAAGTGGAAGCTACACTAACTTCCTACCAGGATTAATCTAAAATTACAACTAAATTACAGAAAAGTCATCCTGAACAACCAAGACAGAAAAAGTAACTTCGTCAGACCAGGAATGGTAGGGGATATAGAGGAGGTGCGAGAGGGCTGGCTGGGTGTCCACAGGCAGCAGCTGAAATTCCAGAAAGATATTTCAGAAGCCAGGGGGTTCCCAATGAGAAGTGTTGGGTCTGGTCCCCAACTTGGGCTCCCCAGCTTACAGCACCAGAGCCAGAATGAAACACAGATAACATCTAGCTCTGAAAAGCAGCTGGGTTTTTCTCTGCCAGAGAGAGATGGCTGGAGATGCAGAGAACCTATTAAAGGGCCAAGGCACAACATTTTATTTGTAGCCACTTACCCTGGGCTCCAGGAGAGGGAGGGCGGAGTGGACTAGAGATGATTGAAGACAGCCTGTGGTTGGTAGCGCTGGGAAAAGAACAGAGGGAAGATCCACCAGGATCCCTGTGCTGCATCATTCCCCATAGTGCAAAAGCCATCTTTCTCAGGCAGAGCCCTCCTTTCCAACTGGCTGGTGCCTTAGGGGAAGCAATAGCTCTGCCCACAGGAATTAATCTGCCCCACCCTGCGAAGTTTAAACTGGGCTGCTAATCACAGCCTGATTAGTTTAACAGCTAATCAGCTTAACAGCCAATTAGTTTAACAACTAAGGTAGAAAATACAAAGAAGCAGCCAAAATGGGAGGATACAAAAAACAGGCCCCCGGATGAAAGAACAAGAGAATTTTTCAGAACTAGATGAAATGGAAGCAAGCAATTTATTACATAGAGCGGTTAGGGTAATGATGATAAGATTACTTAACAATATGAAAAAAGACATAAAAACCATAAAAAAGGACCAGTCAGAAAAAAAGAATATAATATCTGAAATAATATACTGGAAGGAATAAGCAGAAGGTTAGATGAAGCAGAGGATTGAATCAGTACTGAGATAGTAGTACTTATATTTGATGAAATAGACTTTAAAACCAAGGCTGTACAAAGAGACAAAGAACACTACATAATTATAAGGGGAACAATCCAATAAGAGGCTAAACCCTAGTAAACATTTATGCACCAAACATAGGAGCACCTAAATATGTAAAGCTAATCTTGATGGACATAAAGGAAGAGATTGACAGAAAACAGTCATAGCTGGGCTTTTTCACACCCCACTGACTTCAATGAATAGATCTTACAGGCAGATAATCAACAAGGAGACAGTGGCCTTAAATGACACACTAGATCAAATGGATTTAACTGATATCTTAAGAGCATTTCACCCTGAAGGAGCAGAATATACATACTTTTCAAGTGCATATGGAATGCTTTCAAGGATAGACTACATGCTAGGACACAAAACAAGTCTCTATAAATTTAAGAATACTGAACTCATATCAGGTATCTTCTCTGACCACAATGCTATGAAACTCAAAACCAATCACAAAGAGAACGTTGAAAAACACACACAGATATGGAAGCTAAATAACATGCTATTAAACAATGAATGGGTCAACAATATGACCAAGGAAGAAATCAAAAGATGTCTTGAAACAAATGAAAAGAAGATACAAAAATTCAAAATCTGTGGTGAACTAGGAAAGCAATCCTAAGAGGGAAATTTATATCATTACAGACCTACATCAAAAAAAAAAAAAAAGAAAAAGCTGAAACAAACAATCTAACTTTACATTTAAAGGAAATTGAAAAAGAACAAAAAACAAAGCCCAAAGTGAGTAGAAGAAAAGAAGTAATACAGATCAGAACAGAAATAAATGAAATAGAGTTAAAAAAAAACAATAAAAAAGAACAATGAATTCAAGAGCTGGTTCTCTGAAAAGATAAACAGATTGACAAACAAATAACAGGACTCATCAAGAAAGAAATGTAAAGTACACTAATAAAATGAGACAAGAAAGAGGTAAAATAAGAACTGACACCAGAGAAATATAAAGGATTGTAAGACAATATTATGAACAACTATATGGCAATAAACTGGACAACCTGGATGAAACTGAAAAATTCCTAGAAACACACAATCTTCCAAAACTAAATCAGGAATAATCAGAGAATCTGAATAGATAGATTACATCTAGTGAAATTGAATTGGTCATCAAAAAACTCCCAACAAACAAAAGCCCTGGACCAGATAGCTTTACAAGTGAATTTTACCAAACATTCCAAGAACTAACATCTCTCCTTCTCAAACTATTTTAGAAAATCCAACAGGAGGGAAGGCTCTCAAACTCATTTTACAAGGCCAGCATTATCCTAATTCCAAAACCATACAGAGCCACTACAAAGAAAAAAAATTATAGGCCAATATCCCTGATGAACATAGATGCTAAAATCCTCAAAAAAATACTAGGAAACAGAATACAGAAATGCATCAAAAAGACCATACACCATGATCAAGTGGGATTTATTCCAGGAATGCAATGTTGGTACAAATTTTGCATATCAATAAATGTGATTCACCACATAAACAAAATGAAGGATAAAAAGCACACGATCGAATCAATAGATGCAGTAAAAGTTTTTATTAAAATCCAGCACCCATTTATGACAAAAACTCTCAGAAGAATAGGAAAAGAGGGAACATACCTAAGCCTAATAAAGGCCATGTATGACAAACCCATAACCAGTATCATACTCAACAAGCAAAAACTACAAGTACTCTCCATAAGATCAGGAACAAGACAGGTATGCCTGCTTTCACCTCTCTTATTCAACATACTACTGGAAGACCTAAACATAGCAATCAGACAAGAAGAAGAAATAAAGTCACCCAAATTGGAAAGGAAGAAGTAAAACTGTCTTTATTTAAGATGACATGATACAGTACATTGGGAATCCCAAAGATTCCACCAAGAAACCACTAGAACTGTTAAATGAATTCGGCAAAATAGCGGGATACAAATTACATCCAGAAATCAGTTGTATCCTTATTTGCCAGTAATGAACTAACAGAAAAAGAAATTAAGAAAACAATCTCATTCACAACTGCTTTAAAAAGAATGAAATACCTAGGAATAAATTTAACCAAGGATGTAAAATACCTTTACTTGGAAAATTATAATGCATGAAAAAAAATTGAAGAAGATACAAAAGAGTGAAAGCACATACTGTGTTCAGTAATAGGAAGAATTAACATAATTAAAATGTTCAGCCCTGGCTGGTGTAGCTCAGTGAATTGAGTGTGGGCCTGTGAAGCAAAGGGTTGCTGGTTCAATTCCCAGTCAGGGCACATGCCTGGGTTGCAGGCCAGATCCCCAGTAGGGGATACATAAGAGGCAACCACACGTTGATGTTTCTCTCCCACTTTCTCTTCCCCTTCCCCCTCTCTAAAAATAAATAAATAAAATATTTTAAAAAATGTTCATACTACCCAAAGCAATAAAAAATTCAATGCAATTCCTATCAAGATTCCAATGACATATTTCACAAAACTAGAACAAATATTTCAAAAACTTATGTGGAACCACAAAAGGCCCCACATAGCAGCAGAGATCCTGACAAAAAAGAACAAAACTGGAGAAATCATGCTAGCTAATATCAAACTATACTATAAGGCCATAGTAATCAAAACAGCATGTTACTTGCATTAAAAAAGACATAGATCAATGGAATAGAATAGAGAGCCCAGAAATAACACCTTTGTAGTCAATTAATATTAGACAGAGGAAGCAAACACATAAAATGGGCTAAAGACAGTCTATTCAATAAATGGTGTTGGGAAAATTGGACAGATACATCCAGAAAAATGAAACTAAACCACCTCCTCACACAAGAAAGAATTCTAAATGGATCAAAGACTTAAATGTTAGACCCAAAATTATAAAAACCCTAGAAGAAAACATAGGCAACAAAATCTTGGACATTGTTTGTAGAAATTTTTTATTGGATATGTCTCCCCAGGCAAGGAAAACAAAAGAAAAAAATAAAGAAATGAGACTACATCAAATTTAAAAATTTTGCACAGCAGTGGAAATCATCAACAAAATAAAAAGACAACCCATAGAATGGAAAAACATATTTACTGATGCATCTGTCAAACAGTTAATATCCAAAATTTATAAAGTACTTACAAAACACAACACACACACACAAGCCAAACAACCCAATTAAAAAATGATTAAAGGACCTGAGTAGACACTACACCAAAGAGAGTGAGTGTACAGATGGCTAATAGACATATAAAAAGATGTTCAATATCACTAACCATCAGAGAAATGCAAATAAAAACCACAACGAGAGAGCATCTCACACCTGTCAGAATGATTATCATCAGTAAATCAACAAACAAGTGCTAGCAAGGATGTGCAGAAAGGGGAACACTTTTGCACTGTTGGTGGGAACACAGACTGGTAAAGCCACTGTGGAAAGCAGTATGGAGATAGCTCAAGAAAATTAAAAACTGATCTGCCTTTTGGCCTAGCAATCCCACTTCTGGTAATATATCTGAAGGAAGTCATAAAACTAATTTGAAAGAATATAAGCACCCCTATGTTCATTGCAGTGTTAATTACCATTGTCAATATGGAAGCAGCCCAAGTGTCCATCAATAGATGAATGGATAAAACAGCTATGGAACATTTACACAATAGAATTCTACTCAGCTGTAAAAAAGAAGAAAATTTTGCACTTTGCAACAGTATGAATGGAATTAGAGAATATTATGCTAAGTGAAATAAGCCAGTGATTTCACTCATATGTGGAATCTAATGCACAAGCTGAACTAACAAGCAAAAGAGAGACAGAGTCATAGATGGAGAGCAGGTGACAGCTAGTGGGAAGGGGAGGGGTTGTGTAAAAAGAAAAGAGGATTCATGGACATGAACAATGATGTGGTGATTGCTGGGGGGAGAGGTATAAGGAGACTAAATGGTAATGGAAAAACACAATAAAGATTAAATTAAAAAGTGAATTGTAAATAAAATCAATTGTATTGAAGGTTTTTTAGAATCTAAAAAGATAATAGAACCATTTATGACTTCTAATGAAATCCCAAGCCAAAACCCGGGTTTGAGTCCTAGATATTTCAGCACAGGAAGCCCTGACACCCCTGAGTTTGGGTGCTCTGAGTCCTGAGGGTTCTGAAACACTTTTTAAATAATCCTTTGGCTATTAGTAGCAAGGCTTAAAATCAATGAATTTAAGATATTTGCATTAAAAATCCAATTATAAAACAATACTTAGAACCATCTGTACTATTAATCAATTGCTCCATAAGAAGAAAAATACAATGAAAGGACAAGTAAGGAATCATGAAAGGATTTCCTCTAACTTTCCTTTTACTATTCCATCTGAGGTCTCTGAGAAGCAACTGTGCTTTGTCTTCTCTAGGACTTTATCAAAGAACACAGCCTCTCTGCCTGACAATATTAAAAAGCCTGTGTTCATGCTAAATGTTCTTGATTACATGTTGTCATATTTTAACATGTCTTTCGGAATTCAGAGAGTCTGGTAAATAGTATCTCAGAATCCTATCAACCCCTTTCAGGTAATTTCACATAAATTGTCTTCCTAATTTTACGGAGCAGTTTCTCAAGGTAAGGTGTGGTTGAGTAATATTATAAATACCCTATTTACTGGCAGATTTGGGAATAGAACTTGAAATTTTTAAATTTTCAGTCTTGTGGCCTCGACTCTTTGGCTTTATTTAATTGTCTCAACCAAACTTAATAATGAAATTCTTAGTAACCGTAATGCCTGACACAAAGAAAATACTCACTAAATAGTAGTACCAAAAATGTCTTTTACAGCCAGTTCCAATTTTGATTTTACTGAAACAATATGTAATTGCAAAGATATAAAGCCATGTTATAAAGACATACCTGGTGCCCTGGATGGTGTAGCTCAGTGGATTGAGCATGGGCCTGAGAACCAAAAGATTGTGGTTCGATTCCCAGTCAGGGCCCATGCCTGAGTTGAAGGTCAGTTCCCAGCAGGGTACACATGAGAGGCAACCATACATTGATATTTCTCTCCCTCTCCTTCCCTTACCCTCTAAAGGTAAATAAGTAAACAAATAATTTTTAAAAAAAGACATACCTGGGGATGAGAGAGATGCTGAGGACCAACCCATGTGCCTACTCTGAAGTCTCAGACTTCCTCTCTTTTGCCTAAGCTGTTATATAGTCTGTGTGCCACAAATCCTTTAAGAGAAACATGTACTGAAATGCTTTCTACCAGCCTCACGTTACAGAATGGAGTAAAAATACATTATAATGACAGGTCCACCCACCCGACATGCTTCACCTCAGGGTCACCTGAGAACAAGTTTTGCCTCTTAGAACATAGATAATAATTTGACAATAATTATTTACTTACCTACTTTAAAATACTTAATTTAAATCAAACTGTATCATTTTTTAACAGTCTAACTATAATAATAACAAATTCAGGCACAGCAAATGACATTATCAACCGGTCACTACCAATTCTAGGAATAACTGTAAGTCACCTGCAAGACTATTTTTAGTTAAAAAAGTAACTTTGATTTTTGAAATGCATGTGTGTTGATACACTTCCCATCTTAAGAAAGCTGATTATTATAGATATAGAAGTCATACCTTATTCCTCTAAATTTAAAAATTAAAGGCAGCAAAGCTATATTATTAACCTATATATAAGTGCTAATTTATAGTCTCATTTTTAATTACATGTGAATTAAAAGGTTTAGCATAAAGATATTGGGCTATAATTTTAGAATTATGTAACAACATATATTTTTACTAGTATATATACTTGGATACATATGCAGTTTTCATAAGATTCCAAATAAGAGATTCTAACCTTCTCTATTGAACGGTTCTTTCTGAATTTCCTCTCCTGATTCCTCCCTGGTTATTACCCCGGGCCTCAATGTCAGCATGATGAATCCTACATGACACGTTTTGTTGTAAATTTTGGCATAAAGACCTCCTGGCTAGACGCCACGTCTCCCAATGCAGGTCCCTAGAATGAGATGGCTAGTGCCTCTTGAGAATCCTAATAGGAGACAGGTTCTGAATAAGACCATGGGTCTGGAGGCTTTGCGTTCAGGGAGACTTTCGCTTTGAAGTGTCTGTTCCTGCGTGTTTTGGTGGCACTGCTGTTAGTTGTTGAAATTATTTTGGTGGAAAAGATGGGTGCAGTTCAGGAGGAGTTTGAATAAGGGAAAAGAGAGGGAGAGTGCAGATGGACAAACCTACAGGAATCACTGTGCAGTACTGCTCCTTCTACAGGCTTCTAACTGATGGGAAAATGCCCTGCTGTTATGACATGGATGATTATGAGATTTGCATTTAAGCTGGGTCTCATCCAGTGATATAATATTGGGCCCTTTAAAAATGCAAGGCAACCAGAATTTGGCATAAGGCAATCAATGATTGATGTGCTAGTGGACTTAAATAATGTATCTAAAATAAAATAGAATTCATATGCACTGAGTAAAGCAGCCTTCTGCATTGATTTCTAACCTACACGAGACACATGCCCTGAATAAGAACTAAACCTTGGAAGACAGTGAGTAGTTTTGTGGGTGAAGTTAGGAAGATTGCTTCATGATATAGCTCATTTTATTTCACGTTTGTGACTTTGCTTAAAGTGATCAATCTCACCAGACCATAAAAATTTTATCTTTTAATGATGAATTGGGGTTATCTGCCACATAAATATATATATGTACACACACACACACATGCACACACACCCCCAAAACACAGGGAGTCACCAGGTACATAGCTAAGGACAAAGTCCCCCCAGACACATCATTTTTTTCTTTGTTTGTTTATCAATGTTGACATCTTTGTAAAAGTTGATTGCAATAAAGTGAAAAAATCAAATACATTCTTAAATATATTTATATTAACAAACTATGTTAATATAGACAAAAGAATGAAGATGACCACTTTGAGGCTTAGGACATCCTCCTGCTGCATGGTGGCTCTAAGAAATGCTACTGACCCCATAGCAGCTGTTTTGAGTGCATTTTTAACTGCTGTCCATTTCCAATTGCAGGCTCACTCCTGGTCATCCTGGAAATTTGCTTGTGTTTTACTGCTATCATGGAAGGTTTTTTTTGTTTTTTGTTTTTTTGCCGTAAAAGATGGAAGTTGTTGTGAGTCTTGTTCTGAATAGAGCCCTGACATTGCATCCATGGTAGTTGAAAAGGAAACACAAGAGCTCCCATGTTACATTAACTAGTAGATCAGAAAGAGAAGGCAGGGGGTTTCATTCTGTTCTTAAACACAAAATCCAGCACAAGGTCTTCGGAAATTCCATGGGGAGGAAGTAGTTTAAAGCATGAAAATGCCAGAGAAATTACTTGGCCGCAGCTCCCTAGGATGTCAGGGCATTTTCCCACCATGTACATATTACTTAGCACTTTGTTTACAGTTCCCAAGACCAGGCATCCTCCCCTCCAATCACTGCCTGGTCGGACCCCCTGACGGGGGCAGTGGGGCAAGGAGCGGGGCAAGCTGGCTCAGGGTAGGCCTGGAGTAGGCCTGCGATGAAAGGTCCAGAAGACAACAAAACATCAGATATGAGAGAATAGCAATTCTTGACAGACTTAATCCCATTATTTGAAAAATATTAACCACCAATACTGACTAATGTATTTACTTTTATCTTTGTCAGTTTGGGTAACAGAGGGGTAAGCATTTAAAAAATAAATGTTAGGCTCAGAGGGGTCAAGTAATTCATCTAAGATGTACAGATCTAGTTATTGTCAAGGTAGAAACTAGAAACCAAAATAATCTCAGATGGAGAACCAAAATCAATGTTGTATAATGCACTGACAGATCTGTGCCTTCCAAGCAAAGCAACAGGCTCCAACATTTTTTTTTCTGTTTACTTCTTAAATTCTCCTGCTTGGGCAGCTGCCTTCTACAGGGTATCCCCCTCAACAGAGCCCATGATGTTTACTCAGCAGGCACAGCCTTCTTTCTCCAGGAGCCCCAGGAGAGCAGCACACCAGGGTGGTGTCCATGCTCATGATGGGGTTTGATCACACCACCACCATCAGCCTAACACCTGCATTTTTCTCTGAATAGCTCATGAACACCCATATGGCCTCATGCAGAGCCATGTTCCAGCACTTCTCCCTTGCCTTGGGTACCCCAGAACTCCAACTCTCCTTCCATCCTGGGGTCCCCAGAGCTGCAAAGCCAGTTCCTCCTGAAGCCCACACTGGTTGGCCCAGTCAGGATGCATCTGTGTGCAGAAATCTGGAGTCCACTCCATCTCACATTCTCCATCCTTGAAAGCCACACTCCTTTTGTGTCACCATTAACTACATCTTTAGCTGAGCCTATTCAACTTTATAACTCAAATATCTCCCATGGATTTGATTTATATTACAAGTGCTTATGCATTAAGTCTTACCCTCAGGCAAATAAGAATCCATTTATCCTAAGAGTAGGTGTCCAGAAAAAGACCCAGCATTTGGCCTGTGTTATCTCAAGTTGAACCCTCAGTGTTAACATTTATTGAGTGTCCTTTATCCCTCCAAGTAAGATACTAGATGTAGGGATTTCTTTTCTAGAGATAAAGAGGCAGGTCATGTAGGTTCTATGCTAGCTTTGACCATGTCTTTCTCAGCAGCTTTAGGGGGAGCTTCAATTAACATCACCCCACTTCACACATCTAAAAGCAAAGCCGCTGTGAAGCATGTACCATGCCCAAGGCCACACAGCAAGTGAATAGAAAAATCAGTTTCAAATCCATGGGTTCCTGACTCCAACCCCACAACCCTCTATGCTGTGAGCAGAAGATAAAAAGATGCAGCAAAGAAAATGAAAGAGTGATGGGAAGGGAACGTAACCCGAAAAGGAAAGGGATTGTGAGCCTGATTTTAAAAGACAAAGGGGTCCCTAGCCACTTCATGGGGAGTAAAGAAGTGGGAATCACTACTTACATTGTTTCAACATAGGAATGGTTCCACTGGAACCAAAGGTTCCCAAAGAAAATGCACATTAAATGTTTGAAAGTAGTTGTAGGAGTTTATCATAGTTAACAAGCATTTGCCTTATGATGAATCAAAACATGCACAGCGAGGCTGCGGGAAGCCCTTCTCACCCCATCAGCAGCAGCGGCCATCTCTCCGCGCCACCAGCGGGAAAGCCGTGTGGGGTGAGGCCACCGCTCTGGCCCCCTTTCCTCTTTCCCAAGTTGACCTCCTTTCTCAGTAGTTCTGAGACTTTGCCCACTGCCCACGATTATGGTCACATGGTAACCAGCTCCCACCACGTGCCTCTTATAACTTATAGGGCTGATTTTTAAAAAGTGCATGCAGCAACCAAAATTAGTTTGAAATTCTGAAAATTCGATAGATTTATACCAAAAAAGGATAAATTGTGAAATGATACTGTGAAATCACAAATATCCAGTTACATTTCCATAAGGGGAATAATTGACCACAGAGAATTTAAGCAGTCCCTGTTGGCACTTGTGAAGGCACTGAGCAATGATATGGTAATGTAGAAATGACTACAAACAGGTTTTTAAACTTGTCTTAGACTCTGGGTTACATGAGTCTTTCCTTGTCCGCCTGTACACTGGGACCACAGTGAGGTACACTAGGTGTGCAAACAACAGGCTAAGTGTTGCCTTCTGGAAGGTGAACACATGGAACAGCCTTTCCAGTTAGCAGGGAGGCCCATCTGCAGACTCCTGCCTATTTCTGTGCTAGAAGTACAGACTTAGCAAGAGGGCAGCCTCTCATGGGTACAGTCCTAGACATTACAACTTTTCCTGAAGCTGGCTGTTCTTGGTCGGGTCACACTTTGCAAGCTTGGCCTTCAATGCTATGTCAAACTAACAAGAGAGCTGTGCTACAATCAGAGAGAGAGATTTTATCAGCACCACACTGAGTCTGCCATTGAGCAGTCCATAACTGAGGTCCAACCGTGAATACCCTTGGTGTATCACGCTTGAGTCATGTTCTGACGTCACCACACTCAGTTGCACCAGTGGACACTGCAGCACAGGATCCAGGAATCAAAGAGGAGACATGTGCCCTGAGAGCAGGCAGTTTTGGTCACATCAGGAGAAGGCACACTCCTAAACCTGCCCTGATCTCCGGAAGTCAGCCAGAGCTGGGTGCTTCCTCCCTGCACATACATTGGGAAACAGTGACAAACCCTAACTTCTGTGGGTGGGTATCATACATATAAGGTAGAAAAGGACTGGAACTTTGTCTAACTTGCTTCTATGCTCTATGCCCAGTCCTCAAAACAGTGCCCACCACAAATAGCAGCTCAGCAAGTATTAGGAGTGAACCATTATAGGGAACCTGTCTGCATGGCAGCAGTGAATGTAGCCCAGTCCCTGATTTGGAAAACTGGCAGGGAGCAAGTCGGCACACAGGAACTGAGCTCACAGATTGGGTTTTCCCATGGGGAATTGGGCCTGCATTGTACCTAGGCTGCTTTGAAGCTTGCTTTTTACTAAAACTCCCTCACTATGAATGGAGGCAGCAAATGTTTGCTTCATATCTTTAAAGTAACTTCCTAAAGTCTGTGCTAAACCTCCCAAGGATGGAATGTAACTAGTTCAACCACCTCTCTCCCCTTGCATCTCCAACATCCTTTTCCTTGAAGTAATCAGCAACATCCTTTCCTTTGTTATCTGTAAGAGGTAATCACCTAAAGTGAATCTGTGCATAGCAAATGAGGATCATCTCGAATATAGTGTACCCAGAAAGCAATAAAAGCCTGTCCAGGCAAGGGTTGGGGCCCTCTCTCAGAGTGGCCATGCTGTCCCTTTTCTCCACAGGACTTCTGTAGTCCATGTGAATTTGTTTGTCCCAGCCACAACACATGCACCCCACTGGCTGGAGTCCAGATCAAACCCTCACTGCAATATAATCATGATAACTTACCGGAGGATTTCCTGAGCAGGATGCTATTAAGAAAAGTAGCCGGCTATTTAGTGAGACCAGTGGAGGTAAGGTATGACTTTGAAGCTAGCAAGGCCATGTGACAAATTCCCCTCAGTCTTAGACAAAAAATTAAAGCTTTATAAATGTTCAGAAGCTTGATTCTATGGTATTAGCACTTGTTCTTCAGCCACTTACAGTGACCAAGTTTCCTGGCCTCCACTTAGGAAGCTGACATTTGTTTCTCTCCACGTGAGATATTCACACACCTGAATATGTGTGATGCACACCTGAAGCTGCGGTCTACCTAAATTTTTATTGTTTCTCTCTGGGGAGGCTGTATTTGTTCCACTCAAGGGGTTGCCAGGACTAACAGGTTATTACCCAACTCTCATTCCTGCTGCTTCCAAGTCCACAGAACTGAACATCCATACTCAGTGAAACAAAAGTAAGAATGAAGCTGCCTGTGAATAGTTTTATCCCAAGGAGCAGCTACACCTCAAATGTCTCTCTCTTCCTGTGGGCACCAGCATGTGGCTGTGTGTGTGTGTTTCAGAACTTCTCTTGCTAGGAAATACGAGTGAGCACTGTGTCTAACTCACCTGCCCAAGCATAACAGGGGTGAGTATTTCTTTTCAAGAAACTGATAGGATTCAGACAACTTATCACCAGACCCGGTGGTTCAATACCAGCTTGTGAACATGTCGACAGAGCGGAAGAGCCAGACAATAGAAAGGGCTTCACCTTCATTCCCACCACAGCCCAGACTCTGATTCTGAGCTCTGAAGTTTAGCTGGAGCTATCCCAGCACCTGTCCCTGGGTGGGCGTATTAGTGGGGAGCTGGACTTGAGATCTTCGGGGGTCACAGTTGGAGGGGCTATGAAGGAAGTGGGGGCTGAAACTGAATTTTTTCAACTGAATGTTTTCTCTGTACTATCTCCAATACACACGTGCCATCACGTATCACTGTTTATCTGTCTAAGAATTTCCTTTGAAATATTCAAGGAAGTATATTTTCATGGGGTATCTAGGATAAGTGGCTTGGTGTCACTGATAAAGGGACAGGAGGAGAGAATCACTGCATCCCAGAGGTAAGGAGGCAGTGGTGACCCTGCTGGGTCCCACCTCCAAACACAGCCAACATACACAGGAAATTACTCGCTTAGGGTTTATGGCCCTGGCTGCTAAAATGATGGCCAGTGCCACCGGGTTCTTATCATCACCCCTAGGGAGGCCAGTTTAATCACAGATGCATATCTACTGCTGTTACTGAATTCTTGTTTTTTCCTAATCTTATTAAGACAGAATCTGTGACTGCCTTATACCTTCTGCATACAGGACACTCACAGGAGATGGAATCCACTGGTCTGAGAGAGGCTGGAGGGACCAGTCTGCTCTTAACCCTGTCAAACACTTACCAAAGCAGGGAAGTTTTCATCTGGTCCAGTAACTGAACTCAGCGAAACATGTTTGAGTGCGTTCATGCCTGGAACTCCGCTAGCCTCTGAGATCATACGTAATGATCAGGCTCTGACCACGACATGGCCTGCCCACATTGTTGCCTTAAAAATAAGAGAGCCTTTATTATTTGTGATTTTATTTAATCAATCAGCTCTTAGGCACTTTAGTTGAGCACATTCTAAGATGTTTAAGAGTTTTCAAACACACTTATATTAAAGTAGATATTTATCAGTTTTGCCCCACCCCCAAATAAAATACATTACAGGAGTCTCAGGGAAGTATTTCAGACAGTATTTTCATGAGATGTATTTCTATATTATTTTGCCTTTTCACTGGGCTTTGTACATAATATGTGAAGTCTCTTTGTTTCCAACTTCCGAAGTGACGTGGCTAGTCTGTGAAAGGTGTTTTCCTGCCCCGCGGCTCCTGAAGCAGCTGCCCAGCGCCAAGGCTGCCCTCCTGCTACGCCTCTTCGGACTGTAGCTCAACCTCCGGCAACTCTCTTCCACCAATCACAACCTGTCCGTGTGTCTGGCCCTCAGCATTCTTCGTCTGCCCAATTCCAGTAGCTCAGAATTAGAAACAGACTTGAAAAAAAAGGTAATATCTCTCACTTTACGCCCTGGGAGCAGAGTTCCCACTTGGAACCCTAAATTTGCATATTAACTCTGAAGGACTAGCTCTTTGAAATGCACACTTAAATCACAAGCCTCTGAGTGGCAGATCCAATTAGCCTACCCCCAAGGGGTATGATAAGGGGGAGGTTTAGGGGCAAATTCACAACCCTTGAGTGCCTTCTCCATGTGGGACACTAGATGACTGAACAACAAAGAGATAAGACTGGTGCGGCATCACAGAAAGAAGTTGGGCTTTGGAGTTTGACAAGCCGGGTTTAACTCTCAGCCCAGTCACTGAGGGATGCGTAAACTGGGGCATAGTTTCCAAGCACTGGTTTCATCGTTACACAGTAATGACACCACCAGCTTCTCTGGTTCTTCCTGGGTAGGTCCTTAGTGGCTTGGGAGATGTGAGCACCTGTGGCTCCACCTACATGGGACTCCTAGCCAGTGTGCCCCATTGAAAAAAATACCTGGCTACCCTTTTGTCTCTGCTCTGGGTGAGGAAACTAGCGTAAGAGTCCAGAGTACCTCATAGAACCACAACAGACCTGAGAAAATCACAGCTGCTCCCCAACCTCACCCTCAAGCACGTGTGAGGCAGGCGATGCATGAAGAAGACCCACCACGGGAGGAAAAATGGACATTCTTCTCCTCACCTGCTCGCTTCTTTCACAAAAGTACCACAGAAATCTCTGCTTCTCAAGTTTCAGATAGTTCTTCCCCGAGGAAGTGAATTTCAAAGGTTTTATCAATTGGATGCTTTCTTTATAAATTTTAATAAGATGCTGTATGTTATTTATACTTTAATAAAACTGGGAGAAATTTTAAATTATAAAAATAAAAATAAATAAATTCAAGTCCATAAGAGAGCATATATCCTCACCCCAAACATTTTATGTGGGTTACTTGAAAAATTATCTTAGTTTTAAAGATATAACCTTTGATATAAAATACTAGTTATTGAACTAGGCCATAAATTATAACTTTAGGTCACTGATTAATAGTATTTTAACATGTGTTCCAAAAGTACCCTTGAAAGTTATTTCTTTGAGAAAACTGGTTTCAATATTTTTTATCCAACTCTGAGTTTTTCTCAGAAATCCTTCCCATTTTGTTAGATCCAGTATTCACATCTGTCATGTGAGTAATGTAATGCCCGTTTTGCCCTTGGGGTTCCAGATTGCTCTTGGACGATTTCTCACCGAAAATGGCCTAAAGATCCTTGGAGAAGACACCTCTTCCCTCTTTGGCAAGAGCCCCATGAGTCATGACTAGAGCAAGGAGGCTGCATGTGCTGTGAATGATGGAATTGGCACTGGGGAGAAGCAGGCTCCAAGGCTGTTCTGGGGCGAGGCAGAGGCTCAGAGGGCACTGCTGGGGGCCCAGAGCACATCCCTAGGGCACTGGCTCCGAAGGCTGGTGCACTGGTCAGGGAGGTTTTGCACTGTCCTGAGACTGAAGGGAAAAATGACATGAGGAGACAGGTGAGGCAGGACAGTTAGCACAGGGAACAGAAAAATATTCTTACAGAATATTTTGAATTGGTTGAATTTGGATGAAATCCTCCAGTCCTGTACAGAGATAGTGAATTTTTCTGCAGAAGAATGAATACAAGGCACTTTAAGCTAAGCCCCTGATAGCATTTGTTTTCAGTTGGAACATTGTGTCAAAAGGAAGCACCTTCCAAGTCCCCGGCTCATCCCACTTGAGTTTCTCTCTTCCTTGACCCCATTTATCTGTTTTTGAGAAAATCTTCCTTCACTTTGTACTTCTATTTTTCCCTTCCTATTATATTACATTATATTACATTATATCATATTATATTTTGAATTGTATTTTATTGTAAATGTTTATATTGATACAATAAAATCCTTCTATAATTTAGTGGCTAAGACAACCAGTTTATCTGCTCACAATTCGCACTCACGCTTTGGCAGTTGCTCCTTTGGGCAGCTCTGGTCTCAACTGAGGTCACGTGGGCAACTCAACTGCAGCGCCTCATTGTGTCTGTCAGCTGGTGCTGGCTCCCAGTTAGTCTGATGTCTAAAATACCATCAAATTGTTAAAGACAGTATTACTGACTCCACTTTTAGTTACCAAGTTGATATTAGTCTGACCAAATTCTCTCAACCTAGCTGTCCCTGGAAGACTAGATTCCAGCAAAGATATATATCAAGTAGCCTGTAGAGTTCAACTCTGATGCAGGTTAGAGCAAAGGCATGGAGAAGTGCAACGGTCAGTATCTGACCGGGAGGTAGGTCTGCAGACTCTTGTAAGGGACTAAGGAGAACAAAGAAACTTGCTTCTCTGGACAGAAGTGCCTCTGTTTCCCCTGCTCTATAAGGTTTTAAACTTTTCATTACCTTAAGAAAGGAATATCTTTGCTGGCTGGTGTCTGTCGACATCCTTTCGCCAATTCTGCCATTCTTGTATTCTTTGCATTCAATGAGAAATAGCACATTTCTCATTTGCAAAATCAGAATGTGAAAGATTAATGCTACCTGTACCTTGTTTCACTGTTAATAAATAAATCTCATTCGTTTCTTATTCCATTTCTGCAAATAAAAATGAGGCCTTAGATCTGCTGTATTCTTTTTATGACAAGTGATAAAATGAACAGTCTCACCTTTTTAAAAAAGTATGTTTTTTGTAATTAACAAAAACAGTCTAAAAGAGATATTCACTCTCCCCCGAAGTTACAGAGATAGAGCTTTCTGCACCACAAAACACACTCAGATAGTCTGATTTGATAAGGTATTAAATCAAGAACATTCTCAAGAACATCAATCTTGTTGCCTCTGCAACAAGGGGACTTGTGTGAATATTCATAACCGTTACCCTCTTGTACTGTTCTGTTAATATAAGTCTGTCCTTGGAAGTATCATTGAGAAAAAAAAGATTCTTGTAAGACTTTAAAGAGTTTAGGGATTGTTGCTAGGCCCTGTAACCAAAAGAAATGTTCAATTTTGATTGGTTATTGTACTTGGATTGGTAATATTTCTGTGTCTCAGTGCTTTTAAATAGTATATGAGTAAATATCTATAAGATTTGTAGGTCATTTCAGAAAATAATCATTGGCATTTTCTTCTTCTCTGACACGCATGATGGGAAAAAAATTAAAGCCTATAACTACAACTTTTCTTGTTTTAACAAAAGACTGAGTCTACCAACATTTCAGGAATAGTATTTCACAAATATTGTGAACAGGGAGAACAATCCACCCATGTGCTGCCTAAAAGCAATATATCTAAAACATAAAGATACAAAAGTTGAAAATAAAAAGATAAAAAGATACAATAAACAAGTAACATAAGGTAAAGCTGACATAGCTACATTAATTTTAAGCAAAATAAAAATGAAAACAGAAAGCAATACAATTGTAGTTTATTAATTGGAATAACTTGAGTTAACATTACTAGGGATGTATAACAATTCCAATTTGTATGTACTTAATATCATATATAAAGCCAATATTCGCTGAACTACAAAGAGAAAGCATGAAAATAAGAGATTTAAGACACAACCTTTTCTGTAATTCATAGATTAATAATCTAAGGAGTATTTGGGCGACTTGGAAAATGTTGCTAGTATTAACCCAATGCTAAAGTTACAAGCTGCTCAGTTTTGGCAAAGTGTTATACACAAAAGGTTTCAAGTTGGCCCACATTCTAGTTTCTTCTCTTCTAGGGATAGACAGTAGGCTGGGGGCCTTGAGCCTTAAAGATAGTCTAGGTTAGTCTAGACTAACCTCAACAAACTCATTCATTTACCACAGTAAATCATAATATAAAAATGTTTGAGAACTGGCATAATTGACTTTTACAGCAGATTATGCACAAATAAACCTAACCAAGGAGGTAAAAGACCTGTTTGCAGAAAACCACACAATACTGAGGAAAGAAATCAAGGAAGACACAAACAAATGGAAACATATACCGTGTTCATGGATCAGAAAAATTAACATCATCAAAATGTCCATCTTACCCAAAGCAATTTACAGACTCAGTGTAATACTTATTAAAATACTAATGGCATATTTCACAGACATAGAATAAATACTTCAAAAATTTATATGGAATCATAAACAACCCCAAATAGCTGCTGCAATTTTGAGAAAGAAGAGCAAAGTAGGAGGGATCACAATACCTGATACCAAACTGTATTACAAGGCCACTGTAATCAAAACAGCCTAGTACTGGCATAAAAACAGATACATGGACCAGTGGAGCAGAACAGAGAGCCCAGAAACAAACCCAAGTCTCTACAGTCAATTAATATTTGACAAAGGGGGAAGGAACATAAAATGGAGTGAAAATAGCCTCTTCAACAAATGGTGTTGGGAGAACTGGACAGCTATAGGCAAAAAAATGAAACTTGGTCACCAACTTACACCATACACCAAAATAAATTCAAGGTGGATAAAAGACTTAAAAATAAGCCATGGAACCATAAAAGTCCTACAGGAGAACATAGGCAGGAAAATCTCAGCCATTCCATGCAGCAATATTTTTACTGATATGTCCCCTAGGGCAAGGGACATAAAGGAAAGAATAAACAAATGGGATCTCATCAAAATAAAAAGCTTCTGCATGGCTAAAGAAAACAGTATTAAAATAAAAAGAGAACCAAGCATATAGGAAAACATATTTGCCAATGATACCTCAGACAAGGGTTTCATCTCCAAAATATGTAAAGAACTTACATGACTCCATTCTAAGAAGACAAGCAACCCAATTAAAAAGTGGGCAAAGGACTTGAACAGATACTCTCCAAGGAAGCCATACAGAGGATCCAGAGACACATGAAAAGATGCTCAATATCACTAGCTACCAGAGAGATGCAAATTAAAACCACATTGAGATACCACTTCACACCAGTCAGAATGGCCATCATAAATAATGCAACAAACAACAAGTGCTGGAGAGGTTGTGGAGAAAATGGGACCCTAGTTCACTGTTGGTGGGATTGCAGAATGGTACATCTACCATGGAAAACAGTATGGAATTTTCTAAGAAAACTAAAAATGGATCTGCCTTTTGACCCAGCAATTTCACTGCTAGGATTATATCCTAGAAATCCTGAAACATCAATACAAAAGAACCTATGCACCCCAATGTTCACAGCAGCACAATTTACAATAGCCAAGTGCTAGAAGCAACCATTAGTAAATGAACGGATATAAAAAGCTGTGGTACATTTACACAATGGAATTGTGTATGCAGCAGAGAGAAAGAAGGAGCTCCTACTTTGTGACAGCATGGATGGAACTGGAAAGCATTGTGCTAAGCAAAATAAGCCAGGCAGTGAAAGACAAATACCATATGACCTCACCTTTAACAGGAACCTAAAGCAAGCAAGCAAAGCAAAATGTAACCAAAGACACTGAAATAGAGAACAGACTGACAGGGACCAGAGCGGATAGGGGAGGGAATTTCAGGGGAAAGGGGGAAGGATTTACAGGAACAGGTATAAAGGACACATGGAAAAAAACTAAGGGGAATGGAAATGGGAGGGAGGTGGGGAGCACTGGGCAGTGGGCTGTGATGGGAGTAAAAGACAGAAGACTGTACTTGAACAACAATTAAAATTAATTAATTAATTCTAAAAAGGAAACTGTGTTCAGTAACTGGACATTATTTTCAAGAATGCATGGAGTGACTTGAGGAACCAAGATGGCAGTGGAGTAGGTGAAAGTTACAATAACCTCTTCCCAGTACCAAACTGAAATTAGAACTAAATTATAGACAATAATCCTGAATAACCAACTGAACACTAGCTGGAAAGAAGCCTCATAACCAAGGACTAATGGAGAAAACCACAACACCACATCAAGACTGGGAGGAAGTAGGAGGCAGGAGAGGGCTGACTTGGCTCATGTGGATGGCAGCTAAAGTCCTGGAAGGATATTTCAGCAACTAGGGTGTTCCCCCTGAGAACTGACAGGTCTAAACCCTAAGCTGGGCTCCTCAATGTGGAACCAGAAAAGGAACCCAAATACCATCTGGCTGTGAAAACCAGTGTAGTTTTTGTCCAACAGGGAGAGATGGACAAAGATGCCATCTTGTAATGGCATCTTGTAAAGACATATTAGAATTGGAAATACAAACTGGGATGGGAGTGATACTGGCATGTAGTGGGCAGAGGCCAAGAAGCTGCTAAACATCCTATAGTGCCCAGGACAGTCTCCCCTCCAACAAAGGATTATCTGACCCAAAATGTCAAGGTTGAGAAGCCCTAACTAGACAGATGGATTAAGAATTGACAGAAGCTGCCCTGGCTGGTGTAGCTCAGTGGATTGAGCATGGGCCTGTGAAGCAAAGGGTTCCCAGTTCGATTCCCACATGCCTGGGTTGCAGGCCAGTTCCTGGCAAGGGACACACAATACATTGTGTGTCCCCGGCAGAGGCAACCATACACTGATATTTCTCTCCCTCTCTCCTTCCCTTCCCCTCTAAAGATAAATAAATAAAATTAAAAAAAAACAAAAGAAAAAACAATATCAGGAATGAAAAGGAGGTCACATCTGAAAAAACACAGAAAGAGATTAAATACAAAAAAATATGCAAAAATGTGCGGACATTTAGACAAATGCATAAATTCCTAGAGGTGCAAATTACCAGAAATAACTAAAGAAGAAAACAGAAAGACTAAAAGGTTCTATAACTGCTTAAAAAGCTGGCTCAATAGTTTACAGTCTTCCTACTGAAGACAGGCCCTCCCACATTGCTGGTAAAGATGCAATATTGGGTAATTTGGCAGCATTTATAAAATTCACAAATTCAATTACAGTTTGACACAGCACTCCCATTTTTTAGAATTTATTCTGTAGATAAATTAGAATGCACAAAATGAAATCTCTACACAGAATATATCGCAGCATTATTTGCAATAGCAGAAATGTGTAAATGATAGAAATCTGGATCAATACATTCTGGTATAGCTATTAAATGGAAAACTACAAGGCTACAAAGAGAAATGAGGACATTGATGTGGAAGGGTCTCAGGAAACAGGTTAAATTTTTTTTCAGTTTTTTAAAATTATTTTTCAAGTACAGTGGTCTCCATTTCCCCACCACCACTCCCACCCATCCCAGCCATCCCCACCTCCCACTTTTGATCCTACCCTCCTTTGGCTTTGTCCATGTGTCCTTTATACATGTTCCTGACAACAATTCCCATTTTCCCCCATTATTCCCTCTCCTCTCCCCTCTGGTTACTGTCAGTTTGTTCTTAATTTCAATGTCTCTGGTTCTATTTTGCTTGCTTTTTTGGTTGGTTGAATAAGTTCCACTTATAGGTGAGATCATATGGTATTTATCTTTCACCACCTGGCTTATTTCACTTAGCATAATGCTCTCCAGTCCCATCCATGCCGTAGTGAAGGGTAAGAGGTCCTTCTTTCTGCTGTGTAGTATTCCATCATGTAAATGTACAGTTTTTTGATCCACTCATTTACTGATGGGCATTTAGGTTGCTTGCAGCACTTGGCTATTGTAAACTGTGCTGCTATGAACATTGGGCTGCATAGGTTCTTTTGGATTGCTGTTTCAGGATTCTTAGAGTATAATCCCAGCAGTGGAATTGCCAGGTCATATTAAGTCACTAGAATTTATACTATAATTTATCTCTCTCCTTTCTTATAATAGTCTTAATCTCTAGGTTACATTTTTTAAAGATGCAGTGTGTAACAGTGTTCATGTATGTGACCTTTTGTGTAAGAAAATAAAAGGGGAGGAATAATAAGATATATATTTGTATGAATACAACTGACTCTTTCTGTAGAGGCGGAGGGGCCCCCAAAATACTCATACTGAAATTCACACAACCTTGACCAGTGAAGACATGAAGCCAGAATTAATTTGATTTACACACAAAGCAATGTACCATTTCTTTGTCTTGAGTGTTGTGAACTATTGCACACCTTCTGTACTATATTGATTTTACATGATCTTATTTAAAAAACATCCCTCCTTTGGAGCATGCAAATAAGAAACTTAAGATTGAGAGAAGTTCGTATTTCATTCAGGGTCATGTAGTTGTTAGCAGTTGCTGCCTACAGATACCCATATTTAGATCACCTGAGCTACTCAAAAACATCAACTCAAATGTGAAACACTTCTCATGCACTTTCTTACCAATGCCGTGTTTTCTGGCCCTCCTATCTTATACTAGAGAATTGATATAAAGCCTTTCTTACTCAAGGAAAATGTCAGAAGAAAAAACTGAGTATTATACTGTAAATTGAGAACTAGAATTCATTCATATGTGTATGCATTTTCACACCAGAATTTGTTTGCCTACAACATGGCAGGCACGGTTACGATGAAGGACAAATCACACATTCTCTACCCCCCAAGAAGCTCTGGATGCAGCCGAGTACCATCTACGTCTAAGAAGCCTGGAGTCCTTCATTAGCAGAAATTGGCAGAACTGGAGTCTTTCATTCTGTCTGCTGGGCAACTTGGTGTTTCATCTTTCGGGAATTTATAGCCTTGTAGTGTTGTTAGAGCAAGAGGGAGGGGGGGAAAGGCAGAAATATAGAGCATGGCCCCATTCAAGCATATGTTTAATGTTTGCCCCAGATTGCCTTTGCCTCGGCGGATGCCATCGGCAGTAAGTGCACTAACCATGAACACAGCCATATAATAAAAGTGACTTTTTCAATGTTGACAATGTGATGTCCTGATTATTTTATTTGGCTGCTGTTTGTCAATATAAGCTGTACTAAAATGAGGCAAACTTCATTTTGCCTTGAAAATTTTATTGGCCTCATGTTCTATTGAGGATAATTAAACAAGTAGGGATGATTGGGCAAATTATAGATGAAAAAAAGATGGTAATCACTTGTCATTCTATGCTCATCAGCAGAAAATTCATCTAGCTCAGACTCACTACTATTTAATCTGCCTCCTTTCAATTTGGATAGTGTCTAATTCTAATCAGAGGAATCAAGAACTTACTTGGTTATAAAGGAAAATTTCATAAGCTGGGAGAACAGAAAAAAAGCTTGAACCATCTCTGTGTGCGTTTTGCTTAATAGCACCTGTTTCTGTGTCACCAAAAAAGAGCAAATCTGGTTCTACTTCTGGAGGTGTTCAATGAAAAGTAAATAATGTTTGCTTAATAAACAATAACTTGTATTCAATAAGGAAAAGAAAACCATCCTGAAGAAAAGGGAAAACAAAAGGCTCTGTTGAAATTTAAAATTGGTTCAATGTCTCTGTAATTAAATGTACTCATATTAAATCACTCCACTGGTCCTATGAGCTTTGAAAATTTTATCATGATTTATTGATAATAGCTTTATCCTTTTATTTCTGGGCATGGGGGCAGGGGAAGCCCACCAAACAATATAAGACGGAAGAGCTGTTAGATGTGACAGACATTTTCTAGGGAAGAAAATATGCTTAATATTATTTTTTCTCACTTTCGAAAAAAAATTTTAAAGATTTTATTTATTGATTTTTAGAAGGGGGGAGAGAGAAAGAACGGAAGAGAAACATCAATGTGTGGTTGCCTCTCACATGGTCCCCACTGGGGACCTGGCCTGCAACCCAGGCATGTACCCCGACTTGGAATTGAACCGGTGACCCTTCGGTTTGCAGCCCATGCTAATCACTTTTTTGTTATGTTTTTTTAAAAAATATATTTATTTATTTATTTTTAGAGATAGGAGAAGGGAAGGAGAAAGAGAGGGAGAGAAACATCTATGTGTGGTTGACTCTCAAGTGGCCCCCACTGGGGACCTGGCTTGCAACCCAGGCATGTACCCTGACTGGGAACTGAACTGATGACATTCTGCCTCACAGGCCCGTGCTCAATCCACTGAGCCACAATAGCCAGGGCCTTTTTTGTTATGTTGTATAATGTATTTATAAATAGTTTTATAATGTATTTATCATGTTACATTAAAAGTGAGAGATTATGCAATGAGCCTAATTATGCCCTGTGTATGAGAAACAGTTTTTCCCTGAGTGAGGTTCCCTCAAAAAAATCCCTCCCCAAAACCTCAAATCCAAATCTACATTGACTCCAAACTGCTGTCTCTACCTGTCATGCTATGAAGCATTTGGTTCTGACATTTCTCGTTTGTTTTTGAACACGTCCAAGAGAGCTCAGAAAAGCACTCTAGTGGAGCCACGAGATCCTCCACACAAGAGACACCGGACCCCTCCCACCCTCAAGAACTCTCAAAGGTTTTATGAGGCCCTTCCAGAATCAGCTGTAAAGCAAAGGAGTTTGTCACTTTTCTGACAATGTATATACCAAAGAAAGTCTTTCTGTCTATTCTGTACTGAAATTTTATTTCCTTTCAAAATAAAATTTGAGATGAATCAAACTTTTTGCAATTTATTGCATAGATTCTTAATGTCTTCAAAATGTTAAGTCTTCTCCTGGGCAGAATGTCAAAAAGGTCAGGGATCCCTTTTAAATAAAACTGAATAAAAACTGAGTCATGATTTTATTTCCATTTTTCTAAATTGTGAGCAGGGTATCTTGTTTATAGAATGAACAGTCAAAAATAAGATTTGAGGATTTTATTTTTAAATCTATGAAAATTCTCACAAATCTACAGAGTTGCCTACCACATTAGAGAAGAATCCACGCCTCTCTGGACCTCCACCTTGTCTACTTACTGCTTGTGAGAAAAAGCCCCAGGCAGTTTGCCCAGCAGCGGTGGTCATATGCTGTACCACCTGACCTGTGGCTGACCCAAAGGCACTTCATGTCTGCTGGCCTAGCACGTGATCAATCTGTTACAGGGTTTTGGCCAAGCCAAGGCATGATGACAGCTCACTGGGCCAATCTTGTTGTTTTATTTAGGCTAGAGATTATTAAGAGAAATATGCAATTGGTAGTGGGTCTAGAATGGGAAAGGCAGAAAGAAGCAAAGGGAGAAAGTATATGTAAGAAATATAATAGCATAATACTAGAACAGGAATCCATGTACAAATGTCCCTGAAAGGACATCTACTAACGATCAACTGTGACAACAGAGCAGCTATCTATCAGCCAACCAGAGCTATTACTGTATCATGAAGACATTTGTCTCAATGAAGTTTGAATATGCAAGTCATTTATTCATTTAACAGATATTTATTGAGCGTTTAGTATACACCAAGCTTATACTGACAACGAGTTCTTCATGTTGACAACACAACAGTGAAATAGCAGACAAGATACCATGTCCACCATGGTGCTTATATTTTAATGGGGGGAGGTAGAAAATAAATAAAACAAATCATTAAACTGTATTGTACATGAGGAGGGAATGGAAATTGCTACAGAGAAAATAAAGCAAGAAGGGAGACAGTGGTAGGAGGGGTGATAGAGAACTGCAGTTTTCAATATAGTAGTCATGGAAGGCCTGAAAAGGTAACATCAGAGGAAAGATCTGCAGGAGATGAGAGCTAATCACAAGGAAATCTGGGTCAAAAATATTCCAAAGGAAGGAGCAAGTGGGAATATGCCCAAATGTGAGAAGAACAGCATGGAGGCCCCATGGCCCCATCAGAGCAAGTGAGGGGAGTATGGGGAAAAATGAGGTCAAAAGTTAAGAGGGATGCGAGATGTGTATGGCCTTGTAGGCCTTTGTAGAGTCTTGGCTTTGGTGATGAGAGGCCCTTGAAAGATATTTAGTAAAAAATCAGACTAATGTCTTACTAGAGTCTCTCTGGCTGCTGTGTTGAATATAGATAGGGACCACAGTGGGAAGCAATCATTATATTATTGCAATAATTCAGGTGGGAGATAGTGGTAGTTTGGACCACAGTAGTAGCAGTGATGAAGGTGAAAAGTGTTTAAAATCTGGACATACACTTTGAGTGGGTCCATGTTCCTTTCTGAGTTGTTTAGACACATTTATTGAACTTAAGAAGACAGCATTTGTTGAATTAAAATACAGTAATCAAAAAAATTATTAAGAACTGTATGCCAAGAAATTTGAAAACTTAGGTCAAATGGACAAATTTCTAGAAAAATGTAACCTTCCAAAACTCAATGAAGAAGAAGCAGAAAGCCTGAAACAGACCAATAAGAGCAGATGAAATTGAAGCAGTAATCAAAAAACTCCTGTCACACAAAAGCCCTGGACCAGACAGTTTCACAGGAGAATTCTACAAAGCTTTTAAGGAAGAGCTAACACCTATTCTTCACAGACTATTCAAAAAAATCCAAAAGGAGAGAAAATTCCCAAACTTTTTCTATGAAGCCAGCATCATTCTAATCCCAAAACCAGATAAAGACACAACAAAGAAAGAAAATTTCAGGTGAATATCAGTGATCAACATGGATGCTAAAATCCTCAACAAAATATTGGCAAATTGCATCCAACAATACATCAAAAAGATCATACACCATGACCAAGTGGGATTCATCCCAGGGATACAAGGATGGTTCAGTTTTCACAAATCAGTAAATGTAATACACCACATAAACAAAAGCAAGGACAAAAACCACATGATCATATCAATAGATGCGGAAAAAGCTTTTGATAAGGTGCAACACCTATTTATGATAAAAACACTTAGCAAAGTGGGAATAGAGGGAGCATTCCTCAATATAATAAAGGCCATATATGAAAGACCTACAGCCAACATCATACTCAATGGGCAAAAACTAAAAGCTTTTCCACTAAGATCAGGAACAAGACAAGGTTGTCCACTTTCACTACTTCTATTCAATATAGTATTGGAAGTTTTAGCCATAGTGATCAGACAAGAAAAGGAAATAAAAGGCATCCAAATTGGAAAGGAGGAAACAAAACTGTCATTGTTCGCAGATGACATGATAGTGTACATGGAAAATCCTATAGCCTCTACCATAAAACTGCTTGAATTAATAAATAAAATTGGCAAAACAGCGGGATACAAAGTCAATATCCAGAAATCAAAGGCATTTTTTGTACACTAACAATGAATCAGCAGAAGTAGAAATAAAAAAAATCACATTCGATATAGCAAAAGCAAAAATAAAATATCTGGGAATAAACCTAACCAAGGAGGTAAAAGATCTGTATGCAGAAAACTACACAACACTGAAGAAAGAAATCAAGGAAGACACAAACAAATGGAAACATATACCGTGTTCATGGATTAGAAGAATTAACATCATCAAAATGTCCATACTGCCCAAAGCAATTTACAGATTCAATGCAATACCTATTAAAGTGCCAATGGCATATTCCACAGACATAGAACAAACACTTCAAAATTTATACGGAACCATAAATGACCCCAAATAGCAGCTGCAATTCTGAGAAAGAAGAACAAAGTAGGCGGGATCACAATACCTGATATCAAACTGTATTACAAGGCCACTGGAATCAAAACAGCCTGGTACTGGCATAAAAACAAGCACATAGATCAATGGAACAGAACAAAGAGCCCAGAAATAAACCCAACTCTCTATAGTCAATTAATATTCAACAAAGGGGGCAGTAACATAAAATGGAGTAAAGATAGCCTCTTCAACAAATGATGTTGGGAGAACTGGACAGCTACCTGCAACTAACATCATGCACAAAAATAAATTCAAGGTGGATAAAAGACTTAAATATAAGCTGTGACACCATTAGAGTCCTAGAGGAGAACATTGGCAGGAAAATCTAAGATATTTCACACAGCAATATTTTTTGAAATTCAGGAGGGAAATTAAGAGTCCTGCAATATAATATTTTTAGGTATAGACAAGTTTATCCGAAAATTTATGTGGAGAAAAAAGTAACTAAATACAGCTGAAACAATTTTTAAAATGGTGAATAACCTGAATGTGATCATTCTACCCAACATCAAGATGTATACAGTGACAGTAGTTAAGAAGGTCATGGATACAAGGAGCAGACAGGCAGCTGTCAGAGGAGTAAGTGTCATGGGGGACTGAATGAAAGAAGAGGAAGGGATTAGCCAAAGAACAAAGATGCATAACCTATGAACAGAAACAATGGTGTGGTGAGGGCCAGAAGGAAGGGGGGCAGGGGGCAGGTGGAAGTGGCAAAGGAAGGGAAAATGGGGACATCTGTAATGGTGTGAATAATAAAAATAAAGGGAAAAAAGATTGTATAATATTAGAAGAAAGATGAGTATATATCAATGGAACAGAACAAGGTACCCAAAAATAGATTCATGCATATGCCCAAATGTCCTTTGACAAAGTTGCAAAAACAACTCAATAAAAGAAATAAAGCCCTTTCAACTAAAGGCTTTTCACAAACAAGCAAACAAACTTGACCTATGTCTCATAACTTATATAAAAATTAACTCAAAATAGACCACAGACTAATTAAAATGTGAAACTATAAAACACTTAGAAAAAATACAGGAGAAAGTCTTGGAACCTAGGGTTAGTCAAAGAGTTCTCAGATGACAACCAAAATCACTGTTCATAAAAGAAAAAATGTGATCAACTAGATTTCAATAGATTAAAAATTTGTGGAAGACCCTATTAAAAGAATGAAAAATTAAGCAGAGGCAAATAGAAAGCATTTTCAAAACATACATCTGACAAAAGGCTAGTATCTAGGATATGTAAATAATCCTCACATTGGAACTGTTTAAAATAATACAATTGGAAAATGGACTCAAGACATTTCACTAAGCAGGATGTGCAGATGGCAAAAAAGTCCATGAAAAGATGTTCAGTCATGAACTATTACAGAAATGCAAATGAAAAGTATCACCAAATACCTATCAGAATGGCTCAAATAAAAAAAAAATAATAGCAACACCAAATGCTGCTGATGAATGGAAAAACTGGATCACTCACACATTGGTCGTGGGAATGTAAATGTTACGACTACTCGGTAAACAGCAATTCCTTTAAAAATCAAACATGCAATTACCTTGTAACTCAGTAATTGCTTCTGGGTATTTATCCCAGATCCCAGACCTGTGAATAAAACGTTAGAGTCAGAAGCTTATTCACAATTACCACAGACTGTTAACAACTCACCTGTCCTTCAGAGGGTAGACGGATAAGCAAACTGTGGTACATCCATGCAAGGAATACCTAGTGATAAAAAGGAACCAACTATTGATACAATAACCTGATTGCATCTCTAGAGAATTGTGCAGAGTCTAAAAAGTCAGTTCAAAAGGTTACATATTATATGATTCTATTCATACAATAGTCTTAAAATGCCAAAATTTATAGAAATAGACAATAGGTTAAAGGTAGACAAAGGTTAAGGAGGGGGTGAAGGATGCAGGGAGAAGGGGCTGTCAAAACACGGCATGAGGGATCCAGAGGTGGTGAAAATATTCTGTAGCTTTACTGTATCAATGCCAATGTCTGGTTGTGATATTGTATGATGTGATATTGTATGAAAGATGTGGATGTCACCACAACTTTCAAAAATTGGGTAAGGGAAACACAGAAGCTCTCTGTGTTTTTTAACAACTTCATGGAAATGTACCATTATCTCTAAATAAAAAAAAATTAACAGAAAGCAAGTGCTATGTCAAAATCAATTAGGAGAAAGAAATTAAGGGCTAGTACCCAATCTGATTCCCATGTTTGAGAAGTTGTGCTGTGCCAAACGTCAATAAGTAATTGTAATTAATTAAAATAAAATTAAAATATTTTTCCAAAAAATCTTTTTTTCTTCCAGATAATAGCAAATCTACATAATTCCAACTCCTTGTGCTTTTGCAGCAATTCAGCCACACAGTTTTCTCAAAAGTAAGTAAAGGTAGAAACTTCCAGCCAAGATGGAGGCACAGGTAGACACACTGTGCCTCCTCACACAACCAAAAGGAGGACAACAACAAATTTAAAAACAAAAAACAACCAGAACAGCTAGAAAAGTGAACTGTATGGAAGTCCAACAACCAAAGAGTTAAACCAAAGAAACATTTATCCCGATTGATAGGAGGGGTGGAGACGGGCAGGTGAGGTGGAGAGGACGAGCAGCAAGGTGGCAGCTGGAGGAGTAGGGCAGGCAAGGCAGTGGCTAGCAGACCAGGTGAGGCAGCCACTGGTGGACTGGGCAGTCCTACATTTGTGTGTGGATAAACAGAGAGGAACAACTAGGAAGCAAGACAGACTTCGCAACCCAGGATTCCAGTGCAGGGAAATAGAGCCTCAAAACCTCTGACTGAAAAAACCTGTGGGGGTTGTGGCAGCAGGAAAAACTCCAGGCCTCACAGAAGAGTTTTTTGGAGAGACCCACAGGGCCCTAGAATGTACACAAACCTACCCACCCAGGAATCAGCACTAGAAGGGCCCAATTGGGTAGCTAAGGAAGTGACTGAAAGCTGGCCAATAGTCTCAGCATTGTTCCCTCTAGGACCCCTCACCCACATACAGTGCCACAAAGCATTGACACGGGTTACCCTGCTGTGACCAATACCTAAGGCTCCACCCCTTACTACACAACAGGCATGCTGAGACAAAAAAAAAATGGCACAAATGAAAAAACAACTAAGCAATGAAGAGATAGCCAACCTACACGATGCAGACTTCAAACACTAGTAATCAGGATTCTCACAGAAATGGTTGAGTATGGTCATAAAATAGAGGAAAGGGAGAATGCTATGAAAAATGAAATAAAGAAAATGTAAAGGGAACCAACAGTGGTGGGCAGGAAACCAGGACTCAAATCAATGGTTCGGACCAGAAGAAAGAAATAAACATTCAACCAGAACACAATGAAGAAACAAGAATTCAAAAAAATGAGGAGAGGTTGAGGAACCTCTGGAACAATTTTAAACATTCCAACATCCAAATCATAGGGGTGCCAGAAGGAGAAGAGGAAGAGCAAGAAATTGAAAACTTATTTGAAAACATAATGAAGGAGAACTTCCCCAATCTGGCAAAGGAAATAGACTTCCAGGAAGTCCAGGAAGCTCAGAGAGTCCCAAAGAAGTTGGACCCAAGGAAGCACACACCAAGGCACATCATAGTTTTAATAACCCATATTAAAGTACCCATATTAAAGATTAAAGAGAAGAACAGAATCTTAAAAGCAGCAAGAGAAAAGGAGACAATTACCTACAAAGGAGTTCCCATAAGACTGTCAGCTGATTTCTCAAAAAAGACCTTACAGGCAAGAAGGGGCTGGAAAGAAGTATTCCAAGTCATGAAAGGCTAGGACCTACATCCAAGATTATTCTATCCAGCAAAGATTTCAATTTGAATGGAAGGGCAGATAAAGTGCTTCCCAGATGAGGTCAAGTTAAAGGAGTTCATCATCACCAAGCCCTTATTATATGAAATGTTAAAGGGACTTATCTAAGAAAAAAGATAAAAAATATGAACAGTAAAATGACAACAAGTTCACAACAATCAACAACCAAACTTGGAAAAAACACCAATACAAACTAAGCAAACACCTAGAACAGGATCAGAATCACAGAAATGGAGATCACATGGAGGTTATAAGGAGGGAAGGGGAAGGGGGAAAATGGGGGAAAAGGTGCAGGGAGGAAGTAGCATAAATGGTAGATAGAAAATAGACAGGGGAAGATTAAGAATAGTGGAAGAAATGTAGAAGCCAAAGACCTTATATGTACAACCCATGGACATGAACTAAGCAGAGAGGGAAGGCAGGTGGTGGGGGGTGCGGAGAGGAGGGAAATAAAGGGGAGGAATGGGACAACTGTAACAGCATAATCAATAATATGTATATTTTTAAAAAAGTAAGCAAAGGTAGCACAGATACCCTTCCCAAGATCTCAAAATATATGTGCAATTTGCCAATGTCCTTCATGGCTACTGAACTAGTAATTGAATTACCACTCTTTGTAAAACTCTAAACTGAATTGGTCTTGCTCTCTTTCATAGCCATGTCAAGATTTGTAATTTTATACTCATAATGTGATTTATTTGGTTAATAACTCCTACTAGCCTGTAAACTCCAAGAGGGCATGGTCCATGTCTGATTACATTTACTTTGTCTCTTTGGTGTCTATTTTATAGAGTATGGCCAATCATAGGATCAAAACAGATATTTTATAAATTAATGAATGACTTTTTCTGTTTCGGCCCACTTCCATTCCACTACCCTAGCAGCACAAAGCCTATGAGACTTATCTTTCGGCCTAGATATTTCATAGGGCAGTAGGCTCAAGGGAGCTATGCTTAGATATAGATGTAGATATTCCACTTCAGTTCAGTTCATAAACTTAAGGGGTATCCAGCTCTGCCTGGGGTGGTGGTTGCTGCTACTGCATCCTGTTCCTGTTAGGAGTGGTTAAAAAAACAAAACAAAATTTAAAACTTGGTATCCAATCAGTTGGAAATAATGCAATTGTGCGAAATAACCCTGCACTCTAGTTCCTATAATTTAGGAACTTCCTTTTCTTTGAGCTACAAGGCCATTAGTCTGTTTACTTCTTATGACTTCTTCAGTCAAAAGGTCAGCCTAACAGGTCACAGAGAAAATAATTGATTTTCCACTAGAGTACTTGCATTTTAATGTTTTATGATCCAAAATAAGTGACTCTGTTTTTCTTACTTGACATGACCTTAGCATTTTAAACAGCTTTTCAGTCAGTATATAAGGCAGAATAGCTGTGACCGCACTAGATTTGTTGAAATGCATTTCTGCCTACAAGAATGGAATTGAAAATACTAAATAATTTTCAAAATAGAAAACAAGCAGAGTGTATGAGCATTTAATGGACAATCTTGCCCTATGTAGAAAACATAATACATTCCCTAACTTTAACCAGGATGGGGTGCGTGTAGGAAGCTACTTATTATCATTTGTATAGACACCAGTTATTTTACACAGAGGTCATTGAACTATCTGTATATGTTAATTATATTGGGCATTCACTGTTAATGCACAGATTTTACTTGTTTTTTTTTTTTTCAAAACAGGCAGGGAATCTGGGAGAAAACAACAATTTAGGCAACTTAGTATTTTTGTAGAGGAATTGCATTTCTTACATAATTACCTTGATTATCAGTGTCTGCTCTGACCTCCCCACTGTCTCATGCCTATAAAACCCCTTCTCGTATTTCTGGTCTTAACCTTGAACCTTTATCACCTATCCTAACCCACCTCATAATAAATTGGAGGATAGATATTTTTCTAAAAAGATGTGAACATTTAGATCCTCAAAATTCATGGCTAGATCAGAAACTACCTTTGCAAATTACTTGAGGAAAAACCCAAATAACAGAAATAACATTTCAAAATTAAACTGCTCTGCTTTCAACAGTATCCTTCTTAATTTTCACCAAATAAATGGCCCTATCTTCATTATATGATGTTTCATATGATTTCTGCTTAATAAAAATATAAACCACCAAAATAACCTTTCTCCAAATAAACAAGTATTGAAAAATGATTAAAGTGACCAATTATTCAGATGGTGATTTTATATCTTTTTAATTCTACTTTGTGTAATTAGATTATTTGCTAACAATTTCCATATTGGTATTCGTATGTAGATTTTTGGTAATATAGATTATGTTATTATAAACAAAATGCATCATAAATGAAACATCTGCCTCATTTTTTTACTTTAAGTTATTATCTTATAAATGTGGCTATTACTCCTTAGCTTTACCAGCTGGAATTATATCTGCAGAAAACAACATTTGGATTGGCTAGATAGTAAACCATTCACATTCAAATTGCCATCATTTTTTAGGCTTAATGTTTTTTGTTTTGTTTTGTTAGCAATATAACAAGATTTTTATTTAAAATTGTGCCAACAGAATGTCTATTACTACTGTTCTAAAGAGGCAACTGGTCAGAGCATTCCCTGGTTATGAGCTCTTGGTAGGGTTTCTAAAGGTGTTGAAATGAAACTGTACTGAGTAAACACCACCAATCATGAAAATTTATTCAACAATATGTTTAAGCCTGCCTTAGATCATTAAATTAATGTATCTGATTTCCATGAAAAATAAAGATATGGTTTATGTAGTTTAGTGGGCTGCGTCTGAAGAGAAGTTGTAAGTTAAAGGATTTGTAATAACATCTAATGTGAAAATGTGTTACACTTTAGCTAGAAAATATAAACAAGAGCAGAGTTTGTTATCGTAGACTTTTTTTAGAACATCCTGTCTTTCCCCCATTAACTGGTGTAATTAATGACAACATGTACTATAAATATTACAAAGCAGTACAAATGACATTTGAAAACAAATTGTTACTGGTGGGGTTTTTTTGTTCCTGTTTGTTTGTTTGTTTGTTTTGCCAACCTCTCTTTGCAATCTTTGACTCAAATCCCAGGAAATAATAATGCTCTGCAGACTCCTGTTGCTTATTACATGAGGTCTGGTGACTCCACAGGATAATCACCAGCACAGCCTGTAATTGGCCTTCAGGAAAAAAAAAGCTGCACACGTGTATCCGTCTATTTTATTCTAGTACTTGATGGAGGTAGGCACCATGTTTAAAAGAGAAAGGGAAACCTGAAGGGACGCAAGGAGATAGGAGTGAAGAAGACGTGCTGAGTAAGTAAGCTTGGGTCTAGCTCTACAATACAGGTAGGGTGTTTTCATTCATTCAATCAAAAACTTTTAAGCAATACCTACTAATTGCTAGATCAATGATAAGTCATAATGACAGAATGAGTGAAATAAATAATCAAGAAGTATAAATTAGACTCTTAAAAAGAGAAATAAAAGATCATGTTAAAGAACTTGGGGAAGTTTCACAATAACAGATCGTTTGAACTAAAATCCGACAGAGTGGAATACTGGGTAAATAGAAGAAATATTGTTTCTAAAGTGGTCACACCAAAGCAAAGGCCCAGAAGGACAACATCTCCAGTGTGGAGAAAGCACAAAGAAAATAAATACAGTGAGAACTGAAGCTGGAGATGTAGACAAAATTGGACCATCTGGAGCCTTTCAGAGCCTCTCGTTAATGACCTGGAGAGGGTTTTGAATTCCAACAACCTCCCTCCTCACTCATGTCACTGAGCTTAAAAATCTTTCAGTGGGAGATGAGGCATATTGATCAAGAGCTGGTTGCTGACACTGCTAATCAGGTAGGAGAAATCCTGAGCAGGTGTTTAGATGGCAGAAGCGCAACGCAAAACACTGTGGTTCCAAAAGGTGAGCTTTCCACTCTCATACTCATGCATTTGGACTGCCGAATTGGTGACCAGCTCAGGGGGTCTGAAGAGAGGCCAGGAGAGAAGTGGTAATACAGGAGTGACTAGTGGTGTTCTCTTTTTCATCATATTCTTAGGAAAGTTAGACAAAGAGAGACTTGAGACTATTATAATAAATAACTCCCAAAAAGAGTGACTCAAAGACTGGGTGGGTTGTCAAGAAGGAAGACTGCTCTTGTGGTTGAGATGTTCATGAAAAAACTTGATAGATGGGCCAGCTGCCTGGACCAGATATGGTGGATTGGCATTTAAACATACAGTAGCCAATAAGTATGCCATTCTCAATATTCTTTATTATGCTGTGAACATTCTTTTGTTTAATGGCAACATTAGTTGTCTCCATGGATATGAAAGAACAAAACAATAGAAAAAGAACCCTTGATGAGACTTCAAGGACTCAGACCATAAAACAATATATCCTAAACAACACTTTGGGACTATTGGGGAATATATATGAGGAGTTTGGCTATGGTGCCCCTATTAATTAGGGATTCTTTAGTGGGAGAGAGTTCAATATAAAATAATAAAGTTAGAAGTTATCCTGAAATTTATCTGTGGTCTTACCATTTCAGGTGCCTGAGCCCTGCATTTAACCTGGTCCAAGCCCATGTTCAGTTTTGATAAGGAAAGGGAAGCCAAGAGTGCTCTGACACCAATCCCTCACCCTTAGTTCCCCCAGTGTTCTAAAGGAACAATAGAGAAAGCAGAGTTCCCATGGCCCAAACTGGGACAGAGGTAGTATATTCTTAATGGTCTTGGAAAGCACTTGGCTATGGCCCAGAAACTTGAAGAGGTTTTTCTGTGGCAGCAATTTTCAACTGGTGTGCCACAAGAACCTCTAAAACATGCAGTACCTGACTAATTTGTCAGGGCCACTGACCTCTTTTTCCTTACAGGGTCAAATAAAAGAAATGACAACAGCCAACACAACAATGGTCATCTGGTGTGAATGAATCAAAATTATACCTCTTTTTTGTCAAATCAGCAAAAAATCTATTTTGGGTGTGCTGCGGAATTTTAGTAATTAGTTTGTGTGTGCCATGAGATGAAAGAAGTTGAAAATCAACCTCTTTTTGTTCTATGGGGACAAAAAAGGTAGTTGTGGCTTCGATGAACCAACAGTTGAAAACAAGAAGGACAAGATTATCCTATATGCTGTTCACTTGTACTAACTAGACAACCATTTTGATCGTGGTGCCTATGCCATTTTGATTTTTAGGTATTTTAAATATATTTTTATGATTCTCCCTGATCACTACAGAAGTTAACTGGATACATGACAGCATAGACCAGACCCCACCCTCCCACACACTGGTTACTCACCAAGCTCCCTGCACAACTAGCGGAATAAAAGAGTTCCTAAATTGTGGTTACATTTCCATTACCCAAAAGAATGAAAATATCAAAATAGAATTTAAATTCAGTGATAGAAAAATACTTACACCCCAGACACACCTGCCTTTGTGGACTGAGTCACATGCTCATGCACACCACTCCTCAGAATTTGCAGCCACACAAACTAGTGGCTTTTTATGCAGATTCACTTTTTGTCATACCTACCAATGGGAGACAGGTAGTGCTAAATCAGTACTTTGTTTGTAATCTAAAACAAAAATCTCTTCCCATTGGGAGAGATAAAATTACTTATCTGAGAGAAAAATAAATTCAAAATACAAATATATAGAAGGGTGACAGCAAGGACACTGAGCCCAATCAACTTAAGAACTTCAGAATTCTCCTGGTATCATGTATGTGTCAAGACTCTGTAAGGAAGTTGTTTAATTTATACAAAGTTTCCACTAAACTCATGGTCTAATTCCCAGAGGCATTTCAAACTTAACGAACTGCTCACTAGAGCAGAGCAGCCTAAACATGACCCTTTAAAAAATCAACCGTAGGGGTTCCAGCTAAGATGGAGGTATAGGTAGACATGTTTTGCTTGTTTGCACAACCAAAAGAAGGATAACAGCCAATTTAAAAACAAAAACCAACCAGAATTTCCAAAAAATCAAACTGCATGGAAGTCTGACAACCAAAAGTTAAAGGAGAAACATGCATCTAGATTGGCAGGAGGGGCGGAGTCATGCAGCAAGGTGGCTGGCCTACCCCGCTGGGCAAGGCAGTGGCTGGAGGACTGGGATATCCCACATTTGCTTTCAGATAAGCCAAGAGGAACAACCAGGGACCTAGATAAATCACAAAACCCAGGGTTCCAGTGCAGGAAACTAAAGCTTCAGAATCTCTGGCTGTAAAATTCTGTGGGGGTTGCAGTGGTGGGACAAACTCCCTGTCTCACAAGAGAGTCCATTGAAGAGGCCCATGAGATCCTAGAATGTACACAAGCCCACCCACCTGTGAATCGGCACCTGAAAGAGTACAATCCACTTGTGGGAAGCAAGGGAAGTGATGGAAAGTGGAGCAAGAGCCAAGCAAGCAGGCAAGTGGCACTGATTCCTCTCTGACCCCTCACCCATAGAGAGTGCCACAACACAGCAAGGTAGGTTGCCTGCCCTGACAGATAGCTAAGGCTCTTCCCCTTACAGTGTAACAGGTGCTCCGAGACTAACAAATATGGCCTGAATGAAAGAATAGTTCAAAACTTGAGAAAAAGAACTAAGCAACAAGGAGATAGACAAACTATTAGATGCAGAGTTCAAAACACTGGTTATCAGGATGCTCACAGAAATGGTTGAGTATCATTGCAAAATAAAAGAAGAAATAAAGCCTATGCAAAGTGAAATAAAAATATATATATATACAGGGAACCAACAATGAAGGGAAGGAAAGCAAGACACATATCAATGATTTGGAACAAAAGGAACAAATAAACATCCAACTGGAAAGGAATAAAGAAACAAGAATTCAAAAAATGAGGAGAGGCTGAGGAACCTCTGGGACAATTTTAAACATTCCAACATCCAAATCATAGGGGTGCCAGAAGAAGAAGAGGAAGAGGGAAAAATTAAAAATTTATTTGAAAAAATAATGAATGAGAACTTCCCCAATCTGGCAAAGAAACCAGACATGAAAGTCTAATACACTCAGAGTCCCAAAGAAGTTAGATCCAAGAAGAAACACACCAAGACATATTATAATTAAGCTACGCAAGATTAAAGAGAAGGAGGGAATCCTAAAAGTGGCAAGAGAAAAGGGAAGAATTGCCTACAAAGGAGTTCCTATAAAACTATCAGCTGATTTCTCAAAAGAAACGTTGCAGGCAAGAAGGGGACTGAAAGAAGTATTTGAAGTCATGAAGATTACTCTATCAAGCAGATAGAGTAATCCAAGATTACTACATCCAAGATTACTCTATCCAGCCCTGGCTGGCGTAGCTCAGTGGATTGAGCACGGACCTGCAAACCAAAGGGTTGCCGGTTCGATTCCCAGTCTAGGGCACATGCCTGGGTTGCAGGCCAGTTCCCCAGTGGGGAGCATGTCAGAGGCAACCACACATTGATGTTTCTCTCCCACTCTTCTTCCCTTCCCCTCTCTCTAAAAAAATAAATAAATAAAATATTTTTTAAAAAGATTACTCTATCCAGCAAAGCAATCATTTAAAACCTAAGGGCAGATAAAGTGCTTCCCAGATAAAATCAAGTTCAAGGAGTTTGTCATCACCAAGCCCTTATTATATGAAATGTTAAAGGGACTTATCTAAGAAAAAGAAGATAAAAAATATGAACAGTGAAATGACAACTGTTGACAACTGAACCTAAGAAATAGAAAAAAAAACTAAGCAAACAACTAGAACAGGAACAGAACCATAGAAATGGAGATTACATGGAGGTTATCAGTGGGGAGGAGCAGGGGGAGAATGTTGGAAAAAAGTTCAGGGAATAAGAAGCATAATTGGTAGACAAGATAAAATAGACAAGGAGGGGTTGAGAATAGTATGGGAAATGGAGAAGCCAAAGAATTTATATGCACAATCCATGGACATGAACTAAAAGGTAGGGAAATACTGGAGGAAGGGGGTGTGCAGGGAGGAGGGGGATAAAGGGGAGAAAAAATGGACCAACTGTAATAGCATAATCAATAAAATACACTTAAAAATTAGCTATAGTCACTTTAAGTCATAGAACATTGGCAAGCTGTCCCCTGCCTCTAAGCCTAGCTGTCAGGACCATTTCAACTAAAACATACCACCAAAACAGGTATACACAACTCTTTGTTCACATCCAGTTGGTCCCTGATGCATACTTTTACTGTTTTTAATATTTATTTTCTTAGTGTTAAATGCTAGGAAAGAAGAATGGGAACGAACTGAAGGCATTAAAATAAAAGATTGGTGAGTTGACATTTCAGGAGTACAGGCTGGTTGGCGGTCAGAGGGCCACAGCAAGTTGCACTCATCAATCTTGTTAATTTCATATTGGTTATTTACCTCACCCTTGAGGCCACATTGCAGAAGGCAGGGCTAGAAATAGAATCCAAGTCTTTTGGCTTAAAACCAAGGCTATTTCTACTACACCAAATTGCCTTTAATCTTGTTCTGCAGTGTGAGATGCTGGAGCAATTTGGGAAAGCCTAGTAGGATGGAGTTCTCACTCTGCCTAGTACACAGTTTTTCACCAAACGAGCTGAGACTATAAGACAGTGGGTAGGACTAACTCAGTTGATGGCAGATCAATAAACCCACAAATAACTGTAAAAAGACAGAGAAGAACAATTCTAATTACAGGATCCCCCCGTTGGTATGAAATCACATTTTTATACTTAGTTTCCCTTTCCCCGGTATTCCTCCTCCTTCATATACATACACTTTACTATGTAAATATTATTGTCTGCTGTTATAAAATCTGATGTACTTATCTTTCCAGTCTTGTACTTGTGATGAGAATCGGGGATTAGTGTTAGTATAACACAGAAGCCACACTGTTTTCTACGTGCAATGTCCCATCCTCATGTTTCGAAGTCAGGACAAGATTTCTCACAATTAAAAGAGAACCTTAGCAACATGGGAAGATCTTAATGAAAAAAGAAAGACTGGCAATCTGACTGCTGTGTCTCTCTTTAGTTCAAGTGATGGCTGAACTGCACCCATTTCCATACCCTTAAGCTCCTGGGGAAGCTGTGAATGCAGATGAAGAAGCTGAGTAGGATATCTCTTCCCCTGAGAGATGAAGACAGATGAAGAGGGTCACCCTTTCTTTTTAGTTTGGATGAGGCTTGCCTCTACCGGAAGAACATGCCTCAAATCTGCTCATTCTCATGAGTCACAGTGTAAAGCCGCAGGCATCTACTCACTGCGGTTGAGATTTCACTAGCGAATATTTTTATCATATTGTTACTGGTTTTTTTGGTGCTATACATATATCATTGCAGTGGTTTTGAACAGTTTCTCCCAATTCTATTTTCCCCCATAAGCCTGGTTATTTTCATGTTTAATTTTGCAGAACATATGACTTTTCAGGAGCATACATATCACAATATAAGAGAAATGCCACTGTCACTGTTGGGTTCCTTAGAAAGCAGACTCTGAGATAGAGTATTCAGAGTGAAGAAGCTTTACTATAGAGGACCTTTAACAATACCTGTGGAAAAGAAGAGAGAAAGAGGCCCGGAAGAGAGAGAAGCCAGCTGTAATGAAGGCTGAATGAATCACCTCAGCGGATGCAGTGTTCCCTATTAGTCCTTAATGACTGGGGCTTTACACACCACCATCATCAGTTTGGAATGTGGGCCCCTCACTTTTACCACCATAGATGTGACCTTTTTTTTTCTTTAACTATCCATTTAGAATATATTTTTAGAAGTGTAATTAGTAGCTCCAGGCATGCATTTTAATATATTTAAGGCCCTTGTTATAGTGACAGTTTTTTCTAGAAGTTTCTATAGTTTATATACGTTTTCATCAGCATTTTATTTTATTTTATTTTTAATAATTTTTTAATTTAATTCTTGTTCAAGTACTGCTTTCTGTCTTATATTCCCAACCCTGCCCACCCCCCGCCCCATGCTCCCCACCTCCCTCCCATTTCCGCCCCCCACCCTTAGTTATTGTCCATGTGTCCTTTATACTTGTTCATGTGAGTCATAGATGTGACCTTGAATAAGGCAGCTGTCTGCATCTAGAGCAATTCCAGAAAATGCTGACAGTTGAGGGAGGGTTCTCTAGGGTTGCTAACACTCTCAGGAGTTAGAGTAACAAGTCCTTCCTTAAAGGGAGACCTAAACATCTTCATCTCTACCACATTTGGAATTTTTAAAAACTTTTATTGACTTTATTGAGGTGACACTGGTTAATAAAACTATATAGGATTCAAGTGTACAATTCTACAATACATCATCTGTATAGTGTGTTGTGTGTTCACCATTCAAAGTCAAATCACCTTCCCCCACAATTTCTCCCCACTTTGTTCTTTTTTAATCTTTTGATAATTAATTTTTATTCCTCTGACTTGTCTATGTTATCCAAATATTCTTTATTGTTGTTCAGTTACAGTTGTCCCGCCTTTTCCTTCTTGCTCTCCTCTGCCCCCCCCCCACTCCCACAGTCAATCCCCACCTTGTCCATGCCCATGAGTCCTCTATTCATGTTCCTTGGCCTGCCCCTTCCCCATCTTTCCCCCATTACCTGCTGCCCACCTCCCCTCTGGTCACTGTCAATCTGTTCCTTATTTCTATGTCTCTGGTTTTATTTTGCTTATTTGTTCATTTTGTTGATTAGGTTCCACTTACAGGTGAGATTATTTGATATTTGTCTTTCATCACCTGGCTTACTTAGCATAATGCTCTCCCGTTCCATCCATACCGTTGTGGAGGGTAGGACTTTCTGCGTCTCTTCAGTTGTCAACAGTTGTCATTTCACTGTTCATATTTTTTATCTTTTTCTTAGATAAGTCCCTTTAACATTTCATATAATAAGGGCTTGGTGATGATGAACTCCTTGAACTTGATTTTATCTGAAAAGCACTTTATCTGCCCTTCCATTCTAAATAATTGCTTTGCTGGATAGAGTAATCTTTTTTTAAAATATTTTATTTATTTATTTTTTTAGAGAGAGGAAGGGAAGAAGAGTGGGAGAGAAACATCAATGTGTGGTTACCTCTCACCTGACCCCAGCCTCCTATCCATCTGCTAATCACTATATTGTTGTCTGTGTGTATGAGGGTTTTTCCCCCTCTCTTCACTTTTTTCTTCCAAACCTCCTTCCCCTCTGGGGAAGCTGTCAGTCTGGTTTTTGCATCTATGAATCTGTTTCTATTTTGTTTATTAGATTCCACATATAAGTGAAATTATATGGCACTTGTCTTTCTCTGACTGGCTTATTTTATTTAGTATAATGATCTCCTGGTTCATCCATGCTGTCACAAAGAAAGATTCTTTTTTATGACTGGTAGTATAATATAGCATAGTGTTCTACTGTGTAAAGTACCAGAGCAGTTTTATCCACTAATCTAATCCTAGGCACTTCAGATGCTGCCAAATCTTGGCTATTATAAATAATGCTTCAATGAACATAGAGGGACATATATTCTTTCAAATTAGTGTTTTGTGTTTCTTTGGATAAATTTCCAGAATTGGAATGGCTGGGTCATAAGGCAGTTCCATTTGTAAGTTTTTGAGGAAACTCCATATTGCTTGCCACAGTGTCTACACCAATCTGCATTTCCACCAACAGCATATAAGGGTTCCCTTTTCCCCACATCCTCACCAACACTTTCTGTTTGTTGAGTTTAGTCTTTCTGTCAAGTAGGAAGTGATTTCTCATTGTGGTTTTAATTTGCATTTCTCTGATGACTAGTCAGCATCTTTTTATATGTCTATTGGTCATCTATATGTCCTCTTTGGAGAAGTGTCTATCCAGGTCCTTTTTTGTTGTTATTGTTTTTGGAGTGTTGAGTTGCATAAGTTCTTTATCTATCTTTTGGAAATTAACCCCATGCCATGTTTACCATTAGCAAATGCATTCTGCCATTTAGTGGTTAATCTTTTCATTTTATTGATGGTTTCCATTGCTGTGCAAAAACTTTTAGTTTAGTAGTCTCATTTATATTTTCTTTGTTTTCCTTGCTCAAGGAGATGTATCAGTAAAAATAGTACTAAAAATATTACAAGACTTTACTGCCTATGGTTCCTTCTAGGAATTTTACTATTTCAAGTCTTATATTTAAGTCTTTAATCCATTTTGAGTTTATTCTTATATATGGTATAAGAAGCTGGTCTAATTTCACTTTTTGTACATATCCGTCCAATTTTCCCAACACCATTTATTTAATAGACTATATATCCCATTGTATGTTCTTGCCTCTTTTGTCAGTTACTAATTGACTCTACAGGCATAGGTTTTTTCTGGAATCTCATTTATGTTCCATTGATCTATGAGCCTGTTCTCATGCCAGTACCAGCCTGTTTTGATTACAATGGCTTTGATATATAGTTTGATATCTGGTATTGTAATGCATCCAAATTTGTTTTTCCTTACCAAGATTGCTGAAGGTCCTTGGGGTTTTTGTTTTGTTTTTTAAATATATTTTTTGATTATGCCATTACAGTTGTCCCATTTCCCCCACCTTCATTCCCCTCCACCCTGCACATCTCCTTCCCCCGCATTCCCTCCCTTTAGTTCATGTTCATGTGTCATAAGTTCTTTAGCTTCTACATTTCCCACACTACTCTTGCCCTCCCCCTATTTTCTCCCCACCATCTATGCTACTTATTCTCTGTACCTTCTCCCCTCTCTCCTCCTCCCACTCCCCTGTTGCTAACCTTCCATGTGATCTCCATTTCTGTGGCTCTGCTCCTGTTTTAGGAGTCTGCTTAGTTTGCTTTTGTTTTGTGTGGTTGTTAATAACTGTGAGTTTGCTGTCCTTTCACTGTTCATATTTTTCATCTTCTATTTCTTACATAAGTCCCTTTAGCATTTCATATAATAAGGGCTTGGTGATGATGAACTCCTTGAACTTGACCTTATCTGAGAAGCACTTTATCTGCCCTTTCATTCTAAATGAAAGCTTTGCTGGATAGAGCAATCTCGGATGTAGGTCTTTGGATTTCATGACTTGTAATACTTCCTTCCAGTCCCTCCTTGCCTGCAAGTTCTATTTTGGGGAATCAGCTGACAGTCTGATGGGAACTCCTTTAGTAGGTAACTGTCTCCTTATCTCTTGCTGCTTCTAGAATTCTTTCCATTTTAATCTTGGGTAATGTAATTATGATGTACCTTGGTGTGTTCCTCTTTAGGTTCCACCTTCTTTGGGACTCTCCAAGCTTCCTGGACTTCCTGGAAGTCTATTTCCTTTGCCAGATCGGGGGAGTTCTCCTTTATTATTTGTTCAAATAAGTTTTCCACTTGTTGCTCTTCCTCTTCCCCATCTGGTACCCCTATAATTCAGATGTTGGAATGTTTAAAGATGTCCTGGAGTTTCCTAAGCCTCTCCTCATTTTTTTGAATTCTTGTTTCTTCATTCTTTTCTGTTTGATTGTTTCTTTCTTCCTTCTGGTCCATTCCATTGATTTAAGTCCCAGTTTCCTTCCCATCACTATTGGTTCCCTGTGCATTTTCCTTTATTTTACTTAGCATAGCCTTAATTTTTTCATCTAATTTGCAACCAAAATCAACCAGTTCTGTGAGCATCCTGATCACCAGTGTTTTGAACTGTGCATCTGATAGGTTGGCTATCTCTTGGTCACTTAAAAGTATTGACTCTGGGGCTTTGATTTGTTCTTCTTATTAAGCCATTTTTGGTCAGGTAGTGCCTGTTACATATGAGGGGTGGAATCTTAGGTGTTCACCAGGGTGGGGCAACCCAGTCAACCCAGTTGCTGGGTTGTGATGACGTATGTGGGGGCAGGTCCAGAAAGGGAAAAATGGTGCTTGTTCCTCTTTCTCTTGGATTTCAGTCCCCTCTGCTGCTTCCCAAAAACTGGCACCTTTTCAGTCAGTGCTTTTAGGCTTTATTTCCCATTGCTGGGACCCTGGGTTGTGCAGTCTGTCTTGCCCGTTTTTGCTTAGGTGTTCACCAGGGTGGGGCAACCCAGTCACTGGGTTGTGACGCTGTATGTGGGGGCAGGGTCAGAGGGAGCAATGGCATTTGTTCCATGATCTCTCAATTTCAGTCCTTTCTGCCCCTTCCCACAAACCGCCACCTTTTCCATCGGCGCTTTTAGGCTTAATTTTCCATCCCCGGGGCCCTAGGGTTTGCGGTCTGTCTCACTGACCATTTTTAAACCTGCCTGGTTTATCTGGGCAGGAATGTGTGTCCTCAGTTAGTGAACCACCCTGCCCATCTCACTGGGTTTGCTGGTTTCCTCTAAATGCCTGGGTCACCCACCAATGCCTTCTCCTGCCAGTCCCCCTCTGCTGGCCAGCTCCACCCTTCTTACCTGTCCAGATGAATGGTTCGTTGTTGTTAGACTTCAGTACAGTTCAATTTTCTGTCTATTCTTGTTGTGTTTTTGTTTCTAAATCTTTGTTGTCCTTAAATTTGGTTGTGAGAGGAGGTACAGTATTTCTACCTACAGCTCCATCCTGGCCGGAAGTCCTGTTTTGTTTGTTTTTTGGTTCTGTGTCTATATAAATTTTTAAATTATTTGTTCCAGATTTCTGAAACACACTATTGGTATTTTGATAGGTGTTGCATTGAATTTATAGATTGCTTTGTGTAGTATGGACATTTTAATAATTATTTCTATTCATGAGTATACTATATGCTTCCTTTTTTGTATCTTTTATTTCTTTCTTCAGCGCCTTATAATTTTCTGAGTATAGGTCTTTTACCTCCTTGGTTAAATTTATTCCTGGGTAATTTCTTTGATACAATTGGAAATGGGATTGTTTTCTTAGATTCCCCTTCTATTATTTCATTATTGGTATATAAAAATGCAACCAAGCCCTTGCTTGTGTGGCTCACGTGGGTGGAGCATCATCCCGTAAACCACAGGTTGTGGGTTCCATTTTCAGTCAAAGCAGATGCCGGGGTTGCAGGTTCAGTTCCCAACTGGGGTGCATTCAAGAGGCAACTGATCAATGTTTTTCTCTCTCATTGATGCTTCTCTCCCTCTCTAAAATCAATAAGCATATCCTAGGGTAGGATAAAAAAATGCAACTGATTTCTGGAAGTTTANTAATAAGGGCTTGGTGATGATGAACTCCTTGAACTTGATTTTATCTGAAAAGCACTTTATCTGCCCTTCCATTCTAAATAATTGCTTTGCTGGATAGAGTAATCTTTTTTAAAAATATTTTATTTATTTATTTTTTTAGAGAGAGGGGAAGGGAAGAAGAGTGGGAGAGAAACATCAATGTGTGGTTGCCTCTCACCTGACCCCAGCCTCCTATCCATCTGCTAAACACTATATTGTTGTCTGTGTCTATGAGGGTTTTTCCCCCTCTCTTCACTTTTTTCTTCCAAACCTCCTTCCCCTCTGGGGAAGCTGTCAGTCTGGTTTTTGCATCTATGAATCTGTTTCTATTTTGTTTATTGATTCCACATATAAGTGAAATTATATGGTACTTGTCTTTCTCTGACTGGCTTATTTTATTTAGTATAATGATCTCCTGGTTCATCCATGTTGTCACAAAGAAAGATTCTTTTTTATGACTGGTAGTATAGTATAGCAGAGTGTTCTACTGTGTAAAGTACCACAGCAGTTTTATCCACTCATCTAATCCTGGGCACTTCAGATGCTGCCAAATCTTGGCTATTATAAATAATGCTTCAGTGAACATAGAGGGACATATATTCTTTCAAATTAGTGTTTTGTGTTTCTTTGGATAAATTTCCAGAACTGGAATGGCTGGGTCATAAGGCAGTTCCATTTGTAAGTTTTTGAGGAAACTCCATATTGCTTGCCACAGTGCCTACACCAATCTGCATTTCCACCAACAGCATATGAGGGTTCCCTTTTCCCCACATCCTCACCAACACTTTTTGTTTGTTGAGTTTAGTCTTTCTGTCAAGTAGGAAGTGATTTCTCATTGTGGTTTTAATTTGCATTTCTCTGATGACTAGTGAGCATCTTTTTATATGTCTATTGGTCATCTGTATGTCCTCTTTGGAGAAGTGTCTATCCAGGTCCTTTTTTGTTGTTGTTGTTTTTGGAGTGTTGAGTTGCATAAGTTCTTTATATATCTTTTGGAAATTAACCCCATCCCAGGTTTACCATTAGCAAATGCATTCTACCATTTAGTGGTTAATCTCTTCATTTTATTGATGGTTTCCATTGCTGTGCAAAAACTTTTAGCTTAGTAGACTCATTTATATTTTCTTTGTTTTCCTTGCTCAAGGAGATGTATCAGTAAAAATATTATTAAAAATATTACAAGACTTTACTGCCTATGGTTCCTTCTAGGAATTTTACTATTTCAAGTCTTATATTTAAGTCTTTAATCCATTTTCAGTTTATTCTTATATATGGTATAAGAAGCTAGTCTAATTTCACTTTTTGTACATATCCGTCCAATTTTCCCAACATCGTTTGTTTAATAGACTATCTATCCCATTGGATGTTCTTGCCTCTTTTGTCAGTTATTAATTGACTCTACAGGCATAGGTTTATTTCTGGAATCTCATTTCTGTTCCATTGATCTTTGAGCCTGTTCTCATGCCAGTACCAGCCTGTTTTGATTACAATGGCTTTGATATATAGTTTGATATCTGGCATTGTGATGCCTCCAAATTTGTTTTTCTTTACCAAGATTGCTGAAGGTCCTTGGGGTTTTTGCTTTGTTTTTTAAATATATTTTTTGATTATGCCATTACAGTTGTCCCATTTCCCCCAGCTTCATTCCCCTCCACCCTGCACATCTCCTCCCTCCGCATTCCCTCCCTTTAGTTCGTGTTCATGTGTCATAAGTTCTTTAGCTTCTACATTTCCCACACTACTCTCGCCCTCCCCCTATTTTCTCCCCACCGTCTATGCTACTTATTCTCTGTACCTTCTCCCTCCTCTCCTCCTCCCACTCCCCTGTTGCTAACCTTCCACGTGATCTCCATTTCTCTGGCTCTGCTCCTGTTTTAGGAGTCTGCTTAGTTTGCTTTTGTTTTGTGTGGTTGTTAATAACTGTGAGTTTGCTGTCCTTTCACTGTTCATATTTTTAACCTTCTTTCTCTTAGATACGTCTCTTTGACATTTCATAAAATAAGGGCTTGGTGATGATGAACTCCTTGAACTTGACCTTATCTGAGAAGCACTTTATCTGCCCTTCCATTCTAAATGAAAGCTTTGCTGGATAGAGTAATCTTGGATGTAGGTCTTTGGATTTCATGACTTGTAATACTTCCTTCCAGTCCCTTCTTGCCTGCAAGGTCTCTTTTGAGAAATCAGCTGACAGTCTGATGGGAACTCCTTTGTAGATAACTGTCTCCTTATCTCTTGCTGCTTCTAGAATTCTCTTCTTCATTTTCATCTTGGGTAATGTAATTATGATGTACCTTGGTGTGTTCCTCTTTAGGTTCCACCTTCTTTGGGACTCTCTGAGCTTCCTGGACTTCCTGGAAGTCTATTTCCTTTGCCAGATTGGGGGAATTCTCTTTTATTATTTGTTCAAATAAGTTTCCCACTTGTTGCTCTTCCTCTTCCCCATCTGATAACCCTATAATTCAGATGTTGGAATGTTTAAAGATGTCCTGGATGTTCCTAAGCCTCTCCTCATTTTTTTTTTTTTGAATTCTTGTTTCTTCATTCTTTTCTGTTTGATTGTTTCTTTCTTCCTTCTGCTCCACTCCATTGATTTAAGTCCCAATTTCCTTCCCATCACTATTGGTTCCCTGTGCATTTTCCTTTATTTTACTTAGCATAGCCTTCATTTTTTCATCTAATTTGCAACCAAAATGAACCAGTTCTGTGAGCATCCTGATCACCAGTGTTTTGAACTGTGCATCTGATAGGTTGGCTATCTCTTGGTCGCTTAAAAGTATTGACTCTGGGACTTTGATTTGTTCTTCTTATTAAGCCATTTTTGGTCAGGTAGTGCCTGTTACACATGAGGGGTGGAGTCTTAGGTGTTCACCAGGGTGGGGCAACCCAGTCACTGGGTTGTGACACTGTATGTGGGGGCAGGGTCAGAGAGGGAACAATGGCATTTGTTGCATGATCTCTCAGTTTCAGTACTTTCTGCCCCTTCCCACAAACCGCCACCTTTTCGATCGGCGCTTTTAGGCTTTATTTTCCATCCCTGGGGCCCTAGGGTTTGCGGTCTGTCTCACTGACCATTTTTAAACCTGCCTAGTTTATCTGGGCAGGAATGTGTGTCCTCAGTTAGCGAACCACCCTGCCCATCTCAATGGGTTTGCTGGTTTCCTCCAAATGCCTGGGTCACTCACCAATGCCTTCTCCTGCCGGTCCCCCTCTGCTGGCCAAGTCCACCCTTCTTACCTGTCCAGATGAATGGTTCGTTGTTGTTAGACTTCAGTACAGTTCAATTTTCTGTCTATTCTTGTTGTGTTTTGTTTCTAAATCTTTGTTGTCCTTAAATATGGTTGTGTGAGGAGGTACAGTATTTCCACCTACAGCTCCATCTTGGCCAGAAGTCCTGTTTTGTTTGTTTTTTGGTTCTATGTCTATATAAATTTTTAAATTATTTGTTCCAGATTTCTGAAACACACTATTGGTATTTTGATAGGTGTTGCATTGAATTTATAGATTGCTTTGTGTAGTATGGACATTTTAATAATTATTTCTATTCATGAGTATACTATATGCTTCCTTTTTTGTATCTTTTATTTCTTTCTTCAGCGCCTTATAATTTTCTGAGTATAGGTCTTTTACCTCCTTGGTTAAATTTATTCCTGGGTAATTTCTTTGATACAATTGGAAATGGGATTGTTTTCTTAGATTCCCCTTCTATTATTTCATTATTGGTATATAAAAATGCAACCAAGCCCTTGCTTGTGTGGCTCACGTGGGTGGAGCATCATCCCGTAAACCACAGGTTGTGGGTTCCATTTTCAGTCAAAGCAGATGCCGGGGTTGCAGGTTCAGTTCCCAACTGGGGTGCATTCAAGAGGCAACTGATCAATGTTTTTCTCTCTCATTGATGCTTCTCTCCCTCTCTAAAATCAATAAGCATATCCTAGGGTAGGATAAAAAAATGCAACTGATTTCTGGAAGTTTATTTTTCACCCTGCTACATTACTGAATTCATTTATCAGTTTCAGTAGGGTTTTTTGTGGAATCTTTAGGGTTCTCCATATGCAGTATCTTGTCATCTGCAAGTAATGACAGTTTTAATTTTTCCTTTCCAGTTTGAATGGCTTTTATTTCTTGTTGTCTGATTGCTGTGGCTATGACTTCCAGTACTATATTGAATAAAAGTGGTGAAACCAGATTTCTCTCTTATACCCAGTCTTAAGGAAAATACTTTTAGTTTTTGACCGCTGAGTGTGATGTTGGCAGTGGGTTTGCCAGATAAGGCCTTGATTATGTTTAGGTATGTTTCCTCTATTCCCACTTTGATGAGAGTTTTTAATCATAAATCGTGCTAGATTTTATCAAATGCTTTTTCGCATCTATTAATATGATTATATGATTTTTATCCTTTATTTTATGTGGTATATCATATTTATTGATATGTAGGTATTGTACCAACCTTGAATTTCTGGAATAAATCCCACTTGATCATCGTGAACAATCTTCTTAATATGGTGCTGGATCCAGTTTTCTAATATTCTGTTGAGGATTGTAGCATCTATGCTCAGCAGGAATATTGCCCTATAGCTTTCATTTTGCAGTGTCTTTATGTGGTTTTAGATTAGGATAATGTTGGCCTTATAAAATGTGCTTGGGAGTTTTCCCTACTCTCTAAATTTGTGGGTAGTTTGAGAAAGGGAGGTGTTAGTTCTTCTCTGGATGTTTGGTAAAATTTACACATGAAGCCATTCAGTCCAGAACTTTTGTTTGTTGCAAGTTTTTTCATTACTGCTTCAATTTTATTTGTTGTAACCAGTCTGTTCAGATTTTCTATTTATTTTGATTCAGTTTTAGAAAATCGTATGTTGCTAGAAATTTATCCATTTCTTCCATATTGTCCATTTTGTTGGCATATCATTATTCATATTTTTAATAACCTTTTGTATTTTTCTGGTGTCAATTGTTACTTCTCTTCTTTCAGTTCTGATTTTATTTATTTGGGTCCTTTTTCTTTTTTTCCTGATGAATCTGGTTAAAGGTCTGTCAATCTTGTATATCTTTTCAAAGAATGAGCTCTTGTTTACATTGATGTTTTTTTATTTTTTTTACTCTATTTTGTTTATTTCTGGTCTGATACTTATTATTTCTTTTCTTTTACTCAGTTTGGGTTTTGTTTGTTTTTCTTTGTCTCATTCCTTTAAGTGTAAAGTTAGATTGTTTATTTGAGATTTTTTTGGAGACAGACTTGTAATGCTATTGATTTCTCTTTTAGAACTGCTTTCTCTATGTCCTGTAGATATTGGGTTGTTTTGTTCACATTTTCATTTGTTTCAAGTTATCTTTAGATTTTTCCCTTGATCTCATTATTAACTCATTCATTGATAACTAATATGTTATTTAATCTCCATGTCTTCTTGTGTTTTTCAGTGTTATTCTGGTGATTGATTTCTGATTTCATACCATTGTGGTCAGGGAAGATGCTGGATGTATTTGCAGTGTTCCTAAATTTATTGAGATTTGTTTTGTGTCCTAACATGTAGTCTTTCCTAGAAACTGTACCATGGGTTCTTGAAAAGAATATGTATTTCGTGGCTTTGGGTTAGACTACTCTAAAGATATCAATAAAATTCATCTGATCTAGAGTGTCATTTAAGGCTTCCAGTTCTTGCTGATTGTCTGCCTGGAAGATCTGTTCATTGACGTCAATGGAGTGTTAAAATCCCCTACTATTTCTGTACCACTGGAAATCTCTCCCTTTATAGCCACAAACATTTGGTTTATATATGTAATTGCTCTAATGTTGGGTACATAACTGTTTACAAGGGTTATATTTTCCTGGATTGCTCCCTTTATCATTATGCAGCATCCTTCTTTGTGTCTTGTTTTAAAGTCCATTTTGTCTGATACACATGCTGCTACCCCTATTTTTCATTTGCATTTGTATGAAGTATCTATTTCCATCCCCTTATGGTTAGTCTGTGTGTATCTTTCATTCTGAACTAGGTCTCTTGTAGATAGCATATATATGGTGTTGTATTCTTATCCATTCAGTTCCCCTATGCTTTTGGTTGAAACATGAATATTGATAAGCACATATTTATTGATAGTTTATTTTTTATAACTATCTTTCTCTCTTTTTTTTTCCTGAAGAAGAACCTTTAAATTTTCTTTTGATACTGCTTAAGTGGTAATTAACTCCTTTAGCATCGTCTCATGTGTGTAGCTTTTTATTTCTGCTTCAATCTTATTTATTTATATTTTTTATTTAATTGTTGTTCAAGTATAGTTGTCTACATTTTACCCCCACTCCAGCCATCCCAAATCCCCACCCTTGATCCTACCCCTCTTTGGTTATGTCCATATGTCCTTTGTACATGTGTCTGAATGCCCTTCCCCCTTATTGCCTCATTATCCCTTCACACCTCCCCTCTGGTTCCTGTCAGTATTTTCTAATTTCAATGTCTCTGGTTATATTTTGCTTGCTTGTTTGTTTTGTTGATTATGTTCCACTTACAGGTGAGATCATATGATATTTGTCTTTCACTGCCTGGCTTATTTAATTTAGCATAATGCTCTCCAGTTCCATTCATGCTGTCTTGAAGGGTAGAAAATCCTTCTTTCTTTCTGCTGTGTAGTATTCCATTGTGTAAATGTACCATAGTTTTTTGATCCATTCATTTACTGATGGTCACTTAGGTTGCTTCCAATGCTTGGCTATTGTAAACTGTGCTGTTATGAACATTGGGGTGCATAGGTTTTTTTTGACTTGGTTCTTCAGTGTTCTTAGGTTTTAAGCCCAGCAGTGGAATTGCCAGGTCCAAATGTATAGGTAATTGATCCAAGTGGCAGTGGAGAATGTAGCCCAGCCCCTGATTCAGAAAACCGGAGGAAGCAAGAAGGCACACAGGAACTGGGCCGATGGATTGGTTTTCCTGTGGGGAATCAGACATGTCTCATACCTAAGCTGCTTCAAGGCTTGCTTTCTGCTAAAACTCCCTCACTGTGAATTGAGGCAGCAAATGTTTACTGCATATCTTTAAAGTAACTTCCTAAAGTCTGTGCTAAACCTCCCAAGGATGGAGTGTAACCAGTTCAACCACTTTTCCCCTTGCATTTGCAAACATCCTTTTCTTTGAAGTAATTAGCAACATCTTCTTTGTTATCTGTAAAAGGTAATCACCTAAAGCGAACCTGTGCATAGTAAATGAGGACTATCCTCAATGTAATGTACCCCCAAAAGCAATAAAAGCCCGTCCAGGCAAGGATCGGGGGCCTTTCTCACTTAGAGAGTGGACGTGCCTTCCCTTTTTTCCACAGGACTTCTGTAGTCTGTGTGAATTTGTTCTTCACATCCACAATAAACGGACCCCGCTGGTCAGAGTCTACATCAAAAAAGTAGTTCCATTTGTAGTTTTCTGAGAAATCCCATACTGTTTTTCATAGTGGCTGCACCAGTCTGCATTCCCACCAATAGTACATTAGGGTTCCCTTTTCTCCAAAACCTCTCCAACACTTGTTTGTTGCTTTGTTTATGATGGTAATTCTGACCAGTGTGAAGTGGTATCTCACTGTGGTTTTAATTTGCATCTCTCTGGTGGCTAGTGATGCTGAGCATCTCTCTGGTGGCTAGTGATGCTGAGCATCTTTTCATACGTCTCTGGACCCTCAGTATGTCCTCCTTGGAGAAGTGTCTGTTCAAGTCCTTTGCCCATTTTTTAATTGGGTTGTTTGTCTTCCTGGAGTGGAGTCATGTGAGTTATTTATATATTTTGGAGATTAAACCTTTGTCTGATGTATCATTGGCAAATATCTCTTCCATGTGGTTGGTTCTCTTTTCACTTTAATGCTGTTTTCTTCAGCTGTGCAGAAACTTTTTATTTTGATGAGGTCCCATTTGTTTATTCTTTCCTTTATGTCCCTTGCTCTAGGGGATATATCAGTGAAAATATTGCTGCATGGAATGTCTGAGATTTTCCTGCCTATGTTATCCTGTAGGACTTTTATGGTGCCATGACTTATTTTTAAGTCTGTTATCCACCTTGAATTTACTTTTGTGTATGGTGTAAGTTGGTGATTGAGTTTCATTTTTGCATGTAGCTGCCCAGTTCTCCTAACACCATTTTTTGAAGAGGCTATTTTCACTCCATTTTATGCTTTTGCCTCTTTGTCAAATATTAATTAGCCATAGAGACTTGGGTTTATTTCTGGGATCTCTGTTCTGTCCCATTGTCCTATGTGTCTGTTCTTATGCCAGTACCAGGCTGTTTTGATTACAATGGCCTTGTAATACAGTTTGATATCAGGTATTGTGATCTCTCCTACTTTGTTCTTCTTTCCCTAAATTGCTGCAGCTATTCAGGGTCATTTATGGTTCTATATAAATTTTTAAGTGTTTGCTCTATGTCTTTGAAATATTCCATTGGTACTTTAATAGGTATTGCATTGAATTTGTAAATTGCTTTGGGTACTATGGACATTTTGATAATGTTAATTCTTCCAATCCATGAACACAGTATATGTTTTCATTTGTTTATGTCTTCCTGATTTCTTTCTTTAGTGTTGCATAGTTTTCTGAGTATAGGCCTTTCATCTCCTTGGTTAGGTTTATTCCTAGGTATTTTATTTTTTGTGTTGCTATATCAAATGGGATTTTTTTCTTGATTTCTTTTTCTGATATTTCATTGTTGGTTTACAAAAATGCCTTCGATTTCTGAATTTTGACTTTGTAGCCCACTGTATTGCCAAATTCATGTATTAGGTTGAGTAGTTTTTTGGTGGAGTCTATAGGATTTTCTATGTACACTATCATGTCATCTGCAAACAATGACAGCTTTGTTTCTTCTTTTCCAATTTGAATGCCTTTTATTTCCTTTTTTTGTCTGATTGCTGTGCCTAGGACTTCCAATACTATGTTGAATAGAAGTGGTGGAAATAGACATCCTTATCTTGTTCCTGATCTTAGTGGGAAGATTTTTAGTTTTTGCATTGAGTATGATGTTGGCTGTAGGTCTCTCATATATGGCCTTTATTATGTTGAGGAATGCTCCCTGTATTCCCACTTTGCTGAGTGTTTTTTATCATAAATGGGTACATTATAATAATGTACATTATCAAATGTGCATTATCAAATGCTTTTCTGCATCTATTGATATAAGCATGTGATTTTTGTTTTTCATGTTGTTTATGTGATGCATTACATTTCTTGATTTGTGAATGTTGTACATCCTTGCATCCCTGGGATGAGTCACACTTGATCATGGTGTAGTTTTAATGTATTGCTGGATGTTGTTCGCCAATATTTTGTTGAGGATTTTAAAGTCTATGTTCATCAGTGATATTGGCCTGAAGTTTTCTTTCTTTATTGTGTCTTTATCTGGTTTTGGGATTAGGATGATGCTGGCTTCATAAAAAGAGTTTGAGAGTCTTCCATCATATTGAATTTTTTTAATAGCCTGTGAAGGATAGGGGTTAGCTCTTCCTTAAATGTTTTGTAGAATTCTCCTGTGAAACTATCTGGTCCAGGGGTTTTGTGTGTTGGGAATTTTTTGATTACTGCTTCCATTTCATCTGCTGTTATTGGTTTGTTCAGGCTTTCTGCTTCTTCTTCATTCAGTTTTGGAATATTACATTTTTCTAGATATTTGTCCATTTCACCTAAGTTTTCAAATTTCTTGGCATACAGTTCTTCATAGTAATTTCTTACAATACTTTGTATTTCTGTGTTATCAGTTGTAATCTCACCTTTTTAATTTCCGATTGTGTTTATTTGGGTCCTCTCTCTTTTTTTCTTGATGAGCCTGCTTAAAGACTTGTGGATTCTGTTTACTTTTCAAAGAACCAGCTCCTGGATTTACTGATCCTTAGAATTGTTCTTTTAGTCTTTGTGTCATTTAATTCTGCTCTGTTCTAGGTTATTTCCTTCCTTTCACTTGCTCTGGGCTTTGTTTGCTGTGGTTCCTCCAGTTCTTGTAGATGTAGGGGTTAGGTTGTTCATTTGAAATGTTTCTATCTTTATTAGGTAGGCCTGTATTACTATGAACTTCCCTCTCAGGACTGCCTTCGCTGTGTCCCATTAAGTTTTGGACTGCTGTGAGTTCATTTCCATTTGTTTCCAGAAACTTTTTAATTTCTTCCTTGATCTCATTCTTAACCCATTCATTGCTGATCTGATGTCTTAACTTGGCCACTGGGTGTATTGGTTCTGGGGCCTAGTGGGAGGAACTCTGGTACAGGTCAATAGACAACATTTTTGGAGCTTTCCACAGTTTGTGGTTACCTCTGCTTGGCCAGGATGTGTGTAGAAAAGACCAAGCTGCGCACCAATGCTGGATTCCACCAGCACCAAGCTTGGGGACAGGTCAGCAAGAGGCCCAAGGCACCCTGAGATCTGTGTCTGCTTGCCTCCACTTGCTGGCTGCCTATTAGGCTCAGTCACTGAAAGGTCCTTTTGTGGTATGTGAGTTACATGTGGTAAATTCTCACTCAGCCACCACACAAGGGAAAATGGTGTTCACCAGACTGATACAGGTTTAAATTTAATGCCACTGATGGGTCTGAGGCCACTCAGTAAAAGTTCACGGGTACACCAAGGACAGATGCTCCCTGTTGGGTGCCTGCTAACCTTTGTGGTGAGGCAGGGTTTCAGAGAGTCACCACGGTGAGGCCAGCAGAGTTCATCAGGCTCAAACACACCAAGTTTCAGCCATGTGAGGGGAGGGTTATGCACTGGTCAGGCATGTGAGGATAAAAATGGCTCCATTCTAAAACCATACACATAATCTTTCCTGGCTAATTCTGTCTGGTCCTCCTAGAGAGCCCACGTTCAGCACTGTTGGGGCCTCTTGGAGTTAGGAGTCTGGGGCTAGAAGATCTATCTTGAAGGGAGATGCCAGTTAGGCTCCTAAGAAGGTGGAGGGAATGGCCCTTGCCCCAGAGTCATACAACTCAGTCTGTCCTGGATTCTGCCCAGAACTCCTGGAGAACCATAGCTTAAAAGGGCAGGGGGCACCAGGTACCAGGAAGTTGGGGCTAGTGGGTCCCTCATGAATAATGGGCATTGGTCCAGCTCATGGAAAGGTGGGGAAAATGGTCCCTGCCCCAAAGCCACACAACTCAGATTCCCAGAGCTAGGCAGATTATTTTGATTAGTGAAACTTCCTGGGCATATTAACAGAGTGTGGCAGAAGCTGTGACAGAGTATGAAGCACATTTTGTTTTTTGTCTAGATGGGGATGCTGCTACTCGACAACTGCCCAATATTTCCCCCAATGTTTGAACTTTTCAAGAGAAGATAAAAATTTAGGTTTTTATGTGATTGGTCTTTTTCCGTTTTTAAAACATACTGTGGATACCATAAATGATTGACTCTGGCCCATGAACTTCTTAAGATTCATGGCCTATAATTAACACAGGCAGAGAGCAACTTCCTTGTCTACTCTCTGAAGGATCTTAATTGAATCTTAGTCCTTTGTGGTTTGATGCCACAGCGGTGAAGCAAGGCCTACGAGGAGTCAGCAAGCAAATTGCCCATCAACTGGATCAGTGGTAGCAATTTGTCTGAATATTGAAATCACTGGAAGAGCTCTTAAAATGCTGATATCTGGGTCCCAATCCCAGAGATTCTGATTTACCTGGCCTGGGTTGCCAAACCTGGCAAAGGAATTTGTAAAAGCTTTCAAGGAGTTTCTAATGTGCAGTTGTGGTCACAGAACTAATGAAGAGATATTGAGTTTCCCTAGTGCCTGGAGAAGTGATTATCAGTACATTCAGTCAGCAGTGGAAAATTGTGAAGTCTTACAGTTATCATATCAGTGATGGAACTAGTCCTTGGAACCCAAAGATTAAAATTTTAAATAGGGAAATATTTATATAGTATTTTTTAAAAAACTTTATTTACTCTGGCGGGTGTAGCTCAGTGGATTGAGCGCGGACATGTGAACCACACAATCGCAGTTCGATTCCCAGTCAGGGCACATGCCTGGGTTGCAGGCCAGTTCCCAGCAGGGGACTCACTAGAGGCAACCATACATTGATATTTCTCTCTTTCTCTCCTTCCCTTCTCCTCTAAAGATAAATAAATAAAATCTTAAAAAAAACTGTATTTAAAAAATAGTATATGGTCCTTATATTTAAAATGGAATCAAAACAGAAAGTTAGGAAGAGGAAAGTAAAAACATACAAAATCTCACCATCTAGAATAGCCATTTTCAATGTTTTGCTGTATCCTTTCAGATTTCCTTTTCTTGCATATGTCTAACATTTTAAAATATATGTATAACTTTATTATATTTTTTCCACTACTGTTTACTTCGTTCATATACCCTCCCCCCAGCAATCACTATACTGTTGTTCATGTCCATGAGTACTTTGTACAGTATTTTAGACCATTTTAAATTTTTACTTATTTTTAGACCATGATTAAATTTGCATAGACTCTGAAGTTTTTTGTTTTTATGATTAATACAGGGGTTTTTGGGGGGTTGTTGTTGTTGGGGGGGTTATTTATTTATTTATTTACTTTGGCCTTACTTTCCTNGTTATTTACTTATTTATTTATTTATTTACTTTGGCCTTACTTTCCTCTAAAGGAGAGGTGATTAAACACTACTATAGGTGATGTGAAATGAGGCCCAGTACCTTTGCAACTTCAGTGGTATATGCTAGTCTCGTCTATAAAGATTTCCTTCTTTTCTTCTGGAATGGAGAACCCATTCTTAAGACTCAGGTGAAGTTGACAACAGTTTCCTCCACTGCCTGCCTCTCAATTTATAGCAAATCAAAGAGGGTGGGTATATGAGCAAAGCTAGTCAAGCCTGCATTCTCCTGGCCACAGCAATTAATATCAGCAATGGCTCAAGGCAGTCAGTCTTCCCTCAAATTCGATATAAGGTTCTTGGGGGGAAGAAAGAGAGAGAGTAATACTTTCTTTGGCATGGAAAATTGTAAGAATAATTTAGCTTATTATTTCATTCATTGTGGCCATCTATCCCAGACTTAGGGAGCACATAGAAGAGAATGAGTCAAGCAGAGAATGATAGAGCTGAACATGTCCTCTGAGCATTGTATCCATTGTATCTGAATGTTTGGAATGTGAGTGAGTAGAACTCTCTTTTCTGTTTAAGTTATTTTGAGCTAGATTTCTGCTGTTGACTACTATTAGAATTAAACAGCATCTTCCACTCCTGTGTGGTATAAGAGTCATTAATTTACTCTAAACCATAACACAGACACCTGCTAAAATCAGAGTTAGTTTAGAAGACTGGAAGGCAAGCTTTATTTTCCACATCAGATTACAATTTTATTATAAGGAAATACTAATTAGAAGCCAAATGAAAAAATAGGCTGTACACCCACCAGACCAGATAGTAGTACATCTAGGGAGATCCAAGCATTGAGCAAGTCCAGCTTTATCCAATATACAGGGCCCAGGAGAGGAGCGTGGGGAGCATCCACAGAGGAAGATACACTCAGCTGTTGCTACGGCTCCTGTCTTTCACTGTTAATTCTCCCCAAACTGACCTACAAATTCAATATAATTCTAATGGAAAATTCCAGCAGAGATTTTTGGGGAAATTGACAAGCTGGTTTCACATTTTATATTAAAAGCCAATGGTCAGAGCAGCTGAGACAATTGCAAAGAAGAAGAAAGCATATACCAGATATTAAGACTTATTATAATGCTACAGTGATTACGAGGTCTTGGTATTGATGTGGGGATAAGCAAATAAACTAACAGATAAGCTGAAAAAGGGTATTAAGAATTCCCTTATATCTGTTACCCAATTGCTTCTAATATTACCATCTTATGATTGACTTTTAAAAGAAACTTTAAATTTGACATGTGAAATTGTTTTTTTTTTTAATTCGTGTTTTTTCCCTATTACCTATGATCCTGAAAACTTTTCTTTGTATCTGCTAATTATATTTTCTCCTTTGAAATTTTTTTATCCTGATAATTTCCTATCTCTGGAGTCTTAATGTTTTTCTTATACATTTTCCCAAACTTTTATATTTTTGATGTGTTCCTTTGTTTCATGCTTGTAGAAATAAACTTATTATTTGTGTATTAATTTTTGATCCAATAGTTTAGATTATTTAGATTTTTTAAATATTCCTTTTTTAGTATTTTCAAATCAGATTTTGAGAACAATTTTGCTCTCAATGGTGGCATACCATTCTATTCTTTAAGAATATATTTTGAATTCTAAAAAGAACCAGAAACCATTCATGATCAAGTCAGGCACAGATAAACAAATATCCTTTTGGTAAGAAAACAGACAAACCAAAACCAAAAACAAACAAACAAAAAAACCAGAACTATCAGCCAGCTGTGATAATAATATAATGATACATTATGATTTTCTTGTGTGATCAAGAAACTACTTAAAAGCCAATTTCAAATGCATTTTTAAAATGGCAGCATCAGTTGTATTACATGAGCTCACATGGAAACTAATTTTAAGTATAATTAAAAAATTATTTCCCTGCCCCAGCTGGTGCAGCTCAGTGAATTGCGAGTGGGCCTGTGAACCAGAAGATCATGGTTCGATTCCCGGTCAGGGCACATGCCTGGGTTGCAGGCCAGTTCCCAGCAGGGGACTCGTGAGAGGCAACCATAGATTGATACTTCTCTCCCTCTCTCCTTCCCTCCCCCTCTAAAGATAAATAAATAAAATCTTTTAAAAAATAAAATAAAATAAATTATTTCCCATTATGACTTCTGTGACAAAACAAAGGGTACATGGAATAGAAGAAAGAGTCTATAAAGAGAATAAAAAGAGCTCCATGAACTCTGTCACTATTTAAGATGTATAATCATTGACAAGTTTTGCAATTCCTTTATTCATTCAACAAATATTTGTTGAGTGTTTACTATGCATGAGGTTCTGTTGTAAGTATAGGAGATCCAAATATCTTTGCTTTGTATAATTTGTCTTAATGGGGGAGAGGCAAAGAATAAGTAATATGAGCAATGACCTAGCAGTTTAGAAGATAGCTATTGTTATGGAATAAACTTAAGTAGAAGAAGGGGCATAGGAAGTGTGGAGTAAAAGGAAGGGATATTTGTAATTTTAAATAGGTGGCCAGGGAAGGCCTCACTGAGAAGGTGACAATTAAGCAGAAGTTAGAAGGAGATGAGAGAAACAGCCATGTTGATGTTGCTTTCTCTAGGGAAGCATCCCAGACAGAGAGAAGAGCAAGAAGGAAGTGTCACAGGAAGGCTGTGCCTGGCGTGTTTTAGAAAGAGAAGTGACTGAGGGGAAGAGTAGCAGCAGACCAGGCGAGAAGGATAAAGGGAGAGGTGAAGCACAGATATCTAAAGGCCTGGAAGCCACTGAAAGAACTTTGCTTTTATCTTGAGAGAGAACAGGAGCCACATGTAGAGTTTGGAATGGCATGATCTACCTTATGCTTTAGTTCAACCACTTCAGCTGCTCTATTTGAGAACAGACTGGAGGACAAGGATGGAAGCAGGGAAATTAGTTAGGAAATTGCTATAATAATCCAGGTGACAGAGAATGGCAGCCAAGAGCAGGCTGGTAGTGTGGGAGGTTGTAATTTGGTAAAGAATAAGGTCAAATTCTGGATATATTTTTTACTTAATATTCCTACATGTATTGATCTAAATAAAATATATTAAATGATGATCATGTTATTTAAATCATCTTAATGGATTGCTATTAGTTTTAATATTATATTTTTTATATCCTCATTAAAAGTATAAAAATGTTACTAAAATATAAAATTTATGATCAGAAGGAGTGAACATATGGGCTGAAGCAGGGATCAAGAGTGCAGTCTAATTATAAGATTTTTGCCTGAATATCAACGAAGACTCGTTGTCAGTTTAAGAGCTTGAAAAAATATTAAAGGTTTATATAAATGACAGTTTGAGGGCCCATTCCCTGTTGGCATTTCAAAAGTTTTGCCCATTCAGAGATAATAGTTTATAGATGATTGTATTCTCAGACCTCATTAGAAAGGCCAAAGAATGTGGCTTCTCTGAGAACCAAGAAATTAAAGTGTCTAGGGGGAGTATATAGTCTTCCTCTATGCCAGAATGGAAACTATTGCCTAAATAGTAACTTTAGCTCTATGTATCTGAGGTCTTAAAAGTCTGAAACTTAGAGGAACAAACATGTAATTACTAAATAACATGTAAGGCATTGTACTAGGTGCTTGCACATGTTATCTCATGTCATCTTTATAACAAACCTATGAAGTATTTAATTATCTCGGTTAAAGTTAACATGCAATATTATATTAGTTTCAGGTGTACAAAACAATGATTCGACATTTATCTACCTTATGAAGTGATTATCCTGGTGTCTTAACATCCATCTGACACCACACATATATATTACAATGCTATTCCTTATGCTGTACCTTACATCCCAATGACTATTTTTTTAATTATAATTTGAACTTCTTAATCACTTTACCTTTCACACCCATCCAATCCAAACCCTTGCCAATCTGGGGACCACCAGTATGTTCTCTGTATCTATGAGTCTGTATCTGTTTGTTTATTCATTTGTATTGTTCTTCAGATTCCACGTATCAGTGAAATCACATGGTATTGGTCTTTCTCTGACCTATTTCATTTAGCATAATGCCCATGTCATAAGTGATATGGTTTCATTCTTTTTATGGTCGAGTATATGCCACACTATGTACGAGTTCTGTCAAGAAAGTGTCCATCCAGGTAATATGATAGAGACATTTACTGAAGAAGAAATAAGATACAAGAAAGATTGTACATAGGACAATGGCATGGCAGTCCCCTTCAAAGTTGGCACCCTGGGACCTCACATAGTTCTCCAATCTTTGTTGATGGTAGTCCATACACTTTCAACATTCTCAGATGTTCCAGAATTCCAGAATTCAACACTTTCAACAGATTATCAACCATCTTTCAAGCATTTGTGCCACAGTTTTATTTGCAGTGCACTCATTGCACAATCCTGGAAAGCCTTCTGGATCATACAAATGGTTTCTGTGGATATTTGCCAATGATACCCTCAGACAAGGGTTTGATGTCCAAAATACATGAAGAACTCATATGACTACATTCCAGGAAGACAAAAAAATTTAAAAATGGGCAAAAGAATTCAACAGACTTCTTCAAGGAGGACATATAGAGGGTCCAGAGATATACCAAAAGATGCTCATCATCACTAGCCATCAGAGAGATGCAAATTAAAACCACAATTAGATACCACTTCACACCTGTCAGAATGGCCATCCTAAACAAAGCAACAACAAGTGTTGGAGAGGATGTGGAGAAAAGGGAACCCTAGTACATTGCTGGGGGGAATGTAGACTGTTGCAGCCACTGTGGAAAACACTGGAATTTCCTCAGAAAACTAAAAATGGAACTGCCTTTTGACCCAGCAATACCACTGCTGGGATTATATCCTAAGAACCGTGAAACACTAATCCAAAAGAACCTATACACTCCAATGTTCAAAGCAGCACAATGTACAATAGCCAAGTGCTGGAAGTAACCTAAGTGCTCATCAGTAAATGAGTGGATCCAAAAACCGTGGTGTATTTACACAATGGGATACTACATAGCAGAAAGAAAAAAGGAGTTCCTATCCTTCAAGACAGCATGGATGGAACTGGAAAGCATTATGCTAGGTGAAATAAGCCAGGGGGTGAGGAACAAATACCATATGATCTCACCTTTAACTGGAATCTAATCAACAAAAGAAAAAAGCAAGCAAAATATAACTAGAGACATAGAAATTAAGAACAATCTGACAGTAACCAGAGGGGACGGGGGAGGGGATAATGGCGGGAAGGCTTTTAGGAACTACTACAAAGGACACATGGACGAAACCAAGGGGTTGGGGAGGAAACAAGGAAGGGAGGTGGGTTTGGCTGGGGTGGAGGGGAGCTGTGGGGGTAAATGTAGACAGCTGTAATTGAACAACAATAAAATAAATTTAAATAAATAAATAAACTTTGTTTTTAAAACCCCTCAGATATGTCCAAAATAAAAGGAAATCTTTCTCCCACACACAAAAACTCTGGACTTCCTGCAATTTATGTCACCTGCAATTTTTCTCAAATTTTGTTTTCAAGCAACTAACCTTTTTTGAGGTACTGAGGTCTCATTCCCTGCATTGAAGAAGGAACCTCAGAGATTTTTCCCCTCCCTTGAGAGCTAAAGAGACCAAGTCTCAGAGAATAAAGTGGCTTCTCAAAGGTACTGGAACCCAGATCTGGATTTCATTTCAGTGCTCTTTCCACCAAGCAACTCTACCTCCCTAAATATGATTTCCACTGTTGTCGTCCATCTGATAAATCTTTGTATTCCCTGGGTTTAATTGGAACGTCCAATTTTGCATACAGGCAGCTGTCCCCAGACACAAACTGTGAGTATCAAAAAAGCTATTCTCTGTCCACACAATTTTAATGATTTAGATTTCTCCAGCAAGACTCTAGCTTGGTTTTAAATGTCAGGACTTTTCTGTATTTCACTTTCATTTTTAAAGGTTATTCTAAGATAAACAAGGGACAAGGTAGGGGGAGCAGAGCAAGCAATATGAATCTCTCTCACATGCATACTGTTTTGTTAACACACCAACCCTTTCTTTAGACCTATTCTTTGGCCCTCAACTCTATATGTTATTTTAAACAAATCATATTTCTCATTTATTTCTCTATTATACTTATGCCAACACATTTTGGAAAGAAAGGTGTAGGAAATATTTACCCCACTTAAGCCATTCTCCTAGCCCCAAGGCCCAGTGTTCTGCCATAACCAGCAGTTCTATGTCCATAGGCATGTTGCTAGATGGAATATGCTTTGTCTGGGCCAGGAAGAAGCAAGGCTGAATTGAAGGAGCTGCTGATCACCTGCCACTGACTTGAGGAACAGAAGCAAATTCATTTTGGAACTTGTTCTCATCTTGAACCAGCTGCTGTTCATTTCTTTGTTTTTCTTCTTTTTCTTCTTGACATTTTTAACTAAAGAATAAGGCTACCTTCCTAGTACATCTTTAACTTTTGTACAGAGATTTGACTAATACGATTTTAGTCTTCTTCAAGGGGAGGGTCATTTTTATAAGGTAAAAATTATTAGACCCTTTAATATCTTCCCTTTCATCTTTCTTTTTAAAATAGTATTTTTCCATCAGAGCATCAAGGAATTCTAGGGGAAATAAAAGAAAAAATGTTGAAGCATGTAGGTTTCTCATTAGATGGCTATAATTGTGGCCAGGCCACTGCCCTTTGGTAAATGAGGATGACGGTCTCAGAAGTTAAAGTTTTTGAGGTTCTTCACACACTAGGCCCTACTTGACCTGTTATCCCTTAATTGAAATATTACTGTAAAGCCATTAGGGAGAAACACATGGAATTTGGATTAAATACAAAAAATGCAATTTAAAAAAAAAATCACTAGGCAGTACACTCTGCTTAAAGCTTATCATGTAAAATTAGAAGAAATTTACTTAAATAAATATCCAGTTCATTAAAGTAACATGGTTTCATATGTAGACTAGAACTATATCCTTGGGCTTGGCTCATGATGTTAAGTGGCAGAGGAATGCATGGAGAAGAAACTTGACTTCAGGGAGATATGAGTTTAAGAGCTGGAAACTTGGGGAGGAAGGATGGCAGCTAGGTAAGAGGGAGTGGATTCCAGTTCCCCCTACACATGGGAGAAAAAATTGGCCAAACTACGGAGGAACAGAACAGACAGCCACCAGAGTACCACAGCATATATGAAAACAGGAGATCAAAAATTGTAGCGGACATTGAAAACCCAGACGGTAAGGAGAGTGCTTCAGGACAATAAGGCGCAGAAATCAGCGTGGGGACCAGGGAGGCTGCAGCCCCAGGCCCGGCACCTGCTGGGCTGGCCAGAGGGCTTTTGGGAGAGAGCTGGGTCGGTGCTCCCTCCCTGGCCAAACAAGGTTTGAGCAGCACCAGGAGAGATCTGGTTGCTTGAAGTTGAAGAGAGGGGAGTAAAGATTCACTGAGCACCCACACGTAGCCCTGGGAAGAGTGCGCGCTCCAGCCTGTGCAACTGGAGGCGACCTGGCTGGGCATGTATGCCCACAAACCCAGGAGAGAGAGCTTTGTAGAACACCTGGTAACCACACCATGGGCCCTGAGAGAGCACACCTCCACAAAAGGCCTGGATATCACGCCCAGAGCTCTCACCTGTAAAGTGGGCATGCCTCAGGAGGCCAGGAGCCCACACCCAGAGGGGCACTAGATTAGCTCTGGGGAGAGTGTGAGTCCAGCCTTGGAGAAAGTGCGGGCAAGGCTGACTGGGTGTTGAACAGGAAGAGAGAAAAGCATACCAGTCATCCCCTCAGGCTGCTGCAGCCAGTAACAACAGAAAAACTGGTTTGGCCAATTTGAAATCAGCAAGAGGGTTGTTTTTTTTCTGTGTGTGTGTGCTGCTCAACCTAATAAATGAATTTGGCAAAACAGCGGGATACAAAGTCAATATCCAGAAATCAAAGGCATTTTTGTGTACCAACAATGAAACAGCGCAAGCAGAAATCAAGAAAAAAGTCCCATTCAATATAGCAAAAAGAAAAATAAAATACCTAGGAATAAACCTAACCAAGGAGGTAAAAGATCTGTATGCAGAAAACTACACAACACTGAAGAAAGAAATCAAGGAAGACACAAACAAATGAAAACATATACCGTGTTCATGGATTGGAAGAATTAACATCATCAAAATGTCCACACTACCCAAAGCAATTTATAGATTCAATGCAATACCTATTAAAGTACCAATGGCATATTCCACAGACATAGAACAAACACTTCACAATTTATATGGAACCATAAATGACCCCAAATAGCTGCTGCAATTTTAAGAAAGAAGAGCAAAGTAGGAGGGATCACAATACCTGATATCAAACTGTATTACAGGGCCACTGGAATCAAAACAGCCTGGTACTGGCATAAAAACAAGCACATAGATCAATGGAACAGAACAAAGAGCCCATAAATAAACCCAACTCTCTATAGTCAATTAATATTTGACAAAGGGGGCAGTAACATAAAATGGAGTAAAGATAGCCTCTTCAACAAATGGTGTTGGGAGAACTGGACAGCTACCTGCAACTAACATCATGCACAAAAATAAATTCAAGGTGGATAAAAGACTTAAATATAAGCTGTGACACCATTAGAGTCCTAGAGGAGAACACAGGCAGGAAAATCTAGATATTTCACACAGCAACATTTGTACTGATATATCCCCTAGAGCAAGGGACATAAGAGGAAGAATAAACAAATGGGATCTCATCAAAATAAAAAGCTTCTGCATGGCTAAAGAAAACAGTATTAAAATAGAGAACCAACCATACAGGAAAACATATTTGCCAATGATACCTCAGACAAGGGTTTAATCTCCAAAATATATAAAGAACTTATATGACTCCACTCAAAGAAGACAAGCAACCCAATTAAAAAGTGGACAAAGGACTTGAACAGACACTTCTCCAAGGAGGACATACAGAGGATCCAGAGACACACCAAAAGATGCTCTGTATCACTAGCCATCAGAGAGATGCAAATTAAAACCACAATGAGATACCATTTAACACCAGTCAGAATGGTCATCATAAACAAAGCAACAAACAACAAGTGTTGGAGAGGTTGTGGAGAAAAGGGGACCCCAGTTCACTGTTGGTGGGATTGCAGACTGGTACAACCACTATGAGAAACCGTATGGAATTTTCTCAGAAAACTAAAAATGAATCTGCCTTTTGACCCAGCAATTCCACTGCTAGAATTATATCCTAAGAACCCTAAATCAGCAATGCAAAAGAACCTGTGCACCCCAATGTTCATTACAGAACAATTTACTATAGCCAAGTGCTGGAAGCAAGCAACCTAATGTAAATTAGCTCATCAGTAAATGAATGGATATAAAAAACTATGGTACATTTGCGCAATGGAATTCTATACAGCAGAAAGAAAGAAGGAGCTCCTTCCATTTTGAATAGCATGGATGGAACTGGAAAGCATTATGCTGAGCGAAATAAGCCAGGTGGTGAAAGACAAATACCATATGATCTCACCTTTAACTGGAACCTAAACAACAAAACAAACAAACAAGCAAAATATAACCAAAGACACTGAAATAGAGAACAGGTTGACAGTAACCAGAGGGGAGAGAGGAGGGAATTTCAGGCAAAAAGAGAATGGGCTTACAGGAACAAGTATAAAAGACACATGAAGGGAAGGAAATGGGAGGGAATAGGGGAGGGCTGGGATGGGAGTAAAAGACAGAAAACTGTATTTGAACAATAATTTAAAAAATAAAAAAATAAAAGAAAAAGGGAAACAAAACATGAAAAAACTCAAAAACAAAAAAATTAAAATCTCCTCAAAATCTTGTGGAAACCCTTGGAGTATTTCTACCTCCATCTATACTGACATCATCTATATTTGGATTTGTACATTCATCTATAACTTTCAAACCTCCATTTACATTTCATTTTACTGCCATGTATGCCTCATCTATACCTCTTTCTATAATTTTATCCATCTGTAAGTATGAGTGAAGCATGGACAGTCCAACTCTGTCTGTATAGTTTCAATTGTGTGTTTTTGACCCAAATTTGAATATGAAAGCATAATTAGGAAGCTTTTTTCATAAAGACAGCTCACATCTTCTCTTCAACTTCCACTGTGTTTCCATAAGAGAGCCTTGCATTCAAAGATGCCCTAGTGGGCCTGCGATATAGAACCCCAAACTTAAAAAAATTCTAACCATCAAGAAATCTCATTCATCATTTCATTTTTTGGGAAAGGATATGTAACAAATGAAATGCCAGAGCTATAATGTCAGGACCGTTTAAAATGTCAAGTGCTTGTTGTTTCGTAGCCTGGCTGTCTGCTGTTCTGATCAAACCTCCAACTGGCATAATAATTACAGATGATGCATTGCATTTTCATGCACAAATGGACCCAGAGTTATAACAAGCCAGACAGAAACATTCCCACTGCCCAGCCTGAAATTTTCTCCTTATACTACAGAGCTTAAGATTTTTGCCTTTGCAACAAAACATTATTACTGATTCAAGACAGCATTCAGGGTCAGGAGTAGGAAAGAAGAGAAAAAAAAAGTTTCTCAATTCACCAGAGCTCAATCATTTATGATGTATGGATGCAACAAGAGCCAAGAGGCAGTAAACACACTTGCCAAATACATGTTTAGTCTAACAAGTTCGCTAACCTGTGGAGACACTGCCCAGATCATCTAGTTCTATTTCAAGATGAGATTAATTTGGGTGTGCAAGGAAGCATACGTGTGAGCTCTATTTTGAATTGATATATATGGAGACAATTCTTCAGTGTAATCATCATATTCTGATCTGCTCAGAGAATACTAATGTATAAACAGAAAAACAGCAATGCTCTGTCTAGGATTTTTATGGAAGGCTCTATGGGACTTAGATAAGTGATGTGTTCATAAACTGGCACCAATTACAATAAAAACCTGAAGTCAATAACATGTACATGGGGATATTTCATTTCCTCTTAACTGAAATCCGGGAAAGCCATTCTCAAAGCCACTTCACTGTCATCTTCTGTAGACCAGCCTTGTCAGATAGTTTGAGGGAAGCTTCCTCCTGTGCCTGGCTGCTTCCCATTACAGATAACTTTCAGGACATTGGAAAAGTCGAAGCTCTTGGAAACAATCTCCAGAAGATCCTGATCCTTTTCTGTGCCATTGATAAATTCTTCTAAAGTCAATTCTCCTAGAAAATAAACAATTAACAAGAGGCTTTGTCCATACCACTCACTGCCATATACAATATATCCCCTGTTATCATTACTGATATTCTTCTTTGATATGTTTTTATGTCAACCAGACTCTAAATTCTTTGACTATCCTTATATAGAAAAGCATTCAATGGTAGGATTGCTAGTGAAAATAAAAATGATGAATACGATCTATTTTTATCTTTGAGTTGAGATGTGAGATAAAGCACCCATGAGCTCATATACATTCATGTCATAACATAGTGTTGGTTACTTGACATTTAATCTTGAAGATACATAGAGTCATAGAAGCACAAAGATTGAAGATTTCTAAGATCGGGAGGAAATAATTGTTTGTAAGGCTATTTTCAATGTTCCTCTCTCTGAGAAAAAATTCCAGATGCTCCACCCAGACAGGTTAAACATTTATTCACCCCACATATTGCTCATTAGTTCTCCTCTTCTGTTCTGATTGTGGATTTCTAATGTTATTACCTTGACTTAAGCCTTAGCCTATGCTGGCCAGTCCAGTGCTATAAAACAATGTACCCCTTGTATACTGGCTGCCATATTTTCCCACTACTCTCATCCCATAAGACAATTTTTCAACATTTTTGGTGGCTATGTGGTGGAGTTCTTTGTTGACTTATTTGTATTATAATTATGAGTGTATTCAAGTAGAGGGGTGCAGATGCAATACCTGATTTCAAAGATTGTATCTAGTAGAGTTTGTGTCTGGGTGAAAGACAGGTCAAAGACAAGTCAAGGACATTCAGTAACTAGAGCATGTGTACTTGGCGCAGGAGGTCAGCAGAGACTGAGATCAGGTGTTGCACTGTGCCTCTACTTTTTAATGGATAAAGACAAATATTTAAGATACCTCCACAGCGCTTCAAATATGAATAAGCATGAGTCATCACATTCTCATAACATACTTTCCTTTTGTTTTCAATGGCAAAATACTAAAATACATTTTTAGAGGGAAATCTAATCTTTGCTCCTTATGTTTTCCTTATGCCAAAGAAGTCTGTGCAAAACCCCAACTAAAAGTGGGTAGGAATAGAATTATCTATGTCTCACAAGGAATGTACAATGTCCAAAATGAAGAGAAAATTGAAAATAAAGAGGAGTGGGAAGTGTGTGGGTGGGAGAGTCACACGGGTGCAGAGATGGTGGGGCAGGGGACCACACATAACAAAAGAACAACCATCCACTGCAAAAGAAAATCACAGCTGCTCCGTCCCAACCCAAGAGAGTTTTCAAATCTTTAGGGACTCAGTGTGACAAAAGAGCAGTGGGAGTGGAGATAGGAGAGCTGAAGTAGATTTTGGCCACTCAGTTTCAACACTTCTCTGTTATCGTTGCTGCCATGAAAGAAGCTGTCTGCAGGCCTGGGGTATAGTTGCATGTTGACTAAAAAGCAATCCAGGTTACAGATGTAAAAAAGAGTAAAAGAAATACTTTTTAAAAAATGTTTGCATTATGATATATATTTTTTCTTTTTAAATTCTTTTTCAATGACAGTTTACATTCAACATTATGCTGTATTAATTTCAGGTGTGCACCATAGTGGTTAGACAGCCATATGCTTCACCAAGTGTCCCCCTCCCTTGATATTTCCAGTGCCCACCTGGTACCGTATATAATTATTACAATATTGTTTACTATATTCTCTGTGCTGTACTTTATATCCATGGGACCGTTTTGTAATGACCGATTTGTGCTTCTCAATCCCTACAGAGTTCGTTACACTGCTGGTCAGTGTTACTGATGCTCTCAGATCACTCAGTACCACTTTCAGCATTTTCACTGGTGAGAAGACAGCTACCCATGACTTTCTCTTTGGTCCTGTTTCTGCAGTCTGGTTATCTTCTTGATCCTCTCAGGTTATATATTTCGTCCTACTAACACCTTAAATATTTTTATAACAAATCAAAAAATCACTGCTCCCCTTCCCCAAAAATCCAAACTTTATTGTGCATGCCCACATTAGCATAATTGCTCTAAAGAAGTCAGTCTGATTTTAAAAGAAACCAACCTTTGTAAAAAAAAAAGGTTTTTTTTCCCAATTAGTACTAATTTTTATATATTAGAACAAGGAAAAATGGTGCTGGGGCTAAGCAAAGATGAGAATGAGGAATCTCAGGAGATGAGAATGACCAGATATTCAAAGAAGGATGCTGAGGAACATTTTCAACAAAACAAGTTTTGTATTCATTAGCAAGGCTGCATAGAGATATTTAGCAGTATTTTATAGCACAGGTGTTTCATTTTATTTTTAAATTATAGTTTACTTTCAGTAGAATTTTGCATTAGTGTCAGGTGTACAGCACAGTAGAAAGAAGGTGATTATTGAGCAGTCATTTAGGGCAAAAGAAAACAGAGACAGAGCATGAAGGAAAACATTGAGTTGCTGACCAAAAAGACATCTTTTAGAACGTGGAACATTCTGGAAAGTCACAATAAAAGCAAACTGGAAACTGGGAACTACCAAGAGATCATACAATCATAGCAGTGAATGATAGGGTGAATGATATACTATTACCAAATGGACCCACCCTTTTGCTCTGAGGGTCCCCCACACCCTACTAGGTTTGCCTTGTCTACTGCCAGGGAAAGACGTCTCTCAATTCCAGGGATTGGTGAAAAGGAAAGGGATTATTTATTTAAAGAGTTATACAAACTTAAGAGTAATGACTTAATATTTTCACTGAGATCCCAAAGTCCTTTAAAATACCCCCACATGTACAGTCCTTCCTTCCTTGTCTTCCCAGTCTGGGGTACTGTATCTTAGAAAAAGAAATAGAAGTCCATGCTTCTTCTCTGCCCAAGCCGCATGGCCTCCAAAAGACCCCACATGGCTGCAGTGCCTGGGTTTAAATCCCAGCGCCAACCTTCCTCTGCTGCACCATTTCTGGCTCCTCCCACAATTGGCCACAGCTGCCAGCATTCCTGTATTTTTCCAGCTTTATGGGGCTGTCATAATAAGTCCAGGCAGGTGTGGCCCTATGGTATGGAGTCAGTAATCTCCAAGCTCTTACACAGGTGCCATAACCAGGGGGAGTTGCCTCCCAGTTACATCATGGGTTGAAGTAACTCCTATCCTCCTGGATCAAAGCTTGGCCACAGCTGTTTAACTTATCTGTGAAGCCAGTTAAAGGTTATAGATATGTTAAATGACCATTCTAGAGGTTATCTGCAAAACATTTGCTATTCAAAACAACTTTCAATGGCCCTGCTCCATGTATCCCATCTTTCAGCTGAGCTTGTGGAGGTAAAGACATCCCATATTTTTTTCCCTAATATTTTCTGGACACCAAGTTCTGGACCCCATTCCAAATCCCTATTTGGGGTCCACCCTTGGCTGCACCCTGTTACATAAGTACACTGATTTCTTCTTTTATATGAGGAAACTCAGTCCCCTCTGATCTGTTCTTAGTTTGCTTCACTGTGACCCTTGTGACTTTCCAGAATGTTCCAGTCTAAAACACAACTTTTGAACATCAGGGAATCTAACTGGCCAAGAATGAGGTGTAGGTAGATATACTTTGCCTTCTCATACAACAAAAAGAAGGGCAACAACAAATTTTAAAACAAAAAATAACCAGAACTACTAGAAAATCGAACTTATGGAAGTTCAACAACCATGAGTTGAAGAAGAAACATTCGTCCAGACCAGTAGGAGGGCCAGAGATGGGCAACCAGGGCAAAGAGGACTCATGGCAAGGTGGCAGCTGGCAGACAAGGTGGTCCCATGTTTGCATGCAGATAACCAGGAAGAACAACTAGGGGGCAAGACAGACTGCACAACCCAGGGCTCCAGTGTGGGGAAACAAAGCCTCAAAATCTCTGGTGGTAAAAACTTGTGGGGGTTGTGGTCATGGGAGAAACTCCCAGCCTGACAGGAGAGTTTGTTGGAGGGACCTACAGAGTCCTAGAATGTACACAAGCCCACCCACATTGGAATCAGCACCAGAAGGTCCCAATTTGCTTGTAGATAGCAGGGGAAGTGACTGAAAGTTGTCTAAGAGTGGATCAAATGGTATTGTTCTCACTCGAACCCACCCCCCACAAGCAGTGCTGTATCACAGTGACCTGGGTTGCCTTGCCATGGCTAATACCTAAGGCTACACCCCTCATTACATAAAGGCACACTGAGACAAAAAAATATATGGCCCATATAAGAGAACAGATCAAAGCTCCAAAAATAGAACTAAGCAATGAAGAGATAGCCAACCTATCAGATGCAGAGTTCAAAAAACTGGTAATCAAGATGCTCACAGAAATAGTTGAGTATGGTCGCAAAATAGAGGAAAAAGTGAAGGCTATGCAAAGTGAAATGAAGAGAAATGTACAGGTAACCAACAGTGAAGTGAAGGAAACTGGAACTCAGATCAATAATTTGGATCAGAAGGAAGAAATAAACCTCTAAATGGAACAGAATGAAGAAACAAGAGGTCAAAAACATTAGGAGATGCTGAGGAACCTCTGGGATAAATTTAAAAGTTCCAACAGCCAAATCATAGAGGGACCAAAAGAAAAAGAGGAAGACCAAGAAATTGAAACTTTGTTTGAAAAAATAATGAATAAGACTTACCTGATCTGGCAAATAATATAGACTTCCAGGAAGTCCAGGAAGCTCAGAGAGTACTAAAGAAGTTGGACCCAGTGAAGCACACACCAAGTCACATCATAATTACTTTACCCAAGATTAAAGATATGCAGAGAATCTTAAAAGCAACAAGGGAAAAGGAGACTGTTACCTACAAAGGAGTTCCCATTAGGCTATCAGCTGATTTCTCAAAAGGAAACTTGCAGGCAAGAAGGGGCTGGAAAGAAGTATTTGAAGTCATGAAAGACAAGGACCTACATCCAAGATGACTCTATCCATCAAAGCTATCATTTAGAATGGAAGGGGAGATCAAGTGCTTCTCAGATAAGGTCAAGTTAAAGGAGTTCATCATCACCAAGCCCTTATTATATGTTAAAGGGACTTATCTAAGAAAAAGAGGATCAAAACTATGAACAGTAAAATGAAACAAACTTACAAGTATCAACAACTGAACATAAAAAAGAAACAAAAACAAAAACTAAGCAAACAACTAGAACAGGAATAAAATCCCAGAACTGGAGATCACATGGAGAGTTATCAGTGGGGAGAGGGTGATGGAAGAATGAGGGGAAAGGTACAGGGAATAAGAAGCATAAATGGAGGGTACAAAATAGACAGGGGGAGGTCAAGAATACTATAAGAAATGTAGAAGCCAAAGAACTTGTAGGGATGACCCATGAACATGAACTAAGGGTGGGGGGAAATGAGAGTAGGAGGGGGGTGCAGGGCAGAGGGTAATAAAGGGGGGGAATGAGACAACTGTAATAGCATAATCAATAAAATATATTTAAAAAATAAATAAAACAAACCTTTCTGATCCGTCACTCAATGTCTTCCTTCACATTCTGTCTATTTTCTTTTACCCTAAATGTCCTCCCAATAATCACCCTCCTTTATTTCCCCTTTGGCTTCCTTCTGTCTCTTTTTACTCTCATTGTTTATTTTATAGGCCACTTAAGTCTTTCTTGTCCATATGCTATTTGGTGCTGCATTGAACTTTTGGCTCTTAATGTTGTGAATAGCATAGCTAATCAATCTGTTTTTATATTTTATGAAGTTTTGCAATGCATATAATATGTTAATTTCCAAAATAGTCTTCTACAGGCCTTTCTTCCTACAGATATAAGTAAATATTATGCTTGTTTCTTTTTTATTTCTTCCTTTGCTTTTCATAGGACATCTTTCTATCAGACACTCATTCATTTGTCAACTATTTCTAGAGTACCTATGTGCCAGAAAGTGTGAGAGCAGAGGAAATACCAAGGTATATAAAATGGAAATAGTTTTTTTAGTTCATCTTTTTATTTTTAGCATTATTTCTATATTCCTCTTTAGATTAATCTTCTGACTTTTCTTGCTAACTACCATGATAATTATGCATAGAATACTTCATAGCTGTTATGTATTTTTTGTATGAAGAGACCTCATATTGATCATTCTTTTGCAAACAATTGGCAGTCTAATTGGGGTTTCCATATGTGTCCCTGAAGTTTTTCTTATTGTATCTTGGTGTGTTCCACTATTCATTAGATCATCAGGTACTAACGATGTGCTTGCTTTTTATTTTGGTATACTTAATTGAACATCTCTATTTCTACCAATATTGTTTTTTTTTAAGATTTAATTTTTTTATTTAAAGAGAGAGGGGGCCCTGGCTGGTGTAGCTCAGTGGATTGAGCGCGGGCCTGCGAACCACATGATCATGGTTTGATTCCCAGTCAGGGCACATGCCTGGGTTGCAGGCCAGTTCCTGGTTCCCGGCAGGGGACGCATGAGAGGCAACCATACATTGATATTTCTCTCCCTCTCTCCTCCCCTTCTGCTCTAAAGATAAATAAATAAATAAAGTAAGTAAGTAAATAAATAAATAAATAAAATCTTTAAAAAACAAATAAAAAAATAAAGAGAGAGGGGAAGGAATAAAGAGAGAGGGGAAGGGAGGGAGAAAGAGGCAGGGGTGGGGAGAGAGAGAAAGAGAGGAAGAGAGAGAGAGAGAGAATCATTGATGTGCAAGAGAAATATCAATTGGTTGCCTGTCACACCCTCAACTGGGGACCAGGCCTACAACCTAGACATGTGCCCTGAATGGGAATCTTTTGATTTTCAAAACTATGGCCAACCCACTAAGCCATACTAGTCAGGGCCCAACACTGATGCTTCCATAACAATGATAATGAAAATAAAAATCATATTTGACTAGGCTTGTATAAATGTGTATAAATCAATAACCCATTCTCCTCTGTGTTATTGATACAAACTTCCCCTTTATGTGTGAATGAAGCACTTCTTTCTCCTCTGTCAAATACTGGAAAATCCTTTTATACTTCCGTAAATATCAACCTTCTGTATCTTCATTACTTTCTCTTCCTTGTCCTCTGGTGCACTGAGCTGTCTTTGTCCAACAACACAATTTTATCATCCTTCTTTTTTTATACACATGGAATGACCCAGCTGTTTCTTAATGAGATAATATAACAACCTCCAATAATCTCCGCATTAGTGAATTTTATCCAGTTTCAGCTCTGCCTGTGCATTTGCCAAGAAATGGTGTTTCATTGTTCTTCCAAAATGCAACTAGTTTGATATTTTCATTTATTTTTAGACAAGTTTTTATCAGAGGAAATGATTCATGTGATTAGTTCTATAAGCTATTCCAGAAACCATAATTCATTCTCCCTCTTTTGACATATTCTCCCAGGTAAAAGAGGTCAATTTTCTAACTGCAGGTAACCTCAGTTAATGCCTGAGCACCACGCCTTTACTCCCTAATACCATACACTTTTTCAATCCCGATCTTTCTATTTCTAGGCCTCTTCCAACCCATAGTCCCCATTTTACTGGTTCTTTATATGGTGTTGTTGAGAAACCTGCTTCATTTTCTTGTTTTCTGGAACATATTGTCAATTCTTTCAAACAAATAGATCTGAGTGTCTTCTTAAAGATACTACAATCCTCATATTTCTCCAAGGAAGGTCACCTTTTTTTCTATTCCCCTTCTCCCACCACCAGAAACAGGGTATACAGATATTTTCAAACATTGCTGACCTGGCTTTTGAAATCACCGTATACTAAGTCTTAAACATTTGTGGTTCCCTATGTACTTCCAAATATGATTTCAGCTCCCAGGAAGAAAGAGTTTAACCTCTCTACTTCAATCTCTGCCATCCTACAGGAACTCTACGTATAAAAATTAAAATAAAGTAGAACACAACCTACAGCATTTCCCCTATTTGGTGATCACTGGCTTTGGTTGCATACTCTAGATAATGTTTCACTGTCCTGGTAAGACCTTCCACTCTCCACCTCTCTGGTCTCTTTCAAGCTTCACTTAACTTTCTCATCCACTCATGGAACCTGCATTTGTTTCTTGCAAACTTTCACACCAAATAGCTTTGATCTTGGCAAACTAGTAAGTGAGCATTCTGACTTGAGATTGAGGTGAGTCTGATCTAGAACTAAGTCCTTAAGAAGGGGATTGATGGTATTTAATATTCCCAAACTGTTTTTCTGAAAATTATACTCTTGTCCACTTGTCTGGCTCATTCACAGTGGCAATTTCATTTGAACTCCCTCTCAGCCTCCTCACCATTCCATCCTGCCTAATTTTGCACATTTGACAAGTGCTTAACTGCCACACTCAGTATGGGTCTCTACTGCCCTCTAATGTTTCTTCTTATAAGAAACCCTCCATGGGCAGGTTGATTCTGTGGAAAAGTGCTAGATTGATGACAACCATGCCTGGACTCCCATTGCCTCATATCCATACTTGTAAAAGAGTCTCTCATTAACATTCTATTTTACATGTCCTAAACTTTCTTTTTGTGTGTGCACCATTCCTAGATATGCTGCCTCAATCTCAAATGAATATGCTCACCCAGCCAATTATGTGAGCGCTCTCTCTTCTCTTAGAATATCTGTGTCTTCCCTTTCCACTCTGCCTCTGAAGAAGTGAACCTTCTTCTTTGATCCAGAGAAGAATCCATATTTTAGGGTAGTAAGAGCAGATAGAGAAATGAGCAGAAAGAGTAGAAATGTAGAAAAGGTAGAAAGAGCAGAAATGGGGGCAAGTATTGACAACTCTTTCCAGAAATGTGTAGCCAAAGGGAAGAAACCAAAATTGGTAACAGAAGAAGATAGAATCAGAGAAGGGAGGATTTGTTCAGTAAGGAAAACTAAATTTTATTTGTCAGTTGATGAGAAACCTCCAGTAGAAAGTAAATGATGACTAGAACATGAGCCAGAGCAAACAGCAGTGAGTTCTTCATCTGATAGTCTCCCATTTTTCTTTCCTTGTATCTTCCCTTTACTCTTCTTCATCCTGAAGTCTCAGGCACCATGCACTGAATATAAATGTGGCCAGCAAAGACTTGCTCAATTGAATTGTACCAACTGGAAAATATTGGACTCATCAAATTATGTAGCCCAAATGATATCACAACTAGGGTTCTCTTGGTAGGTTCATGCTTTTGTCTAAATGGCACACTCACCCCCACCATCTCCTAGTTTGTAAGAAAAGTGAGCAGAGGAGAGTAGCTGCCTTACCATCGTGGTTTGTATCAATCTTATGAAACACCAAGCTGGTGAATTCTTCAGGACTCAGAGTTTGCTGGCCATTGAGGGCTTGTACGGTCTGCAAAGAGAAATTAAATCAGGGAGGTTAACTTTGCTGGAAGGAAAAACATTTTATGGCATTTCTACCTCTATGTGACAGAATTTGGGGGTGTGTGCATGTGAGTTTTACTATCTAACTTGTTCTAGACCTTAAAAATAAGAAAGATTTTATGTCGGTTCTGAGTAATGAGGCTTGGGAGTTAAATGAACTGAATACAGTCTGAAGTTTGATTTTCTACAGCACAAAGGCACCCATTCAACATATTAGGTCACAAAAGATGCCAAGAACCCACTGGACAAAAAAATTTATAGTGGTCACTGTCATAACAATTACAGACCCAGAGAACAGATGATATTTTCCATGTCAGACCTATCATCTTTGATCTTATGGATGAACATGAAAAGATGATCTGTGAGTATCTCAGGCTTCCTTTCTGTTTTCTGACACTGGTACCTCTGATCCTTTCTGCCCTTTAATAGAATGTTTGAATGGGAAGACAGATACGTGTGTCTTGGAAGAACATTGAATTTCTCTCACACTTGGCCAGCACCTTTTCATCATAAAAACTATCAGGGGATCGAGAAAAATGACATTTCCAGCTTTTTTGTGGGAAGATTTAAATCCCCACCCCTCATTCCTGCTCCAGGTAATTAAATTAAACAGCCCATAATTGACATAGAAATTTATAATAAGCTTAAAGAAAGACATACACAGAGAATAAATTCCAGAATAAATCTGGAATTTGACTGTAGCTATATCTTGATTGAACATCAGGGAATCTTTTTAGAAAACCTTGTGGCAACATATTTCAGTTAGAGAGCATGGTCTAAAACATGGCTATCTCTTTTGCTGTTTTTCTTGTTTTGTTACACAGTATTCCTTCATTTTTAATACAATAATCATAAGTATTTCCATATATTTTGTTTAGTTACAGTAAAAGTACAGGAGAACCAATTAAATAGAATGGGAAAGATGAAGGGCTCCTGTCTTTGCTTTTGATATTGGTGTCAGGATAAAGAATGATAGACACATAGCAAACTGAACAATAGCATAGAATAAGGGAGCTGTTTTTCAGCTTTGTTGCTGTAGCTCAATACTTGCTGAGGAAGCTGTGCGTGGAAGTGAGACCGTACTTCCTAAATTTAAACAATATGGCTGCAGTGCCACTCTGATTTGATTGGTCGTATCCATGGGGATTTTATGCAACATGTATGTTTTCCCACCCTGGACAGCACAGCAGCACGAACTCAAGTCTCCTGACACTTTGGTGATACTTGCAACACAGGCTGCAGAAGCAACACTTTGAATGTCAGGGTGGTATATGTTTTCTATTAGCAATCTTAAATTTTGCTGTGTCTCAAGCACGACTAGTCCTGAAACCAGGATTCATCATAATAAACAGTAGCAAAGCACCACTCCTGGCCCTAGCAATTCAAGGTCTCGCTGTTAAAAATAAGGCAATGCTTAGAGGAATTGTTACAGCAATGTAGCATCTTATTAGATGAAGTTTTTAGGTTTTTTAATGTCTTGGCAGAGACCCCAAAGTCTAGAAGATGTGGCTAGGCCTCCAGTATCTCCAAACCCTGAAGTGACTTTAGGCCTCATATATAAAAGTCATAATAAAAGATTATAAAATGTCTAGGACTTGTCCATCACCCATCCCCTGGCAATGCAAGTGAGAGTGAAGGATTGATTGGAAGGTGACAATGCATGAGGGGATAATATTTTTGGAGGGAACTGTCAAGCTCTGTGTCTTCCCTCTTTTTTATAGGAAGAGCAGGGTGGGGAGATGAACAGGGACAATGGTTTGTTCTATTGTTTCCTTCCTTATTTAGTATATGTTCTCTCTCTTGCATTTTGAAAAGCTTTTCTCTGACTACTCCCTGAGTGGGAGCAGGAGGAGGTAGGAGAGAGTGGGAAGCAGGACTTAGTTCTGTGGTGATTATCTAGTTTCAGAGCTCTCTGGATGGTGGGGGTCTAAAGTCCACTCTTTTTCTGAGCATCCCCCCCTCACCTCCTTTTTGTTACTGAGACTCTCTCTCCTGCAGTTCCCTAAACATAAAGCATGTATTTTAATTCCAGCTGGTCCTTTGAGGCTCCTCTGTAACCTCCAAGTCTGGGTTTCTCAACACCTACAAAACTGCCAGGTTGGACTAGGCAATTCTTTCTTGTTTAGGATCATGCCTTGCATTGTATAATGTTTAACAACAGCCCTGGTCTCTGAACAATAAATGGTGGTAGCACTACACCTTCTGCAGCTCCCCATTGACAACCAAAACATCCCGTCACATTGCCAAATGTCTCCAGGGGAGAAGGAGTGTAAAACCCCTCCTGGTTGAAAACAATTCTCTAGATCTATCTCCAGCTTTCTTCTCCTGAGGGTCCCTCACTTCTCCAGGTGGCTCCATTGGACAAGATTCAAGATAAGTGTGTGACAGCTTCCCCTCCCAGAGGCTCATATCTGATCTATGGAGCAACCCAGGCATCCTTCAACCCAACAAATTCTAGAAATGCAGACATTTCCTAAACCTCATCCCTCTGACTCCACTGTCCTGTGAGCCTCTTCGGGCTTTTTGGGTATGGCACAGACATGGCAGCCTTGTGTTCCCAAACCGTAGGGTCTATCCTCATCACAACAGCCTCCTTAAACCCTATGTTGCTGACTTGAGCACTATCACCCAAGATTTCCTTTCTTATAATCCTTCTCAAAACCCTCCTCTTGACCATTACATAGCCTTGAAGTGAGGTTAAGATGTAACTACTTCCTTTGTAAATTCTGCTCACATTCTAGTACTTCCTTTAGGTCTTGAAATGGCTGGGCTGAATTCCATTTTAACAACCTGTTGAGAGAACTTATACAGTATATATTATTCCTCACCCTGTTGGTGGTTTGCCATAATATAAACATACATTTATAACCCTCTTTTTTCATAAGTGCATATTCCATTGTATTAATTTATTTTATTTTATTGAAAAATTTGTTATTGTTATTCTATTACAGTTGTCCCAGCTTTTCCCCCTTTGCTGTCCTCTGCCTAGCCCACACCCCTGTTCCCACAGTTAATCTTCAAACTGTTTTCCATGTCCATGGGTCATTCACACATGTTCTTTGACTAATCTCTTTCCCCTCTTTCCACAGTATCCCCCTCTCCCAGCTCTGGCTGCTGTAGGTTTGTTCCATATTTTCAAGCTTCTGGTCCTATTTTAAAATTTTCCTCTTTTAGATTGGTTTGCATTTTTACCCTTTTAAATGATTCTGTGATGTAAATCAGAGGCTTCTATCTTTATGAGATTAATAATTATTTTTTCTGAACTAAAGTCAGAAATGTTGAATAAATTCAAAATGAATTAAAGACTTAAATGTTAGGCTTAAAACCATAAAAATCCTAGAACAAAACTTAGGCAGTAAAATCTCAGACATTGCTTGTAGCAATATTTTTTTCTGATATATATCCTCAGGCAAGGGAAATAAAAGTAAAAATAAACAAATTGGACCATATCAAAATAAAATGTTTTTGTACAGCAAAGGAAAAAATATTGTGCAGCAAATAAAAAGAAAAAAAGACAACCCACTGAATTGGAAAATATTTTCTCCAATACATCTGATGAGGAGTCAATATTCAATATTTATAAAGAACTTACAAAACTCAACACTCAAAAAAATCCAATTAAACAATGGGCAAAGGACCTGAATAGACACTTCTCCAGAGACATATGGCCAATAGACATATGAAAAGATACTCAACATCACTAATTATCAGAGAAATGCAAATTAAAACCACAATGAGATACCACCTAATACCTGTCAGAATGGCCATCATCAATACATCTACAAACAGGTGCTGGCAAGGATGTGGAGACAGGGAACCCTTTGGCACTGTTGGTGGGAGTGCAGATTGGTGCAGCCACTGTGGAAAGCAGTATGGAGTTTTCTCAAAAGATTAAAAATGGAACTCCTAATGAGTCAGCAATTTTATTTCTGCGAATTTATCTAAAGAAGTGAACAAAACACTAATTTGGAATAATATAAGCACCCCTGTGTTCTTTGCCACATTATTTACAATTGCCAAGATTTGGTAGCAGCCTAAATGTCAATCAATAGAAAAGTGGATCAAAAGGCTATGGTACATTTATGCCATGGTGTACTACTTGGCCACGAAAAAGAAAAATTTGCTCATTGCAATGGTATGGATGGGCCTGGAGAACATTAGGCTACATGAAATAAGCCAGCCAGAGAAAGGCAAATACCATATGATTTCACTTGTATGTGAAATCTAATGAACAAACTGAGTTAACAGGCAAAATAGAGACAGACTCAGAGAGCAGAACGGAAGCTCTGGGCGAAGTGTGGTTAGGGGCGGGACTGAGCAGAAAAGAACTCATGGACATGGGCAACAGTGTGGTGACAGCAGGGGCGGGGTGGGTGCAGGTGGAAGTGGGTATAAGGGGGGAATAAATGGTCATGGAAAAATACAATAAAAGTAAACAATTGTTTTAAATAACAAAAAATAAAAATTTATTTTAGCAACCTAAAAATAAATTTAAGTTAATTGAATTTAAATGTAAAATTAGCATCTTAATGCAGATACCAAGATTTCAAAGAATGTTATCCATTTATATATCCCACAGTGAGTGAGGATCCTCTTCTTATAGTGTCGTTGCCAGAAATACATGTTATTGCTTTTAATCTTTATTAATTTAATTGAAGACTAATAGTATGCAATTATTAAATGTCTGCTCTGTGCTTTCATTATTTTAGTTTTATTATTTTTTTCTGTTTTCTTTCAAAGTAAAACTGAATTAGCTACTTCATATTTTTCTTTCCTTGACTCCCTAGGTTATACAGTTTAATTAATGAAAATATATGCATATTTTCCCCACAGGATTTAGACAAAATCACTTTTATCTTTTTTTGTTCTTCCTAATTCTTTTGAGACTCTGATGACCCCCTCTCTTCATCCCAAAATGGGTGACACACAGGCAACATTTTGCCCTGGATGTCAAAGGGCTCAAGAAGCCCCTATGCACAGACCCCAGAAAAAGGAAGCCCGCTCCGAGCACTGTCCCAGGGGCTTCTCCCACCATTTGCATGCTGTATTGGGAATTCAGTGTTTTTAAAAAAAGTTTGAGCCCTGGCTGGTGTGAATTGAACACAATCGTGGTTCAATTCCCAGTCAGGGCACATGCCTGGGTTGCTGGCCAGTTCCCAACAGGAGACACATGAGAGGCAACCATACATTGATATTTCTCACCTTCTCTCCTTCCCTTCCTCTCTAAAGATAAATAAATAAATTAATAATTATAAAAAATAGCTGGGACTATAAGACAGAAAACTGTACTTGAACAAGAATTAAATTTTAAAAAATAAAGAAATTATAAAAAATAAAATAAAAAATTTAAATAAATAAATAAAAAGTTTGAGTACATTTATTTAAAAAGATAATTTGACATTTACATGGGGTTAGGCACTCTCTATAGAATAGTTTAGATTCTGAATTCTGTATTGCAACCTGCAGTATGGATACAAAATTTCTAAATTTAATGCTTACAAAGTTTGATTACAAAGCACTTTTTAGTACTTTTTTTGTGAATTGTCAATGTGAGATTAAAGTGAAAGCAATATTTATATTCTCATACTTTTGAATTCTTACCATATATTGATTTCCTAAAAGTTTTAAATTTTAACAAGTTTTTCCATTTGCTGAGGTATTTAATTCAAATCATAGTTCTGCCCATTTTTTTTGCACTTTTACTAATATTTCTACTATAAATTATGTGTGTAACTCAGCTCCTTCATCTATACTTGAAAGAATTTCAACCAGATTATTTTGAAGACATCTGATTATAACTCTGATTCTGTTATAAATTCAGTGTATTGTGTCCAGAACGTTTATTTTACTTTATATCTTCATTTAGGTAAAATCTCTCACTTAATCATCTTTTACTCTGAAAATCCATGTTATCTCCTTCAGTGATAAGAACTATCCCCACTCCATTGTTGAAGGAGAACGAGATTTATAAAAGGACTTATTGACCTTTAGAGATGGAAAGGATTGGGAATTCCGGAGCTATTTATTAGAAATACTCCAGTCCAGCTCCCAGAAAGTTTAGTCCTCAGGCGCCTTCATTCTTAGTCCACACCTCTCTTTGCATAAGCTATCTTCCATTACAGTTGCTCCCCGCAAGGCTTTGTGCACCGAGGCAGAGGAAAAAAGATAAGTTGTTTTAAGTTATGTTTATTTCATTTTTCATTTCAATGCTCTGCTAAATTGGTGAACTTCAGAGTAGACTACACTGAGAAGAAAACGTGATTCGCAGTTTTACATTCAGTGACCAGTAAGATAGTGACACTTAATGCTGTTCTATCATTGCCAAGCCTGCATCCCCAAATAGCCAAGCACGTGGGAAGCTGCACTTCTCCACAGGGAGGAAAGTTGAATTAATTGTATAAGATCCTGCAAAGGATATTTTACCACCTCACTCACCGTGAACATGTTCAGTAGTTCCTTTTTGTCAATAGAACCATTTCCATCAGCATCATATAGCTTAAAATACCACTTTAATTTTTGCTCCATTTTTCCTCGTACAACTAGATTAACTGCAGCAATAAACTCTAAAAAGTCAATAAATCCATCCTATGGAAAGCAAGGAGGAAAGAGAAAGAAATATTTAAGAAGAGCAATAGTTTTTATTTGAGAAGTCATCATTTATAAGCAGGACATTTAGTACAATTAAATACAACCCAAACGATTTTAGCATAAAAATTTTTCCTGGTGTTTAATTTATGTGTGCATATGTACACATATATACATACATAAACCCACACCTATATAGTCAATTATTCTTTGACAAATGAATGGAGTAAAGACAGTTTCTTCAATACATGGTGCGGGGGAAATTGGACTGGCACATGAAAAAAGAATGAAACTAGACCACCAACTGACACCCTGCACTAGAATAAACTCAAAATGGATAGAAAACTTAAATGTTGGAATCAAAACCATAAAAATCCTAGAAGAAAACATAGGCAGTAAAACCTTAGATATTTCTTTTTGTGTGTGTGAATATATATTTTTCCTTTTTTAAACTTTTTTTATTGTTTTCTGAGTACAGTTGTCTGCCTTTTCTCCCCACCCCTCCCCACCACCCCAGCCTTTCCCACCTCTCTCTTGTTTCCACCTGCCCCTTGTTATAGTCCCTGTATCCTTTATACTTATTCCTGCAAACCTTTCACCCCTTTCCTTTATAACCCTCTCCCCTCTCCCTTCTCCCCTCTGGTCACTGTCAGCCTGTTCTCTATTTCAATGTCTTTGGTTATATTTTGCTTGCTTATTTGTCTTGTTGAGTAGGTTCCTGTTAAAGGTAAGATCATGTGGTAATTGTCTTTCACTGCCTGGCTTATTTCACTGAGCATAATGTTCTCCAGTTCCATCCACAATGATTTAAAGGGTCAGAGTTCCTTCTTTCTCTCTGCTGCATAGTATTCCATTGTGTAAATGTACCATTGTTTTTGGATTCATTCATTTACTGACGGCACCTAGGTTGCTTCCAACATTTAGTTATTGTAAATTGTGCTGCTATGAACACTGGGGTGCATAGGTTCTTTGGGATTAGTGTTTCAGGGTTCCTAGGACATAATCCTAGCAGTGGAATTGCTGGGTCAAAAGGCAGACTCATTTTTAGTTCTCTGAGAAAATTCCATACTGTTATCCATAGTGGTTGTACCAGTCTGCAATCCTACCAACAGTGAACTAGGGTCCCCTTTTCTCCACAACCTCTCCAGCACTTGTTGTTTGTTGCTTTGTTTATGATGACCATTCTGACTGGTGTTAAGTGGTATCTTATTGTGGTTTTAATTTGCTTCTCTCTGATGGCTAGTGATATTGAGCATCTTTTCATGTGTCTCTGGATCCTCTGTATGTCCTCCTTGAAGAAGTGTCTGTTCAAGTCCTTTGCCCATTTTTTAATTAGGTTGCTTATCTTCTTAGAGTGTAGTCATGTGAGTCCTTTATATATTTTGAAGATTAAACTCTTGTCTGAGGTATCATTGGCAAATATGTTTTCCCATAGGGTTGGTTCTCTTTTCATTTTAATACTGTTTTCTTTAGCCATGCAGAAGCTTTTTATTTTGATGAGATCCCATTTGTTTATTCTTTCCTTTATGTCCCTTACTCTAGGGGACATATCAGTACAAATGTTGCTGTGTGGAATATCTGAGATTTTCCTGCCTATGTTCTCCTCTAGGACTTTAATGGTGTCATGGCTTATATTTAAGTCTTTTATCCACCTTGAATTTATTTTTGTGTATGGTGTAAGTTGGTAATCAAGTTTCATTTTTTTTGCATGTAGCTGTCCAGTTCTCCCAACACCATTTGTTGAAGAGGCTATTTTCACTTCATTTTATGCTGCTGTCCCCTTTGTCATATATTAATTGACCATAGACACTTGGGTTTATTTCTGAGCTCTCTGTTCTGTTCCATTGGTCTATTTGCCTGTTTTTATGCCAGTATCAGGCTGTTTTGATTCCAGTGGCCTTGTAATACAGCTTGATATCAGGTATTGTGATCCTTCCTACTTTGTTCTTCTTTTCTCAAAACTGCTGCAGCTATTCAGGGTCATTTATGGCTCTATATAAATTTTTGAAGTGTTTGTTCTACATCTGTGAAATATGCCATTGGTATTTTAATAGATATTGCATTGAATCTATAAATTGCTTTGGGTAGTATGGGCATTTTGATGATGTTAATTCTTCTGGTTCATGAACACAACATATGTTTTCATTTGTTTGTGTCTTCCTTAATTTCTTTCTTCAGTGTTGTGTAATTTTCTGAGTACAGGTCTTTTACCTCCTTGGTTAGGTTTATTCCTAGGTATTTTATTTTTTGTGTTGCTATATCAAATGGGATGTCTTTTTGATTTCTGTTTTTGACATTTCATTTCTTAAGGCAATATTTTTCTGATATATCTCCTCAGGCAAAGGAAGCAAAAGAAATAAATAAACAGATCAGACTACATCAATCTAAAAAGTTTTACACAGCAAAGGAAACCATCAACAAAATAAAAAGACAACCTGCTGAATTTAAGAACATATTCGCTAATGATACATTTTATAAGGGGTTAATATCCAAAATTTATAAAGAACATATAAAACTCAACACCAAGAAAAAATAAACAATCCTATTGAAATTGAACAAAGGACCTGAATAGACACTTCTCCAGGCAGGACATACAGATGACCAGTAGAAGACGCTTAAGGTCACCAATCATCAGAGAAATGCAAATTAAAAACACAAAGAGATATCATATCACCTTATACCTGTCGGAATGGCTACAATCAATAAATCAATGAACAAGTGTCGGTGAGGATATGGAGAAAGGTGAGAAGATGGATTGATGCAGCCACTGTGGAAAGCATTATGGAGTTATCTCCAAAAATTAAAAATAGAACTTCCTTATGAATGAGCAATATCACTTCTGGGAGTATATTTGAAGAAACCCAGAACACTAATTAGAATGCTTTTGAATTCAAAAGAATATATGCACCCTAATGTCTGCAGCATTATTTAAAGTCACCAAGATTTGGAAACTGCCCAAGTGCCCACCAGTAGATGAGTAGATAAAAAGGTCTGTGGTACATTTACATGATGAAATGCTATTGGCCATAAAAAATAAGGAAATTTTACCCTTTGTGACAGCATAGATAGACCTAGAAAGCACTATGCAAAGTGAAATAAGCCAGTCAGAGAAAGAAAAGTACCATATGACTTTACTCATACGTGGAATCTAATGAACAAAATAAACAAAATAGAAACAGACTCATAGACAGAGAACAGACGGACGGCTGTCAGGGGAGAGGGGGTTGGGGCTTTGTGAAAAAAGTGCTGTCACAAAGGTGAAGGGACACCGACAGCAGTATGGTGAGTTCCAGGGGAAATTCGGGTGGGGGCAGGGGGGCAAGGGGGAATGAGTGAAGATGGAAAGAGATTTAGCTTGGGGTGGTAAACACACAATACAATATGCAGATTATGTATTTCAGAATTGTATACCTAAAACCTATAATTTTGTTAACCAATATCACCCAATAATTTCAATAAAAAGCTAAAAAAATTTAAGGTTTAAAATATTAATAATAATATATAGATAATGTGTTTAGAAACAAGGAAATTTTAATACAGAGTAAAGTAACTTTTTAGAGAAACTCTCTTCTTCTTATACCTAAAAATAAAATGGGTCTGAAATGCCATGATGGAAGTCTGAGACCTCACAACCAAGCACCTTACAGCAGTTGTCTTCTCAACATCTTCAGGTTTTGTCATCTACTCAGGAAGAAGGCCAAGTACTAATTTTTAATACTAGGAAGACATACCAAGTAGCAAAATTTGACTTCCAGCCAAGATGGAGGCGTAGGTGGAAATACTGTGCCTCCTCGCACAACCAAAATTAAGGACAACAAAGGTTTAGAAACAAAAACACAACCAGAACAGACAGAAAACTGAACTGTATGGAAGCCCCATGACCATTCACCAAGACCGGTAAGAGGGGCGGAGTCAGTGGCCTGCAGAGAGGAGTTGAGGCAGGAAAAGGTGGTGGCTGCCAGACCCGGGAGCATAGGTGGCAAGGGGCTAGCAGACCCCGGGCAGAGGGAGAAAACAAGTGGAGTGTGCAAGGCGGTTGGCTGACTGCAGTCACACATTCTCATGCAGATAAACTAGGCAAAAACAGGCAGCAAGACAGACTGCTTAACCCAGGGCCCCAGTGACAGGAAATGCAGCCTAAAAGCACCAATTGAAAAGGTGCTGGGAGAGACTCCCAGCCTCACAGGAGAGTTCACTGGAGAGACCAACAGGGTCCTATAACATACATAAGCCCACTTACCCCAAAACCAGCACCAGAAGGACCCAATTTGCTTGTGGAAAGTGGTAGAAGGGACTGAAATCCCTTAGCAGAAGGTGAAGCAAGCGCCATTGTTTCCTCTCTGGCCCCGCCCCCCCATACAGCATCACAACCCAGCAGCTGGGTTGACTGGGTTGCCCCGCCCTGGTGAACACCTAAGACTCCACCCCCTCATATGTAACAGGCACTACCTGACCAAAAATGGCTCAATCAGAAGAACAAATCAAAGCCACAGAGCCAATACTTTTAAGCAACCAAGAGGTAGCTAACCTATCAGTTGCACAGTTCAAAATACTGGTGATCAGGATGCTCACAGAACTGGTTCATTTTGGCCACACATTAGATGAAAAAATGAAGGCTACACTAAGTGAAATGAAGGGAAATGCACAGGGAACCAATAGTGATGGGAAGGAAACTAGGACTCAAATCAATGGCGTGGACCAGAAGAAAGAAAGAAACAATCAAACAAAAAAGAATGAAGAAACAAGAATTCAAAAAAATGAGGAGAGGCTTAGGAAACTCTAGGACATCTTTGAATGTTCCAACATCTGAATTATAGGGGTACCAGAAGGGGAAGAGGAAGAGCGACAAGTGGAAAAGTTATTTGAACCAATAATAACGGAGAACTTCCCCAATCTGGCAAAGGAAATAGACTTCCAGGGAATCCAGGAAGCTCAGAGAGTCCCAAAGAAGTTGGACCCAAGAAGGAACACACCAAGGCACATCATCATTACATTAGCCAAGATTAAAATGAAGGAGAGAATCCTAGAAGCATCAAGGGATAAGGGGACAGTCACCTACAAAGGAGTACCCATCAGACTGTCAGCGGATTTCTCAAAAGAGACCTTACAGGCAAGAAGGGGCTGGAAAGAAGTATTCCAAGTCATGAAATCCAAAGACCTACAGCCAAGATTGCTTTATCCAGCAAAACTTTCATTAGAATGGAAGGGCAGATAAAGTGCTTCTCAGATAAGATCAAGTTCAAGGAGCGCAGCATCACCAAGCCCTTATTATCTGAAATGTTAAAGGGACTTATCTAGGAAAAAGAAGATAAAAAATATGAACAGTGAAAGGACAGCAAACTCACAGTTATTAACAACCACACCTAAAACAAAAGCAAACTAAGAGGACAGCTAGATCAGGAGCGGAGCCACAGAAATGGAGATCATATGGAGGGTTAGCAATAGGAGAGTGAGAAGAGGAGTGGAGGAGAAGGTAGGGAGAATAAGTAGCATAGACAGTGGGGAGAAAATAGACAGGGGGAGGGCAAGAGTAGTGTGGGAAATGTAGAAGCTAAGGAACTTATGACACATGGACATGAACTAAAGGGGGGGGAATGTGGGTGGGAAGGGGTGTGCAGGGTGGAGGGGAGTGAAGAGGGGAATGGGACAACTGTAATGGCATAATCAATAAAGTATATTTTTAAAAGTAGCTAAATTCTTTTTAATTTTTTAAAAGATTTTATTTATTTATCTTTAGAGGGGAAGGGAAGGAGAGACAGAGCGAAATGGTCACCTCTCATGCGTCCCCTGCTGGGAACTGGCCTGCCACCCAGGCATGTGCCCTGACTGGGAATCAAACTGTGATCCTTTGGTTCGCAGGCCTGCATTCAATCCACTAAGCTATACCAGTGAGAACTCTACACCCCTTTTTTAAAAAAAAAGATTTTATTTATTTATTAGAGAGAAGAGATGGGAGGGAGAACAAGAGGGAGAGGAACATGGACTGGTTGCCTCTTGTACATGCGGCTACTGGGGACTGAACCCATAACCCAATTCCCCAGGGCATATGCCCTGAATGGGAATTGAACCAGCAAACTTTCAGTTTGTAGGATGACACCCAACCAACTGAGCCACACCAGTCATCTGCATTCCTTTTCAGAGAAACTTGTTGATTTTCTGGACTGCTAAATTCCAGGATTCCTTTGAAGAGCCTCATTTTCAGTATGAATGTAAATTTACTAACTTTTTTCTGTAAATATCTTGTCATATTAGTCAATCTTAGAAAATACTGTTTAAGAGTTGCAACTTTAGGTAGCTCCTTTCATCCAATTTTAAACTGGTAAAACACTCTCAGTTGAAAAGACACAGTTGTGTCATTCTTAAGAACTATACACTTCAAAGTTCACTCTGCCAAATGCTCAACTAGTTTAAGAAAGGCGGCCAGCTCCAGCCATGTGATTCACTAGGCTATTTTTCCATGAATTCAGATGCCAACAGTACCATGGCCGGCCCGAGGCACCCTGTTAGTTGCATTCTCTTTGGAATATTTTAGATGTCAAGTGTTATTTACAAAACAGGATGTGACACAAAGCACCCATCCTCCTTGGACATGCTTAGACTATTTGGTCTGTAAAGTGATATGTATTTGCCTTGAGTCTCAAGGTTTTCTGTTTAGTTCCACCAAGTCCATCAGAAAAGCAACTGAGATACCACCGGTAGTTTCGGATGTGAAGCTGAGCCTATTTGGTTGGTTAATGGTTATTTTTAAAAGGCGGCTACACCATCTCTGATATTAGAAACTAATGTGCTAGTCACCATATTATCTTCACAATATATTACATTTTCACATTTTCTACACACTGTGAATGTTTTGCCCCTGTTGAAAATTATATATAAAAAAGAAGACAAAGAAAATATTTTAAAATTATCAGTTTTACCTTGGTAGTAAATGATGTATAAAAAAAGAAGATGAAAGAAAATACTTAAAAATCATCTCATTATATCTGGGTATTAGAGTTTTACATTTTACAATTTAGGCAACTTTACCCCATCAATAACTTTAGTACTTCTTCTGAGATAAGACTTCTGCCACCAGGTTGGAGTCCTGTTGAATGAGTCTCCTAGAGGAAGTTTGCTCAAATGTACAAAACGGAAAATGGTTTTACCTTTTCTCCATTTGCCTTTCCTATTGCTTGTTACTACCACCTTATTAATGCCTAGCAGAGCTATGGCTGAAACGAGGGAAATAGGTTTTTACAGAGTTGAAATTTATTTGAGATGACATCAAGACATCGTTATCTCAAGATTTGGCCGGACATGACCATTATTTTTGGAAATAAGACTTGCAGGTGCAGAAGATGTGACCTGGGTGCACGGTATCCAACCAGGGGCACGTCTGCTCCCTGGCCTCTCCCCCTGTGTCTCTAGAGCTGACCAATCAATACAACTGTTTCCCGGGTAGTTACTGTGCTTGTTTACCAAAAGGAGGGATGTTTACCAAGGGAGGGTCATAGAAGCACCCTCCCTGCAGAGACTGAGCTGGCTTGTTTTAAAGTTCATCTCCCAGGTTCCCATAAAAACCTGATATTTCATGATGGTTTGTTTCATTTTACAGGTTCTGCATCAGTGATCACAGTTTTCAGTGTCACCTGCACGGTGAATGGCAACAGGCTAGACAGAGCACTGTTGCCTTTGGAACATTTGGATTTATGACTAGGCACAGTGAGTGGGTGGCCTCCCACCTTCCAATCCAGGCTCGGAAAGCTCTGGGCAAACCCACCCAGGAGATGAGCATAAATGTTTGTATTTTACGGTTTCAAAACAGACAACCTGCTTAATTGACAGCCAAAGTTGATTATGGGTGAGGAAACCTTTGATTTAGAAAAGTGTAGCCTCTTCAAAAGCACCAGAAAGCAAACCATTTCCTGTTTTCATGTCAGCATTTTGCTATGTAGTCAAGCAAATTACTCGTGTGATATGCAGCCAACTCTTCTTTCCAGTACTCCTTCTGCTAAGATTTTGCACAAACTTCCATTAGTGAGAGGACTCCAGTGAAAATGATAGCTTGTGTAGGTGTTGGAAAGGGGTTTAGGTAAATGCTTATCTTACATATCAAAGAAAATTAATGATTGTCTTTAGTTAATCTATAGATTTCAAAGTGGGAGTGGGGGCTGAGTCACAGAGAAAGTGAGGTGTCTCAGCAAATGTGACTAGGAAGAATGCAATAGAGATTGCCTTCAAACTGGTCTTTGGGGCAGTCCAAAAGAACACCGGTATACTTATAGTTCTGTAGTCGAGCTGCAGGAGCCCGAGGGCACACAAACTGTCTGGGGATGTCAGGGTGGGGTTCATAAACTCCTTGCATTAGAATCGTGTGCAGACAATGAAATACGCAGATTCCTGGACCCCAGCACCAAACAATGGCATCAAAACTCCTTGGGATGGGGTCTAAAAGTCTGTAGTTTTCAATGCTCCCCAGGTGAGTCTCATGTATGCCAAGACTTAGAAACCATAGATTTCAGCTGTTTTTCTTATCCCTGTCATTCTTTGTAGGCAAGGTAATCATCTGGCCTTCTCTCCATGTGGCTATTGTAACTGTGACTTATTTTACATGAATTTATGTAACATTATAAGACTAATGAAAAAATATGACCTACATGGTTCAGTCACAGATTACTGGCATAGTCATACAGTCCGGCAATCAAAAAATAATTTCAAAGTAACAGCAAGTCTTTACTGTCATTTCTGGAACAAACATGAGTTGCACAACATTTATGGATTTCTTCCCAACCCCCCTTTCCTGTCTCATCTTCTCTTTCACATACACCCTGCTCCTCAGTCTTCACCAACCGCCATTGCCCGGTTCCTTCCTTGCCAGCCTAGATGAGAACATTTCACCCTCTCACTCCACCAGTTTTTCTTAAAATTCTGCATCACAGAATCCTGCAAAGTCAGTTTGGCAATGGCTGGATCCTCTTTAGAGGTTGAGGGAAGGTTGCCCGCTGGGCCCACACAAAGCCATTCCAGCGAGCCCCAGGAAAGAAGAGTTTGGGAGAATGCACACAAAATAACTGTAATTCCAACATGTTTGTAGATTTATACATTATGTTCTGAGGATGGAGCGGTTTATAGGAAGAGTTCAAATGAGGGTCAAAATAGAGAATCATTATAGTTTCTCAGGCTCCTTAGGGAGTTTGGCTCCATTAATATGTTATAAGTCATTATATAGATTAGTATGTTATAAGTCATTATATACATTTAAGAGTTTAAAACAGGGAAAGAGAAAAAATACATCTAGAGATTTCAAATTTAAGCTTCTGATGGCGGCTCTCCAAAACCTGTGGAAACGATAAGGAGTGCTTTTTACATCTATAAGGTATAAAAATAAAAATACAAGTTTTTTGCTTTCCACCATTAAGGAGATAAAATTTTAGAAGTCTAATATGACGGAACCAAGGACAACAGGGTCCTGTAGCACTTCCGTCCAGCAGAAAGTCCATAGGGGACATTTGTGGCCTCCAGGCAATGTTCACCACCTGCCACAAATCAGGTATTTTCAGGACATTTTAAATGTGACATGCAGGTAGAAAGTTGAGTCATAAAGCTTACATGCTCATGCAAGTAACTGTTTTATTATTTATTACTAAATGTAAGAGCTACTGTTTATATTTTTAAAAGGGAATAAAGCCCATGTGCCAGGCACTACGCTCGTCACTTTTCACGCATTATCTTCAGTTCTAACAGCAGCCTTACAGGTGGCCTGATTGTTCTTATTTTATAGAAGAGAAAACCGATTGCCATAGAAGTTAAATAAACTAGTTAAAGTAGCAATGAGGACGTGGGACAATCCAGGATTTAAACCCAGTCAGCCTTATCCTAAGGCTTTTGTTGTTTGTGCCACCCAAAAATTAATTTCAAAGGAACAGCAAGTCTTTTCTGTCATTTCTGGAACAAACATGAGGTTTGTTCTCAATCTCATTGTAATTGAATTGTGTTTCCGGAAGAGGTGCCATAGGTTTGAGCAGATGGGACATGTCCAATGCAGCCTGTTGCTCTGGATTCCTATGTGTGAACCCTTTGGTAACACAGCTGCATAAAGTAAAGTTACTTTGAGGGTCTAAGTGTGAGAGCTTGTGCTGCCTCCATACCTGGTGGGGCCCGAGCAGAGCTGGCCTGTCTGCTCTAAGCAGCTTAGCCTCAGGGATACTTGTGAGCCCATAGGGCTCTCTGGGCCAGGCCCTGCCTCACCCTGCCCCCAGAACCAACTGGCTCTGCAGGACACTAATTGTTCATTTTCCCCTTGCCCTCTGCTGCTCCCTGGTGTCTCTGGTGAACATGTCCTCTGTCCGTTTTGAAATCCTTAGTGCCTCTCTCCCACCCCACAGAGAACAATCTCTCCCTGCCTACAGTTTCCCCAGGAAATTTACCCACCTGCCCCTCTGAGACCCAAACAATTCATAATAGTCCTGCCTTTGTTGATCCTGTTTTCTGTCTTCACCCATGCTGTTGGCTAGAAATCGGCAGCCTTTCTTCTCTTCAGCTGGTTCTTGCTTCAGCTCCGTGTTTTCCCATCTTCGGGGCCGCGTGCCTATATTCCAGTCCTGAGAAAGACCTCGATTTTCCTGACCCTGTAAAATCCCTGGGTGAAATCTCATTACAGGTATCATCCAATATATCCAGTATGCTCTGCCCTCATTCTCACTGAGCTTGCCTGAGTGGCCCCAAGAAACAGAGATCTGCTTTGGGGTTTTGTCCAATGATGGAACCATGAATTTATAAACTCGCTAATGGAATTGCAGTAACTTGGCTTCTCATTTCATTGATTCAAGCCATAGAATTAAAGGTTTGGAAACAGCCTTTCATTTTGCAGATGAGAAATAGACTGGACTATTAACAGTAACAATGATAACATTAATAGTGACAATGACGACTGTCAGTGTTAAGGTAATACTTGCTGAATGTATAGTGCCAGGCCCTGCGCTTCACACATGTGAGCTCATTTAGACCTAACAAGACCCTGCATGGGACTGACCAAGAACCATACCATCCGTGGCCTAGTAACACTAAGTCCATGGAAATAGCGAGAGTTGTTATAACAACTAGGGACAAAACCTGATTTGTTCTAGTGTTCCCTCCTATTCAGGAAACAATTCAAATCTAATGAAAATCCACGGAACTAGTCCCAATTGACACCATGTTTTCCCCACAGCGTTAACTTTCTGCTACTTTTCACAGAAACACCATCTGTGAAAAATTATGAGTTGTCCAGCACCTAACCTGAAGACAGTTAGATATTTAATTTTTTTCACATGTAACACTTTTCATTGACATTTTACCAGTTGTGGTGGGCCGGTAGCAACATAAGGAATGAAATGTCTGTTTGAAATGGTTACTTAGATGGTCCAAAGTAAGGAAACCCAGAGAGCTGGTATGAGCACAGGGTAGGGCTGATCAACAAATGTCAGTGATATTTAATTTGCACTTTAGGAACTGCAATAAAAATAGTAATATAAGGGCCACCTCCATCATGGCAAACATGTGAATACTTTTTAAGCATTTTTGTAAAATTTAAAAATCTGTAAGGGAAATGTTATGTTCAGCATATATGACCTAATCCATTTTCACCTACAGGCACTTACACCATCAACAAACACAGACTCTCTCAGCCATGGAATCGCTGGATCCCAAGGACAGACCCTCCTCTGTAAGATGAGAAATTTATGCTGGCTTGGTAAATTGGTTCTCTAATGTGATCTTTATGCAGATCAGACAACAGCTGTTCTTGACTTAACCATGACTGTACAAAATCAAGGCTTCTGGGACACAAGGCTTCTCATAATATTTACCAAACAAGCCCTTGATTATTAATATGTTTCCTGTACATATCAGGAAGCCCTGACCATCTGGCCCCAGAATGTAGCCAGCTCAGCAGCTATCCAACCCATTGTGAATCAGAAGTCAGACTCCTGTGCTTTTGCGGGAGCAAGACCTTGTCCGAGCTTGATCATTTCTGAATGGGCTAATAGTGGAGCACCCACCCAGGACTATAACCAGGACAGCCTTTTGCAAGGAACTTCCTCAGGTAGGCAATGCAGGTTTCCTCTTATAAATACCAGTCCCCCTAAGCTAACATTACAACAGATAAAATAAAATCTAGCCTCACCCTAATTCAAGCAACCTATCTCCTAAGGGTGTTGCATTTTCCATGAAAGAGCCTGGGTCCTTGTTCTTTATGTTCTTGTCCTTTAATGAGCAGAAGAGGTGAATAGAGGATGTAGAAAATGGCAGAATAGATAGTGAAATACATATGCAAGTAATATACCATACATTACTTGCTTCAAGCCTATGTTCCTTTACTATGACTATAAATAAAAAGAGTGGGAGGAACTGCATCTGGATTTGTACAGTTTTGGACCCAGAATCCCCTTTTTATATGTATCCATAGTACATAGCTCTTTGGTGGCAGAAATGGGCCTAGAACCCAGTTTTCAGCCACCTTGACTACAGTCTTTCTCGTGTGGCAGTGGTGTCCACATCTGGCTGCGCATTCCAACCACCTGGCAGCTTAAAACAAACAAAACAAAACATTGCTTTGTTTCAAGTGGACTGAGGTGGAGACCCAGCCATTGGTATCTTTAATAATACCTCCAGGTGCTTCTAATATGTAGCCAGACTTGAGAAGCACAGTTCCAACAGATTTTGTTAAAATACATTAATTAACAACAGCTAAAGTTTAAATGAATGTCAGCAGACACAGCTGAAGTCTTAACAAGTAAGATTCTGGGAAAGGCTCAGCCAAATGTTAACAATCGATGATATAATATGAAAATGTTTGGTAAATTATAAAGCGCTTAAACAAATATGAGATGTTTTATTATCACCGAGAAATGCTTCCTGAGAGCATCTATGCCGGCAGTTGTGACATCAGTAGCCTTGGTCTTTACCCTTAAGAGATGGCAGACTAATGGTTTACAATCCAAGAGATGATCACTGGTTTCCAGTAAATGCGTGGGAAGAACAGCAGCAGTAATTGTGGTCACCGTGTAGGTCAGACTGCAAGGCAGCCAGGGGGTTAAGGAACAACAGCCATTATGATGCAAGTTAAAAGCCAGATGGCCTGCTCCAAGGTTTTTTTCCCAAGAAACTTCTTTTAATTAAATCTTAAGAAATATCAAAGGGTGAAAAACAGAATCAATGTTACAGCTCTCAAAGGATGACAAGTTTGTTCTTTTTTTAAAAGATTTTATTTATTTATCTTTAGACAGAGGGTAAGGGAATGAGAAAAAGAGAAAGAAACAATGTGTGGTTGCCTCTTGCACACCAGCTACTAGGGACCTGGACCACAACATAGGCCATGTGCCCTGACTGGGAATCAAACTGGAGACGCTTTGGTGGCATTCAGTCCCCTGAGCCACACCAGCCAGGGCAAGTTTGTTCATCTTAAGGCAACAGAAGTCAAAAAGAAAACATACAAAATTCAAGCTCATCAATTCCTTTGTAATAAAAAACCAAAATAAAAAAAAAGAACTGGAAAAGGTATTCGTGGCAAATACTGCAAAGGGTCAATACATACATAACAAAAACTTCACATGAGTTAAGAAAATTTTCCGGTCCATAAACCAGTAAAAGGCAAAAAGAAATGATTTCCATTTCAAATCCCATAAATCGGTGCCTGGTCCAATTTTTAAGGGTTCTCGCACAAAGAGAGGCCAAGGAATCAGATTACCAAAGATCACTGGTGAATTTCAAGTAGAGCTGGCTCTCCCATGCAGGCACCCTGGTTACATCAAGAAGACGATCAAACCTCTAAAGTGATTTCCATTTAATTAATTTCATTCTGAGACGAGCAACCATTTCAAGGGACCAATATTGTCTCAAACAGCACAAATGAATGTCTAAGGCAGGCAGATCAAAGATGAAATGGCATGAAGGCAACTCCTGCCCTGTAGGCACACTTTTTCATTCGGAAATATAATTTGAACTTGATAAAAAGTAGAGTTAGTCTTCACTGTTTTGAAGTTTGTAGGGGCTGAGGTCAGAGTGATCTGCATTTTACAGATAAACATACTGTCCTTTTTGTGGGCTGTATTGCACATAGTTTCAAAGTTTACTCCTCCATTATTTTGTTACATGAGCTCAATGGAATGTAGGCAGGCTAGGACTCGCCTGGATTGTAGAATTGAAGACTTTAACACAAATATATTATGAGCCTTGTCCAAGATTATACACAGCAACAGGTCAGAGCTGAGACAGGAGCCCGGCCACCCTACTCTTCCTGAGGTACCGCCTCCACCATGTCCATGAGNCAAAGAGAGGCCAAGGAATCAGATTACCAAAGATCACCTGTGAATTTCAAGTAGAGCTGGCTCTCCCATGCAGGCACCCTGGTTACATCAAGAAGACGACCAAACCTCTAAAGTGATTTCCATTTAATTAATTTCATTCTGAGATGAGCAACCATTTCAAGGGACCAATATTGTCTCAAACAGCACAAATGAATGTCTAAGGCAGGCAGATCAATTAAAGATGAAATGGCATGAAGGCAACTCCTGCCCCGTAGGCACACTTTTTCATTTGGAAATATAATTTGAACTTGATAAAAAGTAGAGTTAGTCTTCACTGTTTTGAAGTTTGTAGGGGCTGAGGTCAGAGTGATCTGCATTTTACAGATAAACATACTGTCCTTTTTGTGGGCTGTATTGCACATATTTTCAAAGTTTACTCCTCCATTATTTTGTTACATGAGCTCAATGGAATGTAGGCAGGCTAGGACTCGCCTGGATTGTAGAATTGAAGACTTTAACACAAATATATTATGAGCCTTGTCCAAGATTATACACAGCAACAGGTCAGAGCTGAGACAGGAGCCCGGCCACCCTACTCTTCCTGAGGTACCGCCTCCACCATGTCCATGAGGACAGGAGATTCACCAAAGGGCTTATCTAAAAATAGCAAGGGCTTGTGATTCATTAAAGCTCAGATTTGATTTGTGAATCACATATGCTATAGGTAAACTATCACATATGCTATAGTAATCATGTGTGAAATCCCACAGTTTACCACTTATCTTTACTTTTTTTTTTGTATCAGTAACTCACTCACCATTCCCTCACTCTTGATTCCCAGGAGTTGTTTGAGGCTGCTAAATTAAATAATCTGGAAATTTCTTTGGCTGTTCTTGTTTCCTCCTATTGCTTAGATGTATTGGGTTAGTAAAAAAAAAAAAGTCTATGGTTTCTTCCATAAAACAGAAGACACATTTTTCACTTTCACTAACAATGTTATTGACTTGGAAATTTTGGGTATGTTGGCTATCCCCCGAGTGGTAGAACATTGATTGTTCTCAATTATTGTCTTGATTTGATAGCTATCAACTTCAACTGGTCTACCTGACCAAGGAGCATCATCCAGTAAGAAATCTCCAGCAGAAAACTTCACAAACCACTTTTGACGCGTTGGATCATCCACAGCACCTTCTCCATACACTGCAAAAATGTGGGGGTTTTTTTTTTGCATTTCAGTTGCATTTTTACCTTTCTTGGAACAATAAAGCATAATAAGCTGAAAATGTTGCACATTTTCTTTCATCTTCAGTATTAAAATGGCTACACAAAAATTCACCAATTTTGATGTTTTTAAAAAATTTCTAACTTCATTTTTGTTTATTTTTAGTGTATTTTCCCGTTACTATTAGTTCCTTTATCCCTCCATCCCCACTGTAGTCACACTGTTGTCCATGTCCAAGAGTCCTTTGCCCTTTTTGCTCAACCCCTACCACCTAAATTCCCCTCCCCATAAGTATCAGCCTGCTCTCTTCCTATGAGTCTGTCCCCATTTTCCTTGTTAGTTCAGCTTGTTCATTAGATTACACATATGAGTGAATGTTGGGAACCGCCCTGCCTGGTTTCAGGAGCTGTAAACCCCCCATGGATAAGGCTGAGTGAGCGACCTTCGGACTGTGAGCCACTAAGGGGACAAAGCTTGTCTCTGGCAGCAGCGCTGCTTCTGCTCCATCCATCTCTGGCCCCCAATGCTTGGTCCATTAATCAATGAGGGGTAAGACCCTTCAGATGAGGGGCAACCTAAGCCAGACACGATCACTTGGGAGGCCCTCAAGGAAGGACTCAGGGGGCTGCAGCAAAGAAGGGGGTGATGGACCCTTGCTCCCTGGCTATTCTGACATAGTCTGAGTCCCCATTTCCATCTGGGAGAAGGGCTTTCTGGCTCTAATCCACTTAAGCCTAAAAACCTATGATGGGGATGGTGGTGCAGACCTTTGCTGGCTAGGACGGGTTCCAGGGTGATCAGGCATAAGAAAGAATTTGTAAAGTCCTATGAAGCCTGCTTTGCTAAGAGTGATTTCATTCATATGATAAAGGTCTGAGCAGGAAATGAGTATGTCTCCCAAAGTTTTTGCAACTCCCTTACCTGACAGACACTGACACAGATTAAGCCCTCAGATTTCTTTGAAATGTCATCTATTGTTTGATCCTTGCTGCCTGACATTGATTGATGAGCTTTACCTGTATTCCTGTGTGTTACGAACCAAATAAAAGCCGTTGAGGAAGGGGCTCTTGGTCTTTCTCCTTTGAAAGATTGACCACCTCTCCTCCCCAAGCAGATCATGTCTTGGTAGTTTTATTTTCATCCATGGTGGATGGGAGGACTTGCGTGCAAAGTTTCCCTCACAAGTGAAAGCATATGGTATTTTTCTTTCTTTGACTGGCTTATTTCACTTGGCAAAATATTCTTCAGGTCTATTCATACTGTTGTAAAGGGCAAAATTTTCTTCTTTTTTTACAGCTGAATAGTATTCTATTATGTAAATGTCCCATAGTTAATTTATCCAATTCCCTACTGATGAACAGTTGGGCTGCTTCCATATCTTGATTGTAAGTGACACTACCATGAACATAGGAGTGCTAATTTTCTTTCAAATTAGCATTTTGGGTTCCTTTGGATATACCCATATCTATCAGAAAAAATTCCAGCCATTGTTAATATAATGAGAATTGTTTGTGTGACATCGATGGAACCTGGCAGCCAAGGGTAGTGGACTAGAATGCTCATGAGTAAACAATGATGACTCCACTTTACTAATCAGTGGGGGTGGTAGATGCCATTGAGTGAGCTTGTATAGTATGCAGCCATCCATTCAAAATGACTGACCAAGTAGAGCAATGAATTTGCATCAAATTTTGCATTAAGCTTGAATATTCTTTCATGGAAAGTATTCATATGATTCAGAAGGCCACAGCTATGGGCACTGGTGATAGGCAGCTTCATCACAACAACATTGCCCACTCATACATCACATCTTATAGATTTTTTTGACAAAATATCAAATCACCCAGGTAACTCAGCCTCTTGACAGCCCAAATTTGGAGCTGTGTGGCTTCTGGCTGTTCCCAAAATTAAAATCACTTTTGAGAGGGAAGAGATTTCAGACCATCAATGAGATTCAGGAAAATACAATGGGGCAGCTGATAGCGATTGAGAGAACTATGTGAGGTCCCAAGGTGCCTACTTTGAAGGGGACTGAGGCATCATTGTCCTATATACAATGTTTTTTGTATCTTCTTTAATAAATGTCTCTATTTTACATATTGCATGGCTGAATACTTTCTGGACACACCTCATACTCTCAGAAGTGGGATCATTGGGTCAAAAGGCAGTTCCATTTTTAATTTTTTGAGGTACCTCCATACTGCTTTCCACATGGGCTGCACCAAACTGCATTCCCACCAACAGTTCAAAGAGTTCCCCTTTCTCCACATCCTTGCCAGCACTGGTTGTTTGTTAATTTGAGGTAGATGAGAAGTGATGCTGTCTCAACAAATTCAGTGTGGACAGATGCTCCTCTGATATCTATTAATACCTTGGCATTATGACCCAGTGACTCCACTTCTGTTATTATATCCAAAGAAACCCAAAACACTAATCCCAGTGAATGTATGCACCCCTACGCTCATCGCAGAGTTACTTACAATAGCCAAGATTTGGAAGCAGCCCATGTGCCAATCAGTAGATGGTTGGATAGAAAAGCTGTGGTACATTTACACAACAGAATATACTAGACAATAAAAAAAGAGGGAAGTCTTACCTTTTGTGACAGCTTTCATGGACCTAGAGAGTATTATGCTAAGTGAAAAAAGCCACTCATAGAAAAACAAATACCATGTGATTTCACTTACATGTGGAATGTGATGAACAAAATTGACAAATAAACAAAATAGAAACACTCTCATAGATACAGAGAACAGACTTACAGCTGTCAGAGGGGCTCAGGTTGGAAGGCTGGGTGAAAAAGGTTAAGGGATTAAGCCAAAAACTCCTCATAGATACAGAAGACCATGGTGATGACCGGAAGGAAAGGGATAAAGAGGGGACACCTGGTGACAGAAAGAGACTTGACTTTGAGTGGTGAACACACAATATAGTGCACAGATAATGTATTATAGAATTGCACACTTGAAACCTATATAACTATTAACCAACGACACCCTAACAAATTCAATAAAAATTTTTAAATAATAAATTAAAAAATCTCCCCTGAGATAATCACCCCAATTGGGCACTAGTAAGAATTTGAAAGACATAGTGGCCATCATCAGTATAAATATGAGATAACAATGGAGGGAAGGAGAGGAATGGAAAGGAAAAAGTGTGTGTGTGTGTATGAATACTATGTATATGAACCATATATATGAATACTAAAGTTGTTAGTTCTCCTATTATTTTAATTACTCAGTAAATATCTGTTCAACTCCTACCCTATGCCATCATGCTACAAGCCTGGTCTGGGGAAGTGAGGGATCTGAAGGGGGATGATGAATTTTTTATTTTTTATTCTTCATTATTTCTTCACTGCTGTACCACAAGGGTAAATTTATGTACCACTTGCTCTTAAATAAAAGAAAGGACAGATGAAGAAGAGCATAACTGAAGATCTAGTGTGAAGAGAGCAGTGTGGCTGGAGTGCAAAGAGTACAGGATGAAGAGCCATCTGGGTCCTGCATTTCAGCAGAGCAGAAGGAAGTTCAACTCCATGCACTCTGTATGTATAGAGCTCAGAGTGCAGATTCATGCCTAGCACAGAAAGTAGCTTCCAAGGAACTGGGCATCTTGCATCAATCTCCAGGTGGAGTATGTGGATGCTTAGGTAAGAATCGTGCAGCACCTCTCCAATTTCACTGCATTTTAGGAACCAATAACCAGAAGCAACATGGAAATCAGCGAATGTTACCTGGGCTTCCCCCGCCAACCCCACAGACCTAGTTGTTAAAAATTTCCCAGCACACCACTGTTCTTCCTCTATACTCTCACAATTTTCAGTTAATTTAAGAGTCAATTGTCTCACTTTAAGGACTCTGGTAAATTTTGTTCTCTGCTTTGCACATTGGTATACCAAAATCATTTGACTTCCTTATCTTACATGCCTTGTTGTGATCAGCTGGCATCTTCTGAACATAATGGACAACCCAGAAAAAATGAGACAACCAATAACTATGTGCTTTTGAAGCATTCTTGCCAAACAAATGAATTTGAATATATTTACGCTTCTATAGCTGAATACCAGTTTACAGGTAATATGAAGAATAGAAAGCCAGTTAATGACACAACAATGTAGGATGTTGTGCAGAACCAATGACTCACTTTCCTTAGCAAATCAATGGCATAAATGGAGGTGGGAAGCTTAGGGATCTATTATACAGTAGAAGAAAACAGACTTAAGAGCCATAACCATCAATTTCCATGTATCGAGGATATGAACTTTGTTGGGATCCACTTACAAACCAAAACAATGAAAAAGTGTGCTTGAAATCAGAAAAATTTCTCCATAGACTGATCATTACATGACATTGGAAATTATTGTCACCTTCTGAAGGGGAATATAGTCAATACTATTGTAATAAGTTTGCATGGTGACAGATGATTGCTAGTGTTAATATGGCAATCACACTATAAGCTATATAATTATCAAATCACTATATTTGTACACCTGAAGCTAATATAATGTTGCATACCAATTATACTTAAATAAAAAATTATATTTCCAAAATAGAAAAAAGGAATTTCAGTCACCTTTGTTAGATATGATGATGGCATAGTAGTTATGTTTTAAAAAGAGTCCTTATCATTCTAGATGAATAATAAAGTACTTGCAGGTGAAATCATGTTTGTGTGGATTTTTCCTTATAAAAATTTTCAGAAAAAATGTAAGAAGACACATGGAACAAAAGTGACAAAATTTGGATAAGTTTTGAAGATGGATGATGAATTGATGGGAGTTATTCTAATTTTGTACATGTATAAAATTTTCATAATAAAAATTTTTTAGTTGCTTCATTTAAATTTTAATAGTTTTTCTTGCATTTAGCCTTAATTCTTCTCAAATGCACCATTAGAGTGGTTAATATCAATTAATAAATTAGTATTGTTTCGAAATCCTCAGAGTAGGCGATTCATCAATATCATTTTTTTCTGGCCTCCTTTCCTGAGTCCCCTTCCTTCTTTTCCATCTGGATTAGCAGCATGTTGGACTTTCTGCATAGTATTCAGTCTGGACCGTCTCTCCCCATGATCCTGGACTGTCCATATCTATTTTCCTACGTTGGATTCACTGTCTCCCTCTTTGTCAATAGACTTCCTCATTTTACTAGAGAACATGCTTTAGTAGCTTCCTAAGAAAAGGTAAGTGTAAAGGAAATTTTTCAGTCTTTGAATGTCTTTATTCTCTCTCACATTTGGCTTGATACTTTTCCTTTCGGAATTTTGGGAGCATTTCTCCATGCACCTGTACTTTTAGCCTCCTGTACGGGCGTTACGGAGTTCAAGGTTGTCTTGATTTTCACTTTCTCCATTTTTAAAAGCTACTAGAATCTTCTCTTTATTCCTGTTGTTAAAAAAAGTCTCAGCATATGTGGTAAGGTTCATCCTTTTGTATTTACTGTGGTGGCCCTTGTGTCTCACAAGTCTGGGCAATTCTTCTGGTTTGATTTGTTATAATCTTACATTTTCTCCACGATCTTTTTCTGTGATTCTTATTCATAGGATATTAGACTTACTAATCCCAATTTAAGAAATTTATTTGGAGAAATTCTACATGGAAGGAAACAGGAAGAAAATCAGGGAACATTAGGGCAGATGTCAGACGAGTGCTACCCTGACCCCAGTGTAGAAGAGTGAGGAACGGTTGGGCAGAAGTGTCCTAGACTCTCCTTAAACCTACTGTTGTGGACAAAGCCTGCAGGGAATCCTTGAGTTAGAGTCAGCTGACAAAGGAGTCCCCTGTCTTTCAGGAATGAATTGGCCTTATTATTTCTGCTGCACTCATTCATTGGCGGTAATCTAAACCCAGGCATGGATGCCACACAAGCACAGTGATGCACCTGGGGCCATGGTCAATTAACGGCCTTCCCTGCTAGTCAGAGGGGCCAACATCATGGCCACTACCATAATTACATTTTATAGTCATGTGATGTTAAATTCATTTGCCTGTGCACTGTGCCTGGAACAGTGTCATGGACATTATAAGCACTCTGAAATCATTAATTATATTTACTGAGTGCCAAGGAGAAGTCTGCAAGAGTGGGGGGTTAGGCAAGGGAATTGTCATAAATTTTATACTCTAAACTTCAGAACCTATTTACCTTTACTTCGTGCACTATTCAAATAATTTCCATCAACATGAGTACAAGCCGAACCCAGGTTACAAATGGCAGAGTAAAAAGAGCTTCAAAGCTTATTAGTACTGCGATAATCAGAAAGTTGGGAAGTGTGCATTTGACAGCAGGAAAAAAGACCAAAAAAAACCATAAAAATAAAAGACAACAAAGGCACATATTTTTAGAATTTTGAACATAAGGAAAGTTAGCCCCAGCAACTTCAGTAGGTGTGGGTGCTTCATGGTTCCGTAACTGCAAGAGCCAAAGTTCATGATAATGAACGCTATCAAGAAAACATTTTACCAGAACTTTGAGGAGGCAGGAAAGTGTGAAACGCATTTTAGAGTGATTTCTGTCCTCAATAGTTACAACTGCAGAGGAACTCCGCAGAAAGAGTAAATCCTCCAGGATTCTGGACAGCTGACAGTTTTATTGATCTAATTAAGTATACGGCTTTTTCGTTTTCCTGTGCATATAATTGCGTATTATTTTAACAATCACTTGCTAGTGAACCATCATTAGCCTTCTCATTTTATGACCTGATGTTTATGTTGCAATCCCATACCTTTCACGGCATTTGTTTGTCATCACTGCCTAGGTGCACTTGCTTCCTAAGCAAACATCCAATCTCTCTAATAAATCATGAACTCCAGCAGAGCCGCCAAGTCACTTAAATTAAGCTCCTGAGTAGGGCTTGGCCATTGCATTAACTGTCACTGAGAGCATTCTCACTCCGATGGCACGGGCCCCAGGCTGCCTGTTTGGACGTAGCCTGGCCCTGCTTCCCAGACAGCCGGCCTCATTTTGACAGCACGTCCTTGTTTCTTCCCAGCACTGCTTTCCATGTGTCCCCGCTTGTGCACATGAACCACTGAGTTGTTGGTGCTTTGACAAACCTTGGGCTAACCACAAAATCGCTGTTTTGGAATATAACATGGACTCCTTTGGAGCATAATGAAAGGACTTGATGGCATCTCATCTTCTAACCTCTCAAGATACTGCCAGAGCCTGAGAAGCTGTTGTCTAGGACAACAGACGTCTGCTGTGAAACTGGGCTGCTTACACAGTGGGGCAGCAGCAGCCACACAAAGAGTGAAACAGAGACTGACAGTGAGAGAGAGGGAGAGAGACAGAGAAAGAAAGAGAATGCCACGAGAGAGACTCCCATAGGTAAAGACAAAGAGAGCAACACACAGCAGGCACGTATCGTATCCTGTCTTAGTCAGTTCCAACTGCTGTAACAAAAATACCGTAGACTGGGTAGTTTAAACACTGAGTTTTTTAGGCGGGGAAGACACAGGTAGATTCCCCGTCTGGTGAGGGCCCACTGCTTGCTTCCGTGATAACTGGCATCCCACTGTGTCTTCACATGGGGAAGGAGTAAGAAAACTCTTGGAGTTCTCCCTATAAGAGCACCAATCCCATTCATGAGGGCTCTGCCTTCGTGACCTAATCAACTCCTAAAGACCCCATACCATCTCCAAATACAACCACACTGGGGTTTAGATTTGAATATTAGAATTTGGTGTGACACTTTCAGTGTGTAGCATGTCCAGAACATGACTCAGAATTAAGAACAGAAGCAGAATCTCTCATTTTCTCATTGATATCTAAGTTCCATAGGGCCTGAGCTCTGTTTGCTTGCAAATACACTAAGTAAAATTTATGACAAAAACACAGAAATGCTACACAGGCAGTGCTTAATTCAAGTTAGATAATGAAGAGCAAAAAACAATAATGTCCTGAAAGAAATTTGTTCCTCACATTGCCACAAGGATTAAAATAGCCATTAATTTTGCACAGGTTTAATTTTCCCCAGTTCTTAGCTACTAACTCCTTTTAAATCATCTGCTTTCTGGCTTTGGAGAAGAGCTCAAAGGACTGTGCAAAATTCCATACATCCTAACAGACAACAGTTATTTTAATTATATTAAATTCATTGTCCCTTCTTTCTCCCCTATTATCATGCATGGCTTTCCAATGCTACCTGTTTCTCTATGCGTGCTATCCCCCCCTTCCCTTCTATCCTGGATGGCATCAGCACATTTTGAAATGCACAGATCTACAGGTAAATAACTGAAATGTACAAGGAAAAGCAGGCTGGAAGCACTGTAGCCTGGAATTTCAGGTTATTTTTTGTCTTATTCTTTCTATTTCATATTTTCTTTTCTCATCTGTATATTTTTTCAAGACATAAAATTAACTGTGCTACAACTCCTCAGGAATGAGTAAATTTAGGGCAATAGTTCAATGACACACTGTTTAGACATTAAAATTTATCTGAAGTTTCGTTTTTCCCTCAAACTAAATTCGTCAGATCTGAAAAAAGAAGTACTATGAAGCATTCTAACTTTTGATTTGAGCACAAACAACATGTTGGCTAACTTCTACTGATTTTATCTGCCAATCTATGCATCACACTTCAAAAAGCACATTTCTATAATCTGCTTTTCCTCAAAATGTCACCATTGCATTAAATACTTTGAAAACAGTCTTTGTAAATCAATCTGCACTTACTAGATTTGTTTAAATGATAGCATTAGAATTCCATGCCGAGATTTAATTTGGTTTTAAAATAATTCCCTACATGCAGATCATTTCCAAGGGTGGAAAGGCGAGTTCCCAATTATTTTCATGCCGTCAGTGCTAAATGTGTTTAATAACTCACTTCCCTACAAACTGAGGGTTCCCTGAAGGCCTCCTCATTCAGTAGGATGCACACATTTTACCTCAGCCTAGTTTACATTTTTAAAAAGGCAAAATGGAGAACCATATCCAAAGGAAAAGGAAGAGTTCTTACCTTGTTCATGTCAAAGGTATCATAGACTTGATCAACATGTTGGTTGGCCTTTTGAGTCAGACCTTGCAGACCCAAGAGTGTCTTAAATTCATGCAGTGTTTGCAGGCCGGATGGATATTCCATCATAAATTTTCTGTACCACACGTAGGTCTCTGTAGCTGGAATTGCTGCCAGGCCATCAGCTATAGATTTACTATTGCCCATCGGGACCCTGTTGACAGCTTTTTCTCAGGTGTTTTTCAGGTAGGGTCTGTCCCTGTGTAGTCCCTCACTCTTCACTAAAGTTTAAGGCTAACATATGCCCTTAGAAAGCTACTCTAAACCTCTTACAGCTAGAGACTAAAAAAGAATAGAAAGCCAGTGAGATTAACTTATCCGTAGTTTTAAGACCAGGTCACTCACTGCTTCCTGATGGGATTGTGCTAACTTGCTATTTAGAGATGCAGTTTCCTGTGACGGGCAGAGTCAATAATTCAGAGCGTAATCCTTGATGTATTGTTAGCCAAAAATTAAGCCTGGGTTCTAGGTTCCGCCTGCCACTTATTAACTACACTGAAACATTACTTATGTTCTCCAGTCTGTTTCCCCATCCATAAAACAGTAGCAAGAGTATTTGCTTTTCACACCTAAATACTGGGAAGTTAAATTTAGATGAAAAACATTTTTTGAAACCATGGGAAAATACACACCCTGAGTATTGTTAAATTAAAAGGAAGTCTATGCAGAGGAAAGGGAAATGGTGAAAGATAACCGTTATTATTTGCAGTAAAAAGAGTTGTAGAGGTGGTAGGCAGAAAAGTGTGGTCCCCAGATAAAAGAACATATTGGACTGTGTTCTCCAGCACTGTTGTTTTTTTCTAGATGTTGTCTTTCCTGTCTCTCCAGTCTGCATCTACCTGCTAGTTCAGTCCAGTCTGCATGCCTGCTAGTTCTACTCCACTCCAGTTCCCAAGCTTACCTAAGGCAATTGCAATGGACTTGAGAAATGAGTGAATGGACCTAAGAACTGTATCCATGCCCCAGTAACAGAAAGGAATTGCCCATATGCTCCTCAAGTCATCTCATAACCAGCCATACTTAGGAGTAAGAAAATTGTATTATTTCCACTTAGAGTCATTGGGTTCTCAGTCTGCTTCTCATCTCCTAATCTTACTCTATTCCCCCCACCCCCAATTCCCACAATGACTCAGTTCATAAGTCTGGTCTCTGCCTTCATCCTTATTCCTTAGTTCTGATTACCTGCTTAAAACCCAGATTCCTCAAGAACTGGAGCCTGTGGGCCCTTAATGAAACTGTCGTGACAGGAACAACGGATGGTTAGGGTGAATACAATTAATTGTTTCAAACACACCACCATACACTTTCAATACAATATTAACTAATTTAATTTCACGATTAGCCTTATATAGCAAGTGCTCAATAAGGTCACAGCAATTTGGAACTCACTCGTTTGAGAGCATTACTTACTTACAATCGCGAGAGTACATGGGGTAATGAAGACTCAGCCTGAGGACTATTCAGTCGGGAAATATGAGGAATATCCTTTCAGAATCTTCAAAAGCCATTCTCTGAGAACTCCCTCTTTAAACTCTTTCTAAATGTCTGCCAGAAGGATGCTCTGAGGCACTAACTTCTTATCACCATTAGCAGTTATTAATCGTCAATTTTTAGATTAAAGGAAGAAGGATAGTGCTGATGGCAGAGAAAGGTAATGAAGTTTTCGAGGGACCAAGAAAATCCCTTGTGAGAGAAAAACTTTGGGTAGGTCAAGGATACAAGGGCATGAGATCCAGAAATCATACTTTTAAAACACTCTGCATAATGATGACTTGTTGATACAGGAAAAATCTTTTACTCCATTACAAATAGCATGAGAATTCTTGTATTGGATACAATATTTATATCTAAAAGTCAGGAGTTTTGTTATATTCGGAACAAGTTATAAGACAATGAGAGAAAAAAATGGGAAAAGGCTTCATTTACAATAAATCCAAGACATAATTAGCCATTAATTAGATTTATGTTTTGACATATATTACATTTATGTCACAATTAAATTTTGACATAAATCTAATATAAATATAAGTATAATGTGCAAGATGTATTTGAAGAAATATTTTAAATGCTAATATAGGGCACCAATGAAAACTTTTCTTTAAATTGTTTTTCAAATACATTTGTCTCCATGTTCTCCCCTCCTCTTGCCCCCATTCTACACATGCCCGCCTCCCACGATGGATCCTACCCCCTTTGGCTTTGTCCATGGGTCCTTTATACATGTTCCTTGACAACCCTTTCTCTATTTTTCCTATGATACCTCCCTCCCTTTTCCTCTGGTTACTCTCAGTTGGTTCATTTCAATGTCTCTTTATATTTTGCTTCCTTATATTCTGCAACAAGCAGAACTTGTTGATCAGGTTCTGCTTATAGGTGAGATCACTTCATCCGAGTCAGAGTAGCCATCAAAACAAATCAACAAGTGCCAGTGAGGTTGTGGAGAAAAGGGAACCCTAGTGCACTGTTGGTGGGAATGCAGACTGGCACAGCCACTGTGGAAAACAGTATGGAATTTCCCCACAAAACTAAAAAATGGAACTGCCTTTTGACTGGGCAGTTCCACAGCTGGGATTATACCCTAATAATCTTGAAACACCAATTCAAAAGAATCCATGCACCCCAATGTTCATAGCAGCATAATTTACACTAATCAATGAAAACTTGAACATATAGAAAGGCATATTTTGTTTGGTCTTGGATAGAAAGAAATGATAATAAAAGGCAATTCTTTTCATTCTTTTCATCTTAATCTTACATCACCACAAACCCAACAAAGAACAAATAAAATTTGAGAGAGAATGGTGACTAAAAAAGCTAACTCTTAAGTTTGAGTGAGAATCGAACATGAAAGGACACAAAGGAAAATTCTGAAAAAGAAAAAAAAATTAGTGACTAGCCCTGCCAAAACAATAGGGGCCTGACATAAGAAAAGAAAGGACAATCAACGGGAAATGATGAAATATATTTTTTAGAAGTTGATGCAAATATGAACAGGAATTTACAATGCAATAAAGGTGGTTTGCAGATCAATAAGAGGAAAGATTGATTATTTAATTAATAATTCTAAGACAATCTGGATTATCTGGAAACACACACAAAGTTGGGTTTTTAATGTACTCTTTACACCAAAATAAATTCTAGATGAACTAGAGATTTAACAATACAATTATTATAAAAATCATTATAAGAAAAGAAAGCAAAATTTCTTTATACTTTTTGCACAGCAAAGTCCTCCCTAAATATTGCCACCCAGAAGCCATAAATGAAAGAAAACCAAACTAAAATTTTAAAAAATCTTATATGGCTAAAACCACCTTAACATTTTTAAATAAAATATTATGATAAAATATCTGTCATACACATAATATAAAAAAGATAATTTCTCTTGTATGAAAATAATTCCTATAATTCTAGAAAATAATTCTATTGGGTAGTAAAAGAATACTACTCAATAGAAAATGAAAAAAAGCTAAATTTAAAAATTCAAATGGATTTTAAACATTAAATATTCTCAACCTTATTCATAGGAAATATACATTAAAGCTACGAGGTTATACACTTTTTATGTATTTCATCAACAAGATTAGGGATATTGATAATTTACTGGGTGGGTAAAGGCCTGAGGAAACATTGATGTGGGAGTGTATATTAATACAATTTTTATGGAGTGCTATTAGGTGATATCTATTAATAATAAAATGTACATACCCTTTGACCCAGTAATTTATCTTCTGAGATTTATTTAACAGATATAATTGCACTTGTATAAAATGAATGCATTTAGAAGAGTATTCTCTATTGTGTGCATGTAAATCGAAAAGAATGAGAAAAACATAAATATCCACTGATAAGAGAACAGTTAAATAAATTCTGGTCCATCCATGGAATGGAATACAGATAATGAGAAACCTCCACCTGTATGGATCCTGATATGGAAAGGTCTTGAAGATCTATTAAGTGGAAAAGGAACAACATCTTTTAGTTGTATTACAGCCATATTTATATCTACGTAATGATTTATGTGGTTTTATGTGCATTGATTGCACCTGGATGAATTCACAAGTAATTGGCAAAAGCATGCCATCTGAGAGGAGTCGTTAGTGGCGAAGCACGGTGTGCAGACTTTGTGCCCTATTCCACTTCACAAGTTCTGAACTTCATACTGTGTGCATGTGCATGAAATTAAAACGACACAATTCCACAAATACATATTAAATGTTTATTGTTTTTGTCCAAAGTTACAGATATTTCTAAACAAACACATAAAAGAAACAGTTATCCAAGAATATCTAAAAACACAATTCTTAACCTAAGGGTAACATGTGTTCACATCTTACTTAGACTTGCTCTTTTCCTACAACTAAGAAAATTACCATGCTATAACTCAAAGTTTTTTAAGGATTTGTTGTTTTCTCCTTTATGAGTATTGGCTGCAGTGGAAAAAGGACAGAACTGTCTTTTTCAACACACGCTTCAGGAGAAGGTAACTCTGCAGCCCTATGTACACTAATTTTGAAAAGCTCTGTTTTCCAGTCTTTTAAGTAGAACTAAAATTTAACACTAAATGACATTTCCATCTTTCTTAGTTGCTCACCTGCAAATTACAGAACTCAAGAAAAAGTTTCTGAAAGAACAGGAAGACTTAGGGAACAGGACTGGGAAATCCACAAATTATAAATCACTCTCCATTCCCAAAGTATACAATTTTCTTAGTATTAAACAGGATGAACTTCACAATAACAAGTACAAGGGGAAATATTTTTTGAAAGAGTCTTCCTTTTTTTTATTAGCATTTCAGAAAAGGTAATGTCTTTTCTGACTGCTAGTTTTGAGAAGAACTTTCATTTTTTCTCTAAAGGGAGACTGTGTTCTGCATCCGCAGTTCCTCTATTTGAAGTGTTCCCCAAAAGGAGATTATCTTCTTTCAGCAAAGCTTCTAAATAACGGTCAATCTGTTCCAGGTCTCCTCCTGGTCCTCCCTGCCAAAGCAAAGCAACAGTCACAGCAGAGGAAGAGGCTGCAGTGTTTGCTCCTGTGAGCTCGTGGCCTCTGAACAGTCTTCTCCATGATTCACGGAACAACACAACCCACTGTGCATTTCAATAATGATTTTAACCTTTTAAAATGTTTTCACATTTAATCTCATTTTATGCTTGCAAGTGGTTAAAGAGTTGGATCATTTTGTCTTCTTCAGAGGTGGTTAATTTATCTTTTATTTTCCTTCTATCTAATTCTTTGTCATATTCCTAAAGCCCCTCCCCAGCCTCATCTCATCTTTCTGTGATAAGTGCTCATCTCCCATTTTAAAAATTCATGAATCTGTAACTTTACCGGCTAAACAGGTGAGCAAGAAAATTCTGATTTCTCCGTTTCTCCTCTTCCCTCTGCATCATTTTTCCCCCAAGATGCTTGGCTTGCTGCCTGCCTCTGCTCCCTTTTCTCTCTTTTCCCCAGATCTTGGAGTCAATTTTATGCTCTCCTTCCTGGGGTTCTCGTATCAAGAACTGCTGGACAAACACTCCTTCTTTACTGACCCAAATCTCACAGCCCTCAGGCCCAACCATGGGATCAACCCCTCCCCAAATGAGCTGATAGAAAAGAGAATTTTTAGGAAGGACCTTTCAGAAATAACCCCAATTTTATTATTGTTTCCTATAAATGTCTGGCACCATCATCTTAGTTTCTCCATCCTTTATCTGTTACATAGGATTAAATTGAACATGCTTCTGTTTTGTTCCCTCTATCCTAGATTTCTTCAGTCCTCTGTTGAGGCTGAATTATTTTACGTCCCAGCTCTGTGACGAGGACCCTGTTCCTAAAGACAGATTGCCACAATATTGATATTCACCTGCATTTCCAAATATTCACTGTCCCTTAAGAATATGCTGTCTGATCCTTTCTGACACTGACCGCTCTCAGTCAACTGGGTCTAGTCTAATCCTTTGGCCAATGCTCTCTAGCTAGCAGACTAAACTTCCACCTAGAACTTCAGCTGGGTCCTCAGCCTCTTCATATGCCCATTGCATCTGCTTTTGGGTCTACCTCTCAAGTTTCTGCTCTATTCCACTGTATTTCCTCAGGCAATCGGAGACAGTAAAACTGGAAAGTTTAAGTGGGAGATGAGAGTACACACATCCAGGCAGGAATCTTTTGAGCACCTCTCCAACCATACTAGACAAAGCATTTCATACTCCATGGGCTAAAGTCCTTCACCGCCTTACCCAACCTTGTTAATAAAGCAAATTAAATTAGTATAATGACTCTGACTATTTTGGAGTAGAGCCAGGAGCCTTGGCATAAAAGGGAGAGCAAATTATTATGCTTTCATTTTTTCTTAGCAAAAGATAAATTTGTTATTCTGAGAACCGACAGTTTTTAAGAACTTTTCTCATAAAGTATATTCAAGTTCTATGATATAGAATTTGATAAGATATAAGTCTCTCTTGTTTTTCTTGTTAGTGAAACAACTATTACCACTGAAAAGTTTACCAAATCCCAGGCTTCGTATTAGACCTCTTACACACAAAAATATTTCCCACCCTTTACAGCCTCAAGAACCAAAAGGAGCTCCACTCACATTCCATTTTTACAGCAATGAATAAACTTGAACAATAGGCTTAAGTACCACTGTTGATAGAAGCGCAAATATAATTAGCATTATTGGAAAACAGCATTAATTGTCCTTTTATATTTTAATAATGAAACGTTTTAACTGTTGCCTAGACAACTCAAGGAGAAGAAAGGTCTTTTCTTTTGGCTACATACTTCAATTAAACAAAAATATTTTCTGCTTTTTATTTTGTAGTCAATGTAAGAGAACTCCCAGAGAAACCAAAATATGTATTTCTTTGAAGAAGAAATAGACTATCAATAGACTTTGAATACTCACAAGCCAGGGCTAAAACCTGGGCAACATGGCTTCCAAGTCCGTGCCTCTCCCCAAACCCCTTCATGGGCAAGACATGCCTCCAGCCCTCCAGTCAGGGCTCGGAGGGGGGCGGGGTGGGGAGACTCAGCTACTGGCCTCTCACTCTGCATGGCCCAGGAAGGCTCTGTCTTTGTCCCAGATTTATTCTGAGGGTTTATTCTGAGGAAAATGCCGTGTGCTTCCTAGGCTCACTGGTGATTTCCCAATTTATTTCTAGCATTTACAGAAAGATTTTTCAGTCTTGACTACATATGTTTTAATTTTTTATGTATTTTACCTAACATTTCTATGCGCTATGGTAGAAGATGAACTTTTCCTCACCAGCTCAATCTCAGAGCAGCCAAATTCTTTATGCATTAAAATACACAAACAAACAAGATGGACAATAATCCATATTTACTTGATATTCCCTGACCTCTCCAATCTATCTCCTAAGATCAGAAGAGTCCATTTCTATTCATATATTAGGGTAAAAATAAATTAACATAATTTGCTATCTGAAAAAATTCCAAAAAATTTTCCTACTGGAAACATACTATGGAGGAGACTTGAGAGTAATCACTATACCAACAGTATACAAGCAAAGATTCCGATTTTGTTAAGAATAATAGACCTTTAAAAAATTCTAGTATATACTTTCAAAGTTCATTTGATACAGTTTCAATATTCTCACAGGGAGAGTAGAGGCTAGGTTAATGACTTGTCCGAGGTCAGTAAACGGATGACGATGTTAGAAGAAGCTGGCCGAGTGCTCTTCCCACAATGTACACCCTGCTACTCAAATAAAACCTCCTCACTCACCAGCTGAAGTTTCTGCAGCACTGCCGCCAGTTTCACACGAAGCTTGTTCAGTTTATCTTCAGTAACTTTTCTTTTTTGTTCACATTGCACCAGAGAAACTTCATTAATCACTCCTCTCCTATTAGCATCATAGATAATAGACTGTGTTTTTCTCTTCAGCTTCTCTTCATATTGGGCCATGTAAACATTCTGGATCTGGAAATGTTTTTTAAAACAGTTAAAATATATTTTTGAATTTTACTTTTCCCCCTAACATGAGAAAGCAATTTCATATTTCAATGAAAGTGTCCATTCCATACGTATATACTATAAGTGGTCACGTGTTCCGTAAATGTCGTTTGTCCTTAAGGACATACAATCTAATAGGCGAGGAAAAGAAAGGAAGAAAAACGCACAAGAGTCCAGTATCTGTAATACAAGGATGAGAGAGGCACACCAACGCATTCCCTTGTTTTGGAATGAAGATGTAACCCATTAATGGTGGAATTTGTTTTCCCACCAGTGATACCAGATGGTTCAAAACACCAAGGGGGCAGGACCCTGTGGCCCTCTCTCCACAGAGCCAGTAACTCACAGACAATGAGAGAATGGCCAGCCATCGGGGCTTTTATGGCAGATAACGTTGTGTTATCTATAATTCAAGTCTCTGGCATTTGGGAAGTAAAGAAGCTACAGTAAGGGGAATTCCTGTTCTGCCACTCTTTTCGGGGGTTCCTTTTTCTGATGTAAAGACTACAGTTATATATGAGCACATACAACCCTTGCTAATTCAAGAGCTCTTGGTTGTTTTCCAAGAGCCTGTGTTGCATCCGAGGTACTCACGGAATAGGTCATGGGGAGGCCAAATGTTTTGACTTCCAAATGACATTAATTTCTTGCATCAACATTTTGAGAGGGCCAAGGCATAATTGGAGAAAAGAGATTCACGTCAAATCTTGTTTTGATAATCATTTAAATGGTCCCATAATGAGATATCTGTACTCTAACACGACTGGGTTGCCAGGAAAACTGTAAGGGGGCTTTATTTGTCTCCTAGGACTGCCCTCCCCACCTTGTCCCTCCTCTACCACACTCCCTAATATGTGCAGAACCTTCCTAGACACTGTCCACATGGTCCCCTTTGTACTCATTGACTTCATTGTGAATTTGTCATCCTTCTATAAAATTTTTTAAACAAACAGAAATTCCTAAATATTTTAACTTCTCTTTAATAGACATTCACCAACTCTTTTTTAAATTCAAGAAACTGAATTTAACTACAGATAATACAAAGATATGTAAGGTTCAGTCTTTACCCTCAAAAAATTGAGTAAGATTATACGGAGAAATAATGTGAGTAATAGATATATCTTACAGGAGAAAGTGCAATTGTGCCCCCAAGTAAGGTACAGGTTTTATTAGAGTTAAGAGAAGGGTGTGAATTCTCCATTAAATTAAGAGAATTGAAATCTTGATTTAAAGTAGTTGCCTTGGATCTATGCCAGTAACTTATCCCCAATTATTCTTGCATTTTGTGTGCTACTAACTGAAAGTATTTGGGAGCAGGAATACAAATACAGTTGTAGAGTGGCAAACTCTGGTCCTAAACGTGTGCACCCCCCACACACACACACACACACAATGCACACACACACAGAGTAGTCTGATCAAGATGAGATTTACTTGTGAGGTTTGTAGATTGCCATATAAATACATTTTAGAATTTTAGAGTCTTTAACTTCCTGGAAACTTGTGTGATGCATCAGAAATGACACTCTGAAAAGCCTTGATCTAACACTATTTTTACCTTATTTCCAGAGTTCTGGGCCTCATTTTTATAGGAATACCAAGTTCATTTGTGTCTCTGGCCCTCTACCCCTGCTACATCTCTCTGTTTCATAAGTTCGACACCAGATTTAGAGAAGGCTGACTCTCTGCCTCAGGTCTGCATTGAAACATGCTCAGATATTCTGTGCTCACCCAGAATAGCCTCCCCTTCCCTAACACACACCATCACTCTCTGCCCCCAGCCCTGCACAGTTACTGTATGGCATACCACACTATACGTTTATTTATTTCTGCATTTAGTATCTATCATTACGTGACACTGCATTGTGTTTTATTTGTGTTTATCTCTTTCCTTAGGATGTAACTTCAACGTAAAAAGAGAAAGGTTTGGTTCATGTCTGTATATCCAATGCCTGCCACACCGTGAGCCCTAAGTAGTGGGGACTTCGGAGGGCCCGTGTGTAGCATTCACAGCAAGCGGGTTTCAGACACGGGGGCCAATCCTGCCTTGAAATCCACACTCTGAGATCATGGAGGGGAATCTACTTTTGACCATCCTCAATTCAACCTACAAGAAGCTGATGATTTACAAATAAGACAACCACCACCTCCTCCAGGAAGCTTCACAGATACTCCCTATGGAGGCTCCAGACGAGCGCAGACAGTGACATTTCCACGGGTTGCAGGTGGAGGAGGGTAGATAATTCAATTCAGCTGGAATAAGGACACGGTCAGATAGTTCAGACGTCACCAGCCATGTATACTTCTTAGTTTTCAGAACTCTAGAATTTTACAACTTCTGCCATCCTGAACAACAGCCACAAAACTTTTTTATATAGGCAAAACAATCAAACAAACCAAAACAAATAAAATTTAAAAAATATATATAAAATATTAAAGACAACATTGTTTAGAAAACAAAAGTAATGCTCATCAGCAACAAAAAGAAACACACTATTGACACAGAAATGGCTCAAAAGGGCATTATGCCAAGAGAATAAAGCCAATCACAAAGGGACACATGCTGTATGATTCCATTGCTGTAACATCTCCAAAATTACAAAATTACAGACATGGAGAACAGATCAATGGTTGCCAAGAGTTAGACATATTTGGACACAGGAGATAAGACTATAAAGGAAGATCTTTGTGGTAACGGGAGTCCTGTACCCTGACTTTAGTAGTGGTTATACAAATCTGCACCTAGGATAAAATGAGACACACATTTTACCAATGTCCTGGTTCTGATATTATACTATAATTATATAATAATGTAGGACATAAGCTTTGGGTGAAGACTACTTGAGACTTCTGCTATTTTGTAAATTTCTGTGTGTCTATAATTACTTCAAAATAAAAAGTTCCAAAGGCAACATTGATAATATGGTGTGACACTAAGAATATTCACATCGCCCTGGCTGGTGTAGCTCAATGGACTGAGTGTGGACCTGCAAACTAAAGGGTTGCTGGTTCGATTCCCAGTCAGGGCACATGCCTGGGTCGTAGGCCACGTCCCCAGTAAGGGGTGCATGAGAGACAACCACACATTGATGCTTCCTTCCCTCTCCTTTGTTTCCTCCCTTTTTATAAATAAATAAATAATATTTTTTAAAGTTTATATAGCACATTACATTCAAAGTCCTATTTAGTCTCTCAACGTTCACTGTCTTGTAACCAGCAAACTATATTTCCTTCAAATACTACCAGCTTGTTTCTGATTTATTCTTCTGCCTTTCTCAGATTGACATCTCCAGGAGGTTTCCATAAAATAGAGCAATTTTCACAACTTTTAAAGCTCAATATAAAGGGTCTTCTAGTTGTATTAACATTTTAATGAAGGTGAGTAGAGATTTATAACAAAATGAGAAGCTTAGTTCTGCTGGATACACTTACCCTTGTAAAGGTATTTTAGGCAGATCAAAAATCCAAAACTATAGTAATTCAGACCAAAATTAGAATTTGAAAGAAAGGATATTCAACTGAGATTTTAATTTTCTGCCTTGAATTTAAAAAGTCAGAGCTCTAGAGTTCCAAAACCCTAACAAATTTGCATATGCATAAAGCAAGATTTTGTACCTTACTTACAGGGATATGCATGCACATGTTTATATCAGCAGGCTCTAGAGCTGATGCAATGAATTGTGATTCAACACACAAAGAGTAAAATCCAGATGCATTCAAAGTTCGTGATTGAATGCCACCAAGATACAGAGTTTGGTCATAGAGGACTGTTAACTTCAAAGATTTTATAATATCTAGGACTGGGAAATAACTGGGATTTTATTAATATCTAGTTGGGAAAAATAAAATATCAGCAACTACTACAACACAAGGCAGAAAATTTAATGCTGAAATCAAGTTTTAAGGCTCCCCCAAGGCACAGAAAGTCAAGATGAATTTCCCTTGGAGAGACTGAGCAAGAGTTGATGGAGAAGGTAGCACTGAGCAGGTTCTACATGGGGTGTGGAGGGGAAGGATTCAGGAGGCCACCTGTGGACTGGGAGAGTAAATAAGAATATTCTCTGAGCAGGTTCTACATGGGGTGTGGAGGGGAAGGATTCAGGAGGCCACCTGTGGACTGGGAGAGTAAATAAGAATATTCTGGGACAGCATCACAAAAGACTCAGAGGCAAGCTAGTCTAGTACATTGGAGCAATTCTGATTTGGATGGACCAGACAGCTTGTGAGATGGAAAAATAAAAGATGGCAGTTCAGCTCAGGCTGTGCAGGACCACCGATGTCATCATGACTCAGTGACTGCTCTGGCAGTAGCTATGGAAACCAATGATGTGGTCAGGATGAGGGGGCCAAAGAAGTCTGTGAGTTATCAAAAGTCCTTCTGTGCTTGGATGTGGCTCTCTTCATTAAACGTATTCACCTTCAAGCAAGTTATGTAAATTTGTCTACATGGACTTCAAGAAAAGATCTGAATAAACTTTATAACTACCATCTAAAGCTAACAGGCATTAATAAAGTCTTTAAGGCCCAGCTGTTTCACATGAGGGAAGTCATGATTCCAACTCTTCTGTGTTTTGCTTGCAACATCTCTGTTTCAACAGGAACTCATCATCTCCTGACTATTTATTTTACTTTGATTCTTTGAATCTCACTTGACCTGAACATGCAAGGGGTTCTAGTCATCATCTATGCTAATAGATTTCACCTTGAATAAACATTTTTCTTATTCAGTCTGGTCTCCAAGACCGAACAAGTTGGCTCCTTTACTGATAGTGTAGACACTCAAAAATTNGCAGTTCAGCTCAGGCTGTGCAGGACCATCAATGTCATCATGACTCAGTGACTGCTCAGGCAGTAGCTATGGAAACCACTGATGTGGTCAGGATGAGGGGGCCAAAGAAGTCTGTGAGTTATCAAAAGTCCTTCTGTGCTTGGATGTGGCTCTTCATTAAACGTACTCACCTTCAAGCAAGTTATGTAAATTTGTCTACATGGACTACAAGAAAAGATCTGAATAAACTTTATAACTACCATCTAAAGCTAACAGGCATTAATAAAGTCTTTAAGGCCCAGCTGTTTCACATGAGGGAAGTCATGATTCCAACTCTTCTGTGTTTTGCTTGCAACATCTCTGTTTCAACAGGAACTCATCATCTCCTGACTATTTATTTTACTTTGATTCTTTGAATCTCACTTGACCTGAACATGCAAGGGGTTCTAGTCATCATCTATGCTAATAGATTTCACCTTGAATAAACATTTTTCTTATTCAGTCTGGTCTCCAAGACCGAACAAGTTGGCTCCTTTACTGATAGTGTAGACACTCAAAAATTATCATTTAGAGACAGACATGAAGGACATATAAAAAAGCTTGGATAAACTGAGATGTACTACAGCCTCCATATTAGCACATATCTAACTTTTACAGTGTAGGTACATAAATCAGAGTTCCCTACCCAGCAGATGAAGATCTGTGGGAAGATCCAGAAGCCTTACTAGTAATTCTTCAAGCTGGCTGCCACAGACTTACAATTAGAATATTGTAAGGGACACTAAATGACCCACCTACCACATGCACACACACCTCTTGAACATTTCACTGGCAGCATCTCCCCCATATACATCTCATCATATAATGTTAGGGTGTCTAATGAATAAACAATAATTATCTTATACCAACAGGCTGAGAAGATGTAGTATACCCATTGCAAGTAATACATGCAAACTCTATCACAAAGCTGAAATATTACCATCAAGATAAGAATAAAATACGACCAAAGACACTGAAATTCAGAACAGGCTGACCAGAGGGACCAGAGGGGAGAGGGGAGAGAATTTCAGGGGAAAGAGAAAGGCTTCACAGGAACTAGTATAAAGGATACATGGAGAACAACTAAGGGGGGTGGAAATGGGAGGGAGGTGGGGAGCATGGGGGTGGGCTGGGATGGGAGTGGGGGATGGGAAACTGTACTTGAACAATAATTAAATTTTAAAAATTTAAAAAAAAGAAACGAACAGACATGAGTCAAAAAAAAGATAAGAATTTAGCCCTGGCTGGTGTAGCTCAGTGGATTGAGCACGGGCCTGCGAACCAGAGAATCGCGGTTCGATTCCCAGTCAGGGCACATGCCTGGGTTGCAGGCTGGTTCCCTGCAGGCCAACTCCCAGCAGGGGAAGCACAAAAGGCAACCATACATTGATGTTTCTCTCCTTCCCCTCTAAAGATAAATAAATAAATAAAATCTTAAAGAAAAACAAAACTGTTTAAAAAAAAGATAAGAATTAAAAAAAAAGAAAGTGGAATAAAAAGAGCTTTAAAGTGGGACAAATCTGGGTTCCAACACTAAATCTACTACTTGCATTGTGACATTGGAATATTATCTTTCTGACTGTCCATTTCCTCATTATGAACATGGAGATAGTGGCACCCACCCCTCAAAGTTGTAAGAGTTAAATGAGGTAATAGATATAAGAAGCTGTTTATAAGGCCTAGTTCAGTGTCTGGTTCTAGTAGCTCTTGATCAATCAGTTTTATAATCACTGATGACAATACTATTAGTGCTAAAATAGGGTCAAAGATACATTAAAAGAAAACTTAGTTTTTTATTCTATTATACTTTGGAAATGTTGTCAAGTCTTCAAGCTGAAAATGTTCAATCACTGCTTTCAACAGGACATTATTTAGAAAATGGGCTCCTTTTCAGTTGAATAATGATAAACTAAGACCTATAAGATGCCTTCGTCTGTGCATATCACAGTACAGTAGGCACTCCATCAGAAACATCGGAGACAAATATAACAACTAGGGTGTTCAATTTAAGCACACCCTAAAATTCAAATGCAGCCTTTGTAAGAAGAAATCTGGTTTAGGTTCTAATTTTCCTTTCATGTTTGCCTAGCTACATATCTTTGAGAACTTACTTCAGAATTCCATTTCCTTTATAAAACCAGATTGTTCAATGTACTCTATTTCTCACTACAGATATGAGGTAATGCTTTTGCTTATAGTTGTACTTTGCACAACCCTGGGGGTACCATTCACTTCCTAGTCTTCATAAATTTGCATGTTGTTATGATAGTTTTCCAGAAGATGGCTATAAGCATTGTTTTAAAAAAAAATAACGGTACAATTGAAGATTTAATTGGCTTAATTAAGCAATTCATTAATTGAACTGCATCCCATTTAGCAACAAGAAGGGCTTGCCAAGGGGTGGTATGAAATGGAAGGCTTTTATGGAAAGAAGGGTGGCACAGGGAGCTGTTAACATAAGGAAGGGTTATTTTCAGACCAGAACATCTTCTGGGGGGGAGTGAACATGGGTTTTTATAATTCAGATTGCCTCTTCTTTCTGTGGAGGATGAGGACCGCTCATATGACAGATGACCTCAGTAGTGTTAACCAGGAAGTTCTGAATTGGTTGATTAAAAATGTATTTCTAGAAAGAGACTAAAAACAGTAATTAGGTCAGGTATTAAATTTAGGTTTGGCATCGTGGGCTTTAATACAAACGATGCTATTTTAACCAACTATAGAAATGATCCCTGAGATCTCATCAAAATTAAAAGCTTCTGCATGGCCAAGGAAAACAGTATCAAGATAAAAAGAGAAGCAACAGCTTGGGAAAACATATTTGTCAATGATACCTCAGACAAAGGTTTAATCTCCAAAATATACAAAGAACTCACTCGACTCCACTCAAAGAAGATGAGCAACCCAATTAAAAAATGGGCAAAGGACTTGAACAGACATTTCTCCAAGGAGGACACAGAGAGGATCCAGAGACACATGAAAAGATGCTCGATATCACTAGCTATCAGAGAGATGCAAATTAAAACCACAATGAGATACCACTTCACACCAGTCAGAATGGATATCATAACCAAAGAAACAAACAACAAATGCTGGAGAGGTTGTGGGGAAACGGGGACCCTAGTTCACTGTTGGTGGGGTTGCAGACTGGTACAACCACTATGGAAAACAGTATGGAACTTTCTAAGAAAACTAAAAATGAATGTGCCTTTTGACCCAGCAATTCCACTACTAGGAGTATATCCTAAGAACCCTGAAACACCAATCCAAAAGAACCTATGCACCCTGATGTTCATAGCAGCACAATTTACAATAGCCAAGAATTGGAAGCAACCTAGATGCCCATCGGTAAATGACTGGATCAAAAAGCTATGGTACATTTACACAATGGAATTCTATGCTGCAGAAAGGAAGAAGGAGCTCCTACCCTTTGCAACATCATGGATGGAACTGGAAAGCATTATGCTGAGCGAAATAAGCCAGGTGGTGAAAGACAAATACCATATGATCTCACCTTTAACAGGAATCTAAACAACAAAACAAACAAGCAAGCAAAATATGACCAATGACACTCAAATACGGAACAGGCTGACAGGGTCCAGAGGGGAGAGGGGAGAGAATCACAGGGGAAAAGGGGATGGACTCACATGAACAAGTATAAAGGACACATGGACAATAACTAAGGTGGGGGGCGGAAATGGGAGGGAGGTGGGGAGCACTGGGGGGGGCAGGGCTGGGAATATAAGACAGAAAACTGTACTTGAACAAGAATTAAATTTAAAAAAAAAGAAATGATCCCTGAAAGTATAGTCTTATGAGTGATGCTATGTGGAGCCTGTGGTTTTCTCTTTAACAGTATAAGCACATGGAAGAAGATGCTAGCATATGTGCTAAGGATGGAACTGTGTACGTCTTTGAGCAAACACAGGTGTCAGGGAAGAGCTAACATCTCAGTATTAATCTGGTATCAGGAAAAGTTCTAGACTGCTGTGGCCTCTGTAATGAATCTGTGAACCTCTGGCTGTCCTAGCTCCAACATTAATTCCCTATGTCAGCTTGGAGATTAGTGTTGGAGTTCACATCTTGGATTCTCAGTTCCCCTGAGTGTGATTTAGGGACTTGAAGACATGATTCTTTCTGACGTTTCTCTAGTAGAACTGAAAGACTCTATGGACTCTATCCCCCACCCCTCAGAAAATCTTTAAGAACTAGACACACACTACTATTTAAGACTGTAAAAATCATCATCCCTGGATAGGTAGCTCAGCTGGTTAGAGCATCACCCCAACAGGCCAAGGTTGCAGGCTTGACCCCTAGTCAAGGCACATACAAGAATCAACCAATGAATATGTAAATAAGTGGAACAACAAATTGATATTTCTCCCCCCTTCTTCCCCTTTCTCTCTCTCTGAAATCAATAAATTTTAAAAATAAAGGAACAATTTTAAAAATTAAAACATCTATGGGGAGAGGGGGAGAGAGAGAGGGAGAGAGAGAGAAAAATTGTAATGAAATATACCAAAATAGTAATAGCAGTGATCTTAGAATGGTTGGTGACTATGGATAATTTTTTTCATTTACCTTTTTGTTGGCATTAATTATTTTTATAACTACTTTTATAATGGAAAATCTTAAACTTAAAAAACTGTTGGTAGGACACTAAACAAACACAATCTAACAATAAGCCGGGAGAAATGTGAACTTGTACAGAATACAGCAGGTAGTTGCGCTGTTTCATTACAACATTGATGAGATGCCACAGGAATGTAACTCTTGTTCGTGTCAACAGCCTGTGGCAAAACTGGTTTGTTATACAGGCTTTCACTTTAAGTCACAGAACCTTCTGATGATGTTAAAAGAGGACTTAACTGTAATCAAAACTTTAATCTACAACCTCTGGTTTAGTCCAGTGTCTCAGAAATTCAGTGAATTTATTTCTTTTTCTTTAAGATTTTATTTATTTATCTTTAGAGGAAGGAAAGGATAGAGGGAGAGAAATATCAATGTATGGTTGCCTCTCATGTGTCCGATGCCAGGAACTGGAACCAGGAACTGGCCTGCAACCCAGGCATGTGCCCTGACTGGGAATCGAACCGCGATCGTGTGGTTCACAGGCCCGCGCTCAATCCACTGAGCTACACCAGCCAGGGCCAGTGAATCTATTTCTTAAAGACTCAGAACGTCATGCTTCCACTACAAATAGTAGTCCTACACCAAGTGTTTCTTAAGCTTTATGCTCTGGGAACATTTACATTTTCAAAGTCAAAAGGATGTTTCTTTGTGACATCTGATATGTTACACTAATGTCAATCTGGATAAGTGAATGCAAATTTGATCTCCTTCCAAACCCAACATTTGGAAATGTATCTTACTTCTCCTTTGGAATACAGGATCATTTAGAGTATAAATGATTGGTTAAAAGGAAGCTTACCTGTTTGAAACACATTTTCAGCTTTCTGTTTGTCTGCTCTGGGCACTGCTCCAGCTGTTTCCGTAAATTATAATAAAACAGGGTATTAACTTTTAGAGACTTGGCTACCTATAAGACTTATAACATGCAATATCTAGTATAAAAGAAACATCAACACTTAGAACCAGCTTTGGTTAATATTGATACAGGGAGTCTTTTAAACCTGGGTCTAATTAAGTTATTTCACTAGGGTATATGTCACCTAATTCCAAAAGATGATTAAAGCAGTCCACATAACTAACACAGCATGGGTTTTAAAAACTGCAGATAACAAAATTAAAGTGAAGGAAAAGTAAATGATAAATAATAAATATTCAAAGTGATGTCAAGAGGGTAGGTGGAATATGGATTTCTTGGCTGGGATCTCCACAGAAATAGACTGGCGAGGCATGGGCATAGGGATGAGGTCTGAAGCCAGAGACTAGCCGAGGTCACCTGGAAACACCATTTAATAGAGGGAAAAAGGTGTTCTAGAAATGAGTCCTCAGGCATGTCCACAGTTAGACACCGAACAGAGAAGGAGTCGCCTTCAAAGACAGGAGGGAAGCAGGAAAATGAGAGGAGTGATGTTGTGGAAGCTACATAAAGAAAGTGCTAAAAAAAGGTGGAAGTGATCCACTGGGCTGAAGGCTTCTGAGAGGTCAGCTAAGGTAACTGACCACTGCATTTGTCAGCACAGTGGTCACTGATGACCTCCTAAGACAATACCGTGAAGCAGTGGAGTCAGAAACCTGACAGGAGACAGTACAGGGTGGAGAAGCAGAAACAATGGTTGTAGGTTAGAAAACTAAGGACTTCACCCAGGATCAGATTAAGGCATATGGCACTTTGGATTAATTAATAATTTGGTACTCTTTGCATGGATAGTCTTTCCATGTGCATCCATCCTTTTCACAAGCAGCACTGATCACAGGGGCGAGAAGGAGCCCTTCCACTGGCCACACCACACAGCCCTTCCCTACTCCTGTGAGTGGCTCTGGCGGCCACAGGCCTGCACAGCCCACTCCGCTTCACTGGAGTTGGTGTCCCAGGCTGCCTGAGACAACCTGGCAGCCTGGGGACACCAACTGTGGGAGAGTGTGAGGCTCACCCTGCACACCTCAGGTTGCTCATCAAACTTTTCCTTTCCTTCTTATATGGTACTGCCCCTGGGAACAGATTTGATAAATCCAATCATCTTCATCTTTCTGTGTTACGTCTTAGAGATTCTAATAAGACTAGTGCTCTGAGTACCTAAGATGGCTGACCCACCCCATCCTCACCTCGGCTCCTCATAAAAAGCAGCTGAGGAAATGTGTCTAAGAAATAGAAACTCTATTTTTGGTGCAAGGAAGGAAAGTCAGGAACTATGCCCCCTTCCTTTTTCATCTCTGCAACCAACTGTTCTCAGTCGGTAAGACCTTCCTGAAGCGTACTTAGTTAGCCCTTGGCCACACTGGTTTTAATTATGAGTTGTCCATTAGGCAGAACGATCCTTATCTGCATTCACTTAGTTCCTCTTACTGGTAACACTTGACATTTTTGTTCACCAGAGATTAAATTCAGGTCTTCTGTCATTCCCTCAGAGTTCCACGAAAGCTAGCTTACCTCCAAACTTGCTACAAATTCCTCCACAGATGAGCAGCCAAATTCTGATGGTGGCTGATACTCTGGAAAGAAATAGAGAATAATCTCCCTGGGAATAAAAGCAGAGCAGAGATGGGAACATATTATTTGTGTTAATATTTACAGTTTTAAGGAGATTCATTCTGAACAGTTAAAATCCTCAGCATTGCATGATACCAAATATAACACACATGCGCACTCGTGCACACACACTGCAGAATATTTGTCTGGGTAGTGGGAAGAGGAGAGAATGATAAAGGGCCTGTGGGAATCTGAGATGCGCAGCAGTTAGATGGCATAGAAAGAAAAGCGGCATCTGGATTCCCTGGGAGAGGGGAGCTGTGGTCAGTTTTATGGCTGGTTTGGTGGGACAGAGGGGTGAGAGGTCTTTTACATAAACACTCCTCTCTCCCCCTAAATCCAGTCTCCCTTCCTCCAATACAGGGCTGAACCCTCTCCTGAGCACTGGTCCTTTTTGTGGTGGGTATAAATTCTTTGGGGTCTAGAGTTTCAGAGAGATCTGCAAAGGAAGTAGTTCTAGAAAAGCATGGTAATTGAGGATGAGAATGCAGCACCGTAAGTACTGAGAGAGGGGATCCTAACCCATATTTGGGGAGCCCCAAAGAAGAGGAGCTAGCCAGTAGTGAGGAACCAGGGTGGAGGCATGTGCAGGACATATTCTAGACCAACTGCACCACATGTTGGGGAACTGAGTGTTTTCCAAAGGTCCTGCACCCCTGGTCAGATTCAGCCACTTTTTATAACGTGCTAAAAGTGTGCTAAGCATTGCTACCTGCTTTATACAAACAACTTCATGTAATTTTTAATATAGTTTATTCATTATGCTATTACAGTTGTTCCCACTTCCCCCTCTTCAGTCCCCTCCACCCTGCACAGTCTCTCCCACCCACATTCCCCTCCTTTAGTTCATGTCCATTTGTCATACTTATAAGTTCTTGAACTTCTACATTTCCCATACTATTCTTGCCCTCCCCCTATCTATTTTCTACCTACCATCTATGCTATTTACTCTCTCCACCTTTTCTCCCTCTCTCCTCCTCCCACTCCCCTGTTGCTAACCCTGCATTTGAATTCCATTTCTGTGGTTCTGTTCCTGTTCTAGTTGTTTGCTTTCATTTTAGGTGTAGTTGTTAATGATTATGAGTTTGCTGTCATTTTACTATATGTTTTTTATCTTCTTTTTCTTAGATAAGTCCCTTTAACATTTCTTTAATAAGGGTTTGGCAATGACGAACTCCTTGAACTTGACCTTGTCTGGGAAACACTTTATCTGCCCTTCCATTCTAAATGAAAGCCTTGCCAGATAGAGCAATCTTGGATGTAGGTCCTTGCCTTTCATGACTTTGAATACTTCTTTCCAGCCCCTTCTTGTCTGTAAGGTCTCTTTTGAGAAATCAACTGACAGTCTGATGGGAACTCCTTTGTAGGTGACTGTCCCCTTAGCTCTTGCTGCTTCTAGGATTCTCTGCTTCATTTTAGTCTCAGCTAATGTAATTATGATGTGCCTTGGTGTGTTCCTGGATCCACCTTCTTTGAGACTCTCTGAGCTTCCTGGACTTCCTGGAAGTCTATTTCCTTTGCCAGATTGGGAAAGTTCTCCTTTATTATTTGTTCAAATAAGTTTTCCACTTGTTGCTCTTCTTCTTCCCCTTCTGGTACCCCTATAATTCAGATGTTGGAATGCTTAAAGATGTTCTGGAGGTTCCTAAACCTTTTGAATTCTTGTTTCTTCCTTCTTTTCTGTTTGGTTGTTTTGTTCTTCCTTCTGGTCCATTCCATTGATCTGAGTCCCAGTTTTCTTCCCATCACTATTGGTTCCCTGTGCATTTTCCTTTATTTCACTTAGTATTGCCTTCATTTTTTCATCTAATTTGTGACCAAATTCAACCAGTTCTGTGAGCATCCTGATCACTAGTGTTTTGAACTGTGCATCTGATAGGTTGGCTATTTCTTCATCGCTTAGTTGTATT